>NC_141875.1:3954393-4257424 GCF_056163025.1 Triticum urartu
GGTAGTAAAGGTCCCATTTTCAAACTGCACCCCCCCCCCCCCCCGTGGATCTCCTTTTCAGTTTTAAAAAAAATAAAAGAAAATAATGGAAATGTCAAAAAAATGAAAGAAAATAAGTTTCTCATGTGATATGTGGTCTAGTTGTTGGGAATATTTGCAAATGTGAATTTTGACTTTATTAGCAAAATCTCTCTGAAATTTGTAAAAATGGGCATAACTTTTGCATACTAACTCGGATGAAAAAGTTTTTTATATGAAAAATCATCTACTCGAAAAGTTACATCCATTAGTCCCGGGACTAAAGGGTGCGATGACCATTAGTCCCGGTTCGTGCCTCAAACCGGGACTAAAGATTAGACCATTAGTCCCGGTTTGAGGCACGAACCGGGACTAATGGGGTTGAGACCTTTAGTCCCGGTTCGTGCCACGAACCGGTAGTAAAGGTCCCATTTTCAAACTGCACCCCCCCCCCCCGTGGATCGCCTTTTCAGTTTTAAAAAAAATAAAAGAAAATAATGGAAATGTCAAAAAAATGAAAGAAAATAAGTTTCTCATGTGATATGTGGTCTAGTTGTTGGGAATATTTGCAAATGTGAATTTTGACTTTATTAGCAAAATCTCTCTGAAATTTGTAAAAATGGGCATAACTTTTGCATACTAACTCGGATGAAAAAGTTTTTTATATGAAAAATCATCTACTCGAAAAGTTACATCCATTAGTCCCGGGACTAAAGGGTGCGATGACCATTAGTCCCGGTTCGTGCCTCAAACCGGGACTAAAGATTAGACCATTAGTCCCGGTTTGAGGCACGAACCGGGACTAATGGGGTTGAGACCTTTAGTCCCGGTTCGTGCCACGAACCGGTAGTAAAGGTCCCATTTTCAAACTGCACCCCCCCCCCCCCCCGTGGATCGCCTTTTCAGTTTTAAAAAAAATAACAGAAAATAATGGAAATGTCAAAAAAATGAAAGAAAATAAGTTTCTCATGTGATATGTGGTCTAGTTGTTGGGAATATTTGCAAATGTGAATTTTGACTTTATTAGCAAAATCTCTCTGAAATTTGTAAAAATGGGCATAACTTTTGCATACTAACTCGGATGAAAAAGTTTTTTATATGAAAAATCATCTACTCGAAAAGTTACATCCATTAGTCCCGGGACTAAAGGGTGCGATGACCATTAGTCCCGGTTCGTGCCTCAAACCGGGACTAAAGATTAGACCATTAGTCCCGGTTTGAGGCACGAACCGGGACTAATGGGGTTGAGACCTTTAGTCCCGGTTCGTGCCACGAACCGGTAGTAAAGGTCCCATTTTCAAACTGCACCCCCCCCCCCCGTGGATCGCCTTTTCAGTTTTAAAAAAAATAACAGAAAATAATGGAAATGTCAAAAAAATGAAAGAAAATAAGTTTCTCATGTGATATGTGGTCTAGTTGTTGGGAATATTTGCAAATGTGAATTTTGACTTTATTAGCAAAATCTCTCTGAAATTTGTAAAAATGGGCATAACTTTTGCATACTAACTCGGATGAAAAAGTTTTTTATATGAAAAATCATCTACTCGAAAAGTTACATCCATTAGTCCCGGGACTAAAGGGTGCGATGACCATTAGTCCCGGTTCGTGCCTCAAACCGGGACTAAAGATTAGACCATTAGTCCCGGTTTGAGGCACGAACCGAACCGGTACTAAAGGTCCCATTTTCAAACTGTACCCCCCCCCCCCCGGTGGATCGCCTTTTCAGTTTTTAAAAAAATAAAAGAAAATAATGGAAATGTCAAAAAAATAAAAGAAAATAAGTTTCTCATGTGATATGTGGTCTAGTTGTTGGGAATATTTGCAAATGTGAATTTTGACTTTATTAGCAAAATCTCTCTGAAATTTGTAAAAATGGGCATAACTTTTGCATACTAACTCGGATGAAAAAGTTTTTTATATGAAAAATCATCTACTCGAAAAGTTACATCCATTAGTCCCGGGACTAAAGGGTGCGATGACCATTAGTCCCGGTTCGTGCCTCAAACCGGGACTAAAGATTAGACCATTAGTCCCGGTTTGAGGCACGAACCGGGACTAATGGGGTTGAGACCTTTAGTCCCGGTTCGTGCCACGAACCGGTAGTAAAGGTCCCATTTTCAAACTGCACCCCCCCCCCCCCCCCCGTGGATCGCCTTTTCAGTTTTAAAAAAAATAAAAGAAAATAATGGAAATGTCAAAAAAATGAAAGAAAATAAGTTTCTCATGTGATATGTGGTCTAGTTGTTGGGAATATTTGCAAATGTGAATTTTGACTTTATTAGCAAAATCTCTCTGAAATTTGTAAAAATGGGCATAACTTTTGCATACTAACTCGGATGAAAAAGTTTTTTATATGAAAAATCATCTACTCGAAAAGTTACATCCATTAGTCCCGGGACTAAAGGGTGCGATGACCATTAGTCCCGGTTCGTGCCTCAAACCGGGACTAAAGATTAGACCATTAGTCCCGGTTTGAGGCACGAACCGGGACTAATGGGGTTGAGACCTTTAGTCCCGGTTCGTGCCACGAACCGGTACTAAAGGTCCCATTTTCAAACCGTACCCCCCCCCCCTGTGGATCGCCTTTTCAGTTTTAAAAAAAATAAAAGAAAATAATGGAAATGTCAAAAAAATAAAAGAAAATAAGTTTCTCATGTGATATGTGGTCTAGTTGTTGGGAATATTTGCAAATGTGAATTTTGACTTTATTAGCAAAATCTCTCTGAAATTTGTAAAAATGGGCATAACTTTTGCATACTAACTCGGATGAAAAAGTTTTTTATATGAAAAATCATCTACTCGAAAAGTTACATCCATTAGTCCCGGGACTAAAGGGTGCGATGACCATTAGTCCCGGTTCGTGCCTCAAACCGGGACTAAAGATTAGACCATTAGTCCCGGTTTGAGGCACGAACCGGGACTAATGGGGTTGAGACCTTTAGTCCCGGTTCGTGCCACGAACCGGTAGTAAAGGTCCCATTTTCAAACTGCACCCCCCCCCCCGTGGATCGCCTTTTCAGTTTTAAAAAAAATAACAGAAAATAATGGAAATGTCAAAAAAATGAAAGAAAATAAGTTTCTCATGTGATATGTGGTCTAGTTGTTGGGAATATTTGCAAATGTGAATTTTGACTTTATTAGCAAAATCTCTCTGAAATTTGTAAAAATGGGCATAACTTTTGCATACTAACTCGGATGAAAAAGTTTTTTATATGAAAAATCATCTACTCGAAAAGTTACATCCATTAGTCCCGGGACTAAAGGGTGCGATGACCATTAGTCCCGGTTCGTGCCTCAAACCGGGACTAAAGATTAGACCATTAGTCCCGGTTTGAGGCACGAACCGGGACTAATGGGGTTGAGACCTTTAGTCCCGGTTCGTGCCACGAACCGGTAGTAAAGGTCCCATTTTCAAACTGCACCCCCCCCCCCCCGTGGATCGCCTTTTCAGTTTTAAAAAAAATAACAGAAAATAATGGAAATGTCAAAAAAATGAAAGAAAATAAGTTTCTCATGTGATATGTGGTCTAGTTGTTGGGAATATTTGCAAATGTGAATTTTGACTTTATTAGCAAAATCTCTCTGAAATTTGTAAAAATGGGCATAACTTTTGCATACTAACTCGGATGAAAAAGTTTTTTATATGAAAAATCATCTACTCGAAAAGTTACATCCATTAGTCCCGGGACTAAAGGGTGCGATGACCATTAGTCCCGGTTCGTGCCTCAAACCGGGACTAAAGATTAGACCATTAGTCCCGGTTTGAGGCACGAACCGAACCGGTACTAAAGGTCCCATTTTCAAACTGTACCCCCCCCCCCCGGTGGATCGCCTTTTCAGTTTTTAAAAAAATAAAAGAAAATAATGGAAATGTCAAAAAAATAAAAGAAAATAAGTTTCTCATGTGATATGTGGTCTAGTTGTTGGGAATATTTGCAAATGTGAATTTTGACTTTATTAGCAAAATCTCTCTGAAATTTGTAAAAATGGGCATAACTTTTGCATACTAACTCGGATGAAAAAGTTTTTTATATGAAAAATCATCTACTCGAAAAGTTACATCCATTAGTCCCGGGACTAAAGGGTGCGATGACCATTAGTCCCGGTTCGTGCCTCAAACCGGGACTAAAGATTAGACCATTAGTCCCGGTTTGAGGCACGAACCGGGACTAATGGGGTTGAGACCTTTAGTCCCGGTTCGTGCCACGAACCGGTAGTAAAGGTCCCATTTTCAAACTGCACCCCCCCCCCCCCCCCCCCGTGGATCGCCTTTTCAGTTTTAAAAAAAATAAAAGAAAATAATGGAAATGTCAAAAAAATGAAAGAAAATAAGTTTCTCATGTGATATGTGGTCTAGTTGTTGGGAATATTTGCAAATGTGAATGTTGACTTTATTAGCAAAATCTCTCTGAAATTTGTAAAAATGGGCATAACTTTTGCATACTAACTCGGATGAAAAAGTTTTTTATATGAAAAATCATCTACTCGAAAAGTTACATCCATTAGTCCCGGGACTAAAGGGTGCGATGACCATTAGTCCCGGTTCGTGCCTCAAACCGGGACTAAAGATTAGACCATTAGTCCCGGTTTGAGGCACGAACCGGGACTAATGGGGTTGAGACCTTTAGTCCCGGTTCGTGCCACGAACCGGTACTAAAGGTCCCATTTTCAAACCGTACCCCCCCCCCTGTGGATCGCCTTTTCAGTTTTAAAAAAAATAAAAGAAAATAATGGAAATGTCAAAAAAATAAAAGAAAATAAGTTTCTCATGTGATATGTGGTCTAGTTGTTGGGAATATTTGCAAATGTGAATTTTGACTTTATTAGCAAAATCTCTCTGAAATTTGTAAAAATGGGCATAACTTTTGCATACTAACTCGGATGAAAAAGTTTTTTATATGAAAAATCATCTACTCGAAAAGTTACATCCATTAGTCCCGGGACTAAAGGGTGCGATGACCATTAGTCCCGGTTCGTGCCTCAAACCGGGACTAAAGATTAGACCATTAGTCCCGGTTTGAGGCACGAACCGGGACTAATGGGGTTGAGACCTTTAGTCCCGGTTCGTGCCACGAACCGGTAGTAAAGGTCCCATTTTCAAACTGCACCCCCCCCCCGTGGATCGCCTTTTCAGTTTTAAAAAAAATAACAGAAAATAATGGAAATGTCAAAAAAATGAAAGAAAATAAGTTTCTCATGTGATATGTGGTCTAGTTGTTGGGAATATTTGCAAATGTGAATTTTGACTTTATTAGCAAAATCTCTCTGAAATTTGTAAAAATGGGCATAACTTTTGCATACTAACTCGGATGAAAAAGTTTTTTATATGAAAAATCATCTACTCGAAAAGTTACATCCATTAGTCCCGGGACTAAAGGGTGCGATGACCATTAGTCCCGGTTCGTGCCTCAAACCGGGACTAAAGATTAGACCATTAGTCCCGGTTTGAGGCACGAACCGGGACTAATGGGGTTGAGACCTTTAGTCCCGGTTCGTGCCACGAACCGGTAGTAAAGGTCCCATTTTCAAACTGCACCCCCCCCCCCCCCCGTGGATCGCCTTTTCAGTTTTAAAAAAAATAACAGAAAATAATGGAAATGTCAAAAAAATGAAAGAAAATAAGTTTCTCATGTGATATGTGGTCTAGTTGTTGGGAATATTTGCAAATGTGAATTTTGACTTTATTAGCAAAATCTCTCTGAAATTTGTAAAAATGGGCATAACTTTTGCATACTAACTCGGATGAAAAAGTTTTTTATATGAAAAATCATCTACTCGAAAAGTTACATCCATTAGTCCCGGGACTAAAGGGTGCGATGACCATTAGTCCCGGTTCGTGCCTCAAACCGGGACTAAAGATTAGACCATTAGTCCCGGTTTGAGGCACGAACCGAACCGGTACTAAAGGTCCCATTTTCAAACTGTACCCCCCCCCCCGGTGGATCGCCTTTTCAGTTTTTAAAAAAATAAAAGAAAATAATGGAAATGTCAAAAAAATAAAAGAAAATAAGTTTCTCATGTGATATGTGGTCTAGTTGTTGGGAATATTTGCAAATGTGAATTTTGACTTTATTAGCAAAATCTCTCTGAAATTTGTAAAAATGGGCATAACTTTTGCATACTAACTCGGATGAAAAAGTTTTTTATATGAAAAATCATCTACTCGAAAAGTTACATCCATTAGTCCCGGGACTAAAGGGTGCGATGACCATTAGTCCCGGTTCGTGCCTCAAACCGGGACTAAAGATTAGACCATTAGTCCCGGTTTGAGGCACGAACCGGGACTAATGGGGTTGAGACCTTTAGTCCCGGTTCGTGCCACGAACCGGTAGTAAAGGTCCCATTTTCAAACTGCAACCCCCCCCCCCCGTGGATCGCCTTTTCAGTTTTAAAAAAAATAAAAGAAAATAATGGAAATGTCAAAAAAATGAAAGAAAATAAGTTTCTCATGTGATATGTGGTCTAGCTGTTGGGAATATTTGCAAATGTGAATGTTGACTTTATTAGCAAAATCTCTCTGAAATTTGTAAAAATGGGCATAACTTTTGCATACTAACTCGGATGAAAAAGTTTTTTATATGAAAAATCATCTACTCGAAAAGTTACATCCATTAGTCCCGGGACTAAAGGGTGCGATGACCATTAGTCCCGGTTCGTGCCTCAAACCGGGACTAAAGATTAGACCATTAGTCCCGGTTTGAGGCACGAACCGGGACTAATGGGGTTGAGACCTTTAGTCCCGGTTCGTGCCACGAACCGGTACTAAAGGTCCCATTTTCAAACCGTACCCCCCCCCTGTGGATCGCCTTTTCAGTTTTAAAAAAAATAAAAGAAAATAATGGAAATGTCAAAAAAATAAAAGAAAATAAGTTTCTCATGTGATATGTGGTCTAGTTGTTGGGAATATTTGCAAATGTGAATTTTGACTTTATTAGCAAAATCTCTCTGAAATTTGTAAAAATGGGCATAACTTTTGCATACTAACTCGGATGAAAAAGTTTTTTATATGAAAAATCATCTACTCGAAAAGTTACATCCATTAGTCCCGGGACTAAAGGGTGCGATGACCATTAGTCCCGGTTCGTGCCTCAAACCGGGACTAAAGATTAGACCATTAGTCCCGGTTTGAGGCACGAACCGGGACTAATGGGGTTGAGACCTTTAGTCCCGGTTCGTGCCACGAACCGGTAGTAAAGGTCCCATTTTCAAACTGCACCCCCCCCCCCCCCGTGGATCGCCTTTTCAGTTTTAAAAAAAATAAAAGAAAATAATGGAAATGTCAAAAAAATAAAAGAAAATAAGTTTCTCATGTGATATGTGGTCTAGTTGTTGGGAATATTTGCAAATGTGAATTTTGACTTTATTAGCAAAATCTCTCTGAAATTTGTAAAAATGGGCATAACTTTTGCATACTAACTCGGATGAAAAAGTTTTTTATATGAAAAATCATCTACTCGAAAAGTTACATCCATTAGTCCCGGGACTAAAGGGTGCGATGACCATTAGTCCCGGTTCGTGCCTCAAACCGGGACTAACGATTAGACCATTAGTCCCGATTTGAGGCACGAACCGGGACTAATGGGGTTGAGACCTTTAGTCCCGGTTCGTGCCACGAACCGGTACTAAAGGTCCCATTTTCAAACAGCACCCCCCCCCCTGTGGATCGCCTTTTCAGTTTTGAAAAAAATAACAGAAAATAATGGAAATGTCAAAAAAATGAAAGAAAATAAGTTTCTCATGTGATATGCGGTCTAGTTATTGGGAATATTTGCAAATGTGAATTTTGACTTTATTAGCAAAATCTCTCTGAAATTTGTAAAAATGGGCATAACTTTTGCATACTAACTCGGATGAAAAAGTTTTTTATATGAAAAATCATCTACTCGAAAATTAACATCCATTAGTCCCGGGACTAAAGGGTGCGATGACCATTAGTCCCGGTTCGTGCCTCAAACCGGGACTAAAGATTAGACCATTAGTCCCGGTTTGAGGCACGAACCGGGACTAATGGGGTTGAGACCTTTAGTCCCGGTTCGTGCCACGAACCGGTACTAAAGGTCCCATTTTCAAACTGTACCCCCCCCCCCCCCCCTCGTGGATCGCCTTTTCAGTTTTAAAAAAAAATAAAAGAAAATAATGGAAATGTCAAAAAAATAAAAGAAAATAAGTTTCTCATGTGATATGTGGTCTAGTTGTTGGGAATATTTGCAAATGTGAATTTTGACTTTATTAGCAAAATCTCTCTGAAATTTGTAAAAATGGGCATAACTTTTGCATACTAACTCGGATGAAAAAGTTTTTTATATGAAAAATCATCTACTCGAAAAGTTACATCCATTAGTCCCGGGACTAAAGGGTGCGATGACCATTAGTCCCGGTTCGTGCCTCAAACCGGGACTAACGATTAGACCATTAGTCCCGGTTTGAGGCACGAACCGGGACTAATGGGGTTGAGACCTTTAGTCCCGGTTCGTGCCACGAACCGGTACTAAAGGTCCCATTTTCAAACAGCACCCCCCCCCCCCCCCGTGGATCGCCTTTTCAGTTTTAAAAAAAATAACAGAAAATAATGGAAATGTCAAAAAAATGAAAGAAAATAAGTTTCTCATGTGATATGCGGTCTAGTTATTGGGAATATTTGCAAATGTGAATTTTGACATTATTAGCAAAATCTCTCTGAAATTTGTAAAAATGGGCATAACTTTTGCATACTAACTCGGATGAAAAAGTTTTTTATATGAAAAATCATCTACTCGAAAAGTTACATCCATTAGTCCCGGGACTAAAGGGTGCGATGACCATTAGTCCCGGTTCGTGCCTCAAACCGGGACTAAAGATTAGACCATTAGTCCCGGTTTGAGGCACGAACCGGGACTAATGGGGTTGAGACCTTTAGTCCCGGTTCGTGCCACGAACCGGTACTAAAGGTCCCATTTTCAAACTGTACCCCCCCCCCCCCCCCCCGTGGATCGCCTTTTCAGTTTTAAAAAAAAATAAAAGAAAATAATGGAAATGTCAAAAAAATAAAAGAAAATAAGTTTCTCATGTGATATGTGGTCTAGTTGTTGGGAATATTTGCAAATGTGAATTTTGACTTTATTAGCAAAATCTCTCTGAAATTTGTAAAAATGGGCATAACTTTTGCATACTAACTCGGATGAAAAAGTTTTTTATATGAAAAATCATCTACTCGAAAAGTTACATCCATTAGTCCCGGGACTAAAGGGTGCGATGACCATTAGTCCCGGTTCGTGCCTCAAACCGGGACTAAAGATTAGACCATTAGTCCCGGTTTGAGGCACGAACCGGGACTAATGGGGTTGAGACCTTTAGTCCCGGTTCGTGCCACGAACCGGTAGTAAAGGTCCCATTTTCAAACTGCACCCCCCCCCCCCGTGGATCGCCTTTTCAGTTTTAAAAAAATAAAAGAAAATAATGGAAATGTCAAAAAAATGAAAGAAAATAAGTTTCTCATGTGATATGTGGTCTAGTTGTTGGGAATATTTGCAAATGTGAATTTTGACTTTATTAGCAAAATCTCTCTGAAATTTGTAAAAATGGGCATAACTTTTGCATACTAACTCGGATGAAAAAGTTTTTTATATGAAAAATCATCTACTCGAAAAGTTACATCCATTAGTCCCGGGACTAAAGGGTGCGATGACCATTAGTCCCGGTTCGTGCCTCAAACCGGGACTAAAGATTAGACCATTAGTCCCGGTTTGAGGCACGAACCGGGACTAATGGGGTTGAGACCTTTAGTCCCGGTTCGTGCCACGAACCGGTACTAAAGGTCCCATTTTCAAACTGTACCCCCCCCCCCCCCGTGGATCGCCTTTTCAGTTTTAAAAAAAATTAAAAGAAAATAATGGAAATGTCAAAAAAATAAAAGAAAATAAGTTTCTCATGTGATATGTGGTCTAGTAGTTGGGAATATTTGCAAATGTGAATTTTGACTTTATTAGCAAAATCTCTCTGAAATTTGTAAAAATGGGCATAACTTTTGCATACTAACTCGGATGAAAAAGTTTTTTATATGAAAAATCATCTACTCGAAAAGTTACATCCATTAGTCCCGGGACTAAAGGGTGCGATGACCATTAGTCCCGGTTTGTGCCTCAAACCGGGACTAAAGATTAGACCATTAGTCCCGGTTTGAGGCACGAACCGGGACTAATGGGGTTGAGACCTTTAGTCCCGGTTCGTGCCACGAACCGGTACTAAAGGTCCCATTTTCAAACTGTACCCCCCCCAGTGGATCGCCTTTTCAGTTTTAAAAAAATAAAATAAAATAATGGAAATGTCAAAAAAATAAAAGAAAATAAGTTTCTCATGTGATATGTGGTCTAGTTGTTGGGAATATTTGCAAATGTGAATTTTGACTTTATTAGCAAAATCTCTCTGAAATTTGTAAAAATGGGCATAACTTTTGCATACTAACTCGGATGAAAAAGTTTTTTATATGAAAAATCATCTACTCGAAAAGTTACATCCATTAGTCCCGGGACTAAAGGGTGCGATGACCATTAGTCCCGGTTCGTGCCTCAAACCGGGACTAAAGATTAGACCATTAGTCCCGGCTTGAGGCACGAACCGGGACTAATGGGGTTGAGACCTTTAGTCCCGGTTCGTGCCACGAACCGGTACTAAAGGTCCCATTTTCAAACTGCACCCCCCCCCCCCCCCCCGTGGATCGCCTTTTCAGTTTTAAAAAAAATAACAGAAAATAATGGAAATGTCAAAAAAATGAAAGAAAATAAGTTTCTCATGTGATATGTGGTCTAGTTGTTGGGAATATTTGCAAATGTGAATTTTGACTTTATTAGCAAAATCTCTCTGAAATTTGTAAAAATGGGCATAAATTTTGCATACTAACTCGGATGAAAAAGTTTTTTATATGAAAAATCATCTACTCGAAAAGTTACATCCATTAGTCCCGGGACTAAAGGGTGCGATGACCATTAGTCCCGGTTCGTGCCTCAAACCGGGACTAAAGATTAGACCATTAGTCCCGGTTTGAGGCACGAACCGGGACTAATGGGGTTGAGACCTTTAGTCCCGGTTCGTGCCACGAACCGGTACTAAAGGTCCCATTTTCAAACTGTACCCCCCCACCCGTGGATCGCCTTTTCAGTTTTAAAAAAAATAAAAGAAAATAATGGAAATGTCAAAAAAATAAAAGAAAATAAGTTTCTCATGTGATATGTGGTCTAGTTGTTGGGAATATTTGCAAATGTGAATTTTGACTTTATTAGCAAAATCTCTCTGAAATTTGTAAAAATGGGCATAACTTTTGCATACTAACTCGGATGAAAAAGTTTTTTATATGAAAAATCATCTACTCGAAAAGTTACATCCATTAGTCCCGGGACTAAAGGGTGCGATGACCATTAGTCCCGGTTCGTGCCTCAAACCGGGACTAAAGATTAGACCATTAGTCCCGGTTTGAGGCACGAACCGGGACTAATGGGGTAGAGACCTTTAGTCCCGGTTCGTGCCACGAACCGGTACTAAAGGTCCCATTTTCAAACTGCACCCCCCCCCCCCCGTGGATCGCCTTTTCAGTTTTAAAAAAAATAAAAGAAAATAATGGAAATGTCAAAAAAATGAAAGAAAATAAGTTTCTCATGTGATATGTGGTCTAGTTGTTGGGAATATTTGCAAATGTGAATTTTGACTTTATTAGCAAAATCTCTCTGAAATTTGTAAAAATGGGCATAACTTTTGCATACTAACTCGGATGAAAAAGTTTTTTATATGAAAAATCATCTACTCGAAAAGTTACATCCATTAGTCCCGGGACTAAAGGGTGCGATGACCATTAGTCCCGGTTCGTGCCTCAAACCGGGACTAAAGATTAGACCATTAGTCCCGGTTTGAGGCACGAACCGGGACTAATGGGGTTGAGACCTTTAGTCCCGGTTCGTGCCACGAACCGGTACTAAAGGTCCCATTTTCAAACTGCACCCCCCCCCCGTGGATCGCCTTTTCAGTTTTAAAAAAAATAACAGAAAATAATGGAAATGTCAAAAAAATGAAAGAAAATAAGTTTCTCATGTGATATGTGGTCTAGTTGTTGGGAATATTTGCAAATGTGAATTTTGACTTTATTAGCAAAATCTCTCTGAAATTTGTAAAAATGGGCATAACTTTTGCATACTAACTCGGATGAAAAAGTTTTTTATATGAAAAATCATCTACTCGAAAAGTTACATCCATTAGTCCCGGGACTAAAGGGTGCAATGACCATTAGTCCCGGTTCGTGCCTCAAACCGGGACTAAAGATTAGACCATTAGTCCCGGTTTGAGGCACGAACCGGGACTAATGGGGTTGAGACCTTTAGTCCCGGTTCGTGCCACGAACCGGTACTAAAGGTCCCATTTTCAAACTGCACCCCCCCCCCGGTGGATCGCCTTTTCAGTTTTAAAAAAAATAAAAGAAAATAATGGAAATGTCAAAAAAATGAAAGAAAATAAGTTTCTCATGTGATATGTGGTCTAGTTGTTGGGAATATTTGCAAATGTGAATTTTGACTTTATTAGCAAAATCTCTCTGAAATTTGTAAAAATGGGCATAACTTTTGCATACTAACTCGGATGAAAAAGTTTTTTATATGAAAAATCATCTACTCGAAAAGTTACATCCATTAGTCCCGGGACTAAAGGGTGCGATGACCATTAGTCCCGGTTCGTGCCTCAAACCGGGACTAAAGATTAGACCATTAGTCCCGGTTTGAGGCACGAACCGGGACTAATGGGGTTGAGACCTTTAGTCCCGGTTCGTGCCACGAACCGGTACTAAAGGTCCCATTTTCAAACTGTACCCCCCCCCCCCCCCGTGGATCGCCTTTTCAGTTTTAAAAAAATAAAAGAAAATAATGGAAATGTCAAAAAAATAAAAGAAAATAAGTTTCTCATGTGATATGTGGTCTAGTTGTTGGGAATATTTGCAAATGTGAATTTTGACTTTATTAGCAAAATCTCTCTGAAATTTGTAAAAATGGGCATAACTTTTGCATACTAACTCGGATGAAAAAGTTTTTTATATGAAAAATCATCTACTCGAAAAGTTACATCCATTAGTCCCGGGACTAAAGGGTGCGATGACCATTAGTCCCGGTTCGTGCCTCAAACCGGGACTAAAGATTAGACCATTAGTCCCGGTTTGAGGCACGAACCGGGACTAATGGGGTTGAGACCTTTAGTCCCGGTTCGTGCCACGAACCGGTAGTAAAGGTCCCATTTTCAAACTGCACCCCCCCCCTGGTGGATCGCCTTTTCAGTTTTAAAAAAAATAAAAGAAAATAATGGACATGTCAAAAAAATGAAAGAAAATAAGTTTCTCATGTGATATGTGGTCTAGTTGTTGGGAATATTTGCAAATGTGAATTTTGACTTTATTAGCAAACTCTCTCTGAAATTTGTAAAAAATGGGCATAACTTTTGCATACTAACTCGGATGAAAAAGTTTTTTATATGAAAAATCATCTACTCGAAAAGTTACATCCATTAGTCCCGGGACTAAAGGGTGCGATGACCATTAGTCCCGGTTCGTGCCTCAAACCGGGACTAAAGATTAGACCATTAGTCCCGGTTTGAGGCACGAACCGGGACTAATGGGGTTGAGACCTTTAGTCCCGGTTCGTGCCACGAACCGGTACTAAAGGTCCCATTTTCAAACTGTACCCCCCCCCCCCCCCGTGGATCGCCTTTTCAGTTTTAAAAAAAATAAAAGAAAATAATGGACATGTCAAAAAAATAAAAGAAAATAAGTTTCTCATGTGATATGTGGTCTAGTTGTTGGGAATATTTGCAAATGTGAATTTTGACTTTATTAGCAAAATCTCTCTGAAATTTGTAAAAATGGGCATAACTTTTGCATACTAACTCGGATGAAAAAGTTTTTTATATGAAAAATCATCTACTCGAAAAGTTACATCCATTAGTCCCGGGAATAAAGGGTGCGATGACCATTAGTCCCGGTTCGTGCCTCAAACCGGGACTAAAGATTAGACCATTAGTCCCGGTTTGAGGCACGAACCGGGACTAATGGGGTTGAGACCTTTAGTCCCGGTTCGTGCCACGAACCGGTACTAAAGGTCCCACTTTCAAACTGCACCCCCCCCCCCCCGTGGATCGCCTTTTCAGTTTTAAAAAAATAAAAGAAAATAATGGAAATGTCAAAAAAATAAAAGAAAATAAGTTTCTCATGTGATATGTGGTCTAGTTGTTGGGAATATTTGCAAATGTGAATTTTGACTTTATTAGCAAAATCTCTCTGAAATTTGTAAAAATGGGCATAACTTTTGCATACTAACTCGGATGAAAAAGTTTTTTATATGAAAAATCATCTACTCGAAAAGTTACATCCATTAGTCCCGGGACTAAAGGGTGCGATGACCATTAGTCCCGGTTCGTGCCTCAAACCGGGACTAAAGATTAGACCATTAGTCCCGGTTTGAGGCACGAACCGGGACTAATGGGGTTGAGACCTTTAGTCCCGGTTCGTGCCACGAACCGGTACTAAAGGTCCCATTTTCAAACTGTACCCCCCCCCCCCCGTGGATCGCCTTTTCAGTTTTAAAAAAATAAAAGAAAATAATGGAAATGTCAAAAAAATAAAAGAAAATAAGTTTCTCATGTGATATGTGGTCTAGTTGTTGGGAATATTTGCAAATGTGAATTTTGACTTTATTAGCAAAATCTCTCTGAAATTTGTAAAAATGGGCATAACTTTTGCATACTAACTCGGATGAAAAAGTTTTTTATATGAAAAATCATCTACTCGAAAAGTTACATCCATTAGTCCCGGGACTAAAGGGTGCGATGACCATTAGTCCCGGTTCGTGCCTCAAACCGGGACTAAAGATTAGACCATTAGTCCCGGTTTGAGGCACGAACCGGGACTAATGGGGTAGAGACCTTTAGTCCCGGTTCGTGCCACGAACCGGTACTAAAGGTCCCATTTTCAAACTGCACCCCCCCCCCCCCCCCGTGGATCGCCTTTTCAGTTTTAAAAAAAATAAAAGAAAATAATGGAAATGTCAAAAAAATGAAAGAAAATAAGTTTCTCATGTGATATGTGGTCTAGTTGTTGGGAATATTTGCAAATGTGAATTTTGACTTTATTAGCAAAATCTCTCTGAAATTTGTAAAAATGGGCATAACTTTTGCATACTAACTCGGATGAAAAAGTTTTTTATATGAAAAATCATCTACTCGAAAAGTTACATCCATTAGTCCCGGGACTAAAGGGTGCGATGACCATTAGTCCCGGTTCGTGCCTCAAACCGGGACTAAAGATTAGACCATTAGTCCCGGTTTGAGGCACGAACCGGGACTAATGGGGTTGAGACCTTTAGTCCCGGTTCGTGCCACGAACCGGTACTAAAGGTCCCATTTTCAAACTGCACCCCCCCCCCCCCCCCGTGGATCGCCTTTTCAGTTTTAAAAAAAATAACAGAAAATAATGGAAATGTCAAAAAAATGAAAGAAAATAAGTTTCTCATGTGATATGTGGTCTAGTTGTTGGGAATATTTGCAAATGTGAATTTTGACTTTATTAGCAAAATCTCTCTGAAATTTGTAAAAATGGGCATAACTTTTGCATACTAACTCGGATGAAAAAGTTTTTTATATGAAAAATCATCTACTCGAAAAGTTACATCCATTAGTCCCGGGACTAAAGGGTGCAATGACCATTAGTCCCGGTTCGTGCCTCAAACCGGGACTAAAGATTAGACCATTAGTCCCGGTTTGAGGCACGAACCGGGACTAATGGGGTTGAGACCTTTAGTCCCGGTTCGTGCCACGAACCGGTACTAAAGGTCCCATTTTCAAACTGCACCCCCCCCCGGTGGATCGCCTTTTCAGTTTAAAAAAAATAAAAGAAAATAATGGAAATGTCAAAAAAATGAAAGAAAATAAGTTTCTCATGTGATATGTGGTCTAGTTGTTGGGAATATTTGCAAATGTGAATTTTGACTTTATTAGCAAAATCTCTCTGAAATTTGTAAAAATGGGCATAACTTTTGCATACTAACTCGGATGAAAAAGTTTTTTATATGAAAAATCATCTACTCGAAAAGTTACATCCATTAGTCCCGGGACTAAAGGGTGCGATGACCATTAGTCCCGGTTCGTGCCTCAAACCGGGACTAAAGATTAGACCATTAGTCCCGGTTTGAGGCACGAACCGGGACTAATGGGGTTGAGACCTTTAGTCCCGGTTCGTGCCACGAACCGGTACTAAAGGTCCCATTTTCAAACTGTACCCCCCCCCCCCCCGTGGATCGCCTTTTCAGTTTTAAAAAAATAAAAGAAAATAATGGAAATGTCAAAAAAATAAAAGAAAATAAGTTTCTCATGTGATATGTGGTCTAGTTGTTGGGAATATTTGCAAATGTGAATTTTGACTTTATTAGCAAAATCTCTCTGAAATTTGTAAAAATGGGCATAACTTTTGCATACTAACTCGGATGAAAAAGTTTTTTATATGAAAAATCATCTACTCGAAAAGTTACATCCATTAGTCCCGGGACTAAAGGGTGCGATGACCATTAGTCCCGGTTCGTGCCTCAAACCGGGACTAAAGATTAGACCATTAGTCCCGGTTTGAGGCACGAACCGGGACTAATGGGGTTGAGACCTTTAGTCCCGGTTCGTGCCACGAACCGGTAGTAAAGGTCCCATTTTCAAACTGCACCCCCCCCCTGGTGGATCGCCTTTTCAGTTTTAAAAAAAATAAAAGAAAATAATGGACATGTCAAAAAAATGAAAGAAAATAAGTTTCTCATGTGATATGTGGTCTAGTTGTTGGGAATATTTGCAAATGTGAATTTTGACTTTATTAGCAAACTCTCTCTGAAATTTGTAAAAATGGGCATAACTTTTGCATACTAACTCGGATGAAAAAGTTTTTTATATGAAAAATCATCTACTCGAAAAGTTACATCCATTAGTCCCGGGACTAAAGGGTGCGATGACCATTAGTCCCGGTTCGTGCCTCAAACCGGGACTAAAGATTAGACCATTAGTCCCGGTTTGAGGCACGAACCGGGACTAATGGGGTTGAGACCTTTAGTCCCGGTTCGTGCCACGAACCGGTACTAAAGGTCCCATTTTCAAACTGTACCCCCCCCCCCCCCCCCGTGGATCGCCTTTTCAGTTTTAAAAAAAATAAAAGAAAATAATGGACATGTCAAAAAAATAAAAGAAAATAAGTTTCTCATGTGATATGTGGTCTAGTTGTTGGGAATATTTGCAAATGTGAATTTTGACTTTATTAGCAAAATCTCTCTGAAATTTGTAAAAATGGGCATAACTTTTGCATACTAACTCGGATGAAAAAGTTTTTTATATGAAAAATCATCTACTCGAAAAGTTACATCCATTAGTCCCGGGAATAAAGGGTGCGATGACCATTAGTCCCGGTTCGTGCCTCAAACCGGGACTAAAGATTAGACCATTAGTCCCGGTTTGAGGCACGAACCGGGACTAATGGGGTTGAGACCTTTAGTCCCGGTTCGTGCCACGAACCGGTACTAAAGGTCCCACTTTCAAACTGCACCCCCCCCCCCCCCGTGGATCGCCTTTTCAGTTTTAAAAAAATAAAAGAAAATAATGGAAATGTCAAAAAAATAAAAGAAAATAAGTTTCTCATGTGATATGTGGTCTAGTTGTTGGGAATATTTGCAAATGTGAATTTTGACTTTATTAGCAAAATCTCTCTGAAATTTGTAAAAATGGGCATAACTTTTGCATACTAACTCGGATGAAAAAGTTTTTTATATGAAAAATCATCTACTCGAAAAGTTACATCCATTAGTCCCGGGACTAAAGGGTGCGATGACCATTAGTCCCGGTTCGTGCCTCAAACCGGGACTAAAGATTAGACCATTAGTCCCGGTTTGAGGCACGAACCGGGACTAATGGGGTTGAGACCTTTAGTCCCGGTTCGTGCCACGAACCGGTACTAAAGGTCCCATTTTCAAACTGTACCCCCCCCCCCCCCCGTGGATCGCCTTTTCAGTTTTAAAAAAATAAAAGAAAATAATGGAAATGTCAAAAAAATAAAAGAAAATAAGTTTCTCATGTGATATGTGGTCTAGTTGTTGGGAATATTTGCAAATGTGAATTTTGACTTTATTAGCAAAATCTCTCTGAAATTTGTAAAAATGGGCATAACTTTTGCATACTAACTCGGATGAAAAAGTTTTTTATATGAAAAATCATCTACTCGAAAAGTTACATCCATTAGTCCCGGGACTAAAGGGTGCGATGACCATTAGTCCCGGTTCGTGCCTCAAACCGGGACTAAAGATTAGACCATTAGTCCCGGTTTGAGGCACGAACCGGGACTAATGGGGTTGAGACCTTTAGTCCCGGTTCGTGCCACGAACCGGTAGTAAAGGTCCCATTTTCAAACTGCACCCCCCCCCTGGTGGATCGCCTTTTCAGTTTTAAAAAAAATAAAAGAAAATAATGGACATGTCAAAAAAATGAAAGAAAATAAGTTTCTCATGTGATATGTGGTCTAGTTGTTGGGAATATTTGCAAATGTGAATTTTGACTTTATTAGCAAACTCTCTCTGAAATTTGTAAAAATGGGCATAACTTTTGCATACTAACTCGGATGAAAAAGTTTTTTATATGAAAAATCATCTACTCGAAAAGTTACATCCATTAGTCCCGGGACTAAAGGGTGCGATGACCATTAGTCCCGGTTCGTGCCTCAAACCGGGACTAAAGATTAGACCATTAGTCCCGGTTTGAGGCACGAACCGGGACTAATGGGGTTGAGACCTTTAGTCCCGGTTCGTGCCACGAACCGGTACTAAAGGTCCCATTTTCAAACTGTACCCCCCCCCCCCCCCCCCCGTGGATCGCCTTTTCAGTTTTAGAAAAAATAAAAGAAAATAATGGACATGTCAAAAAAATAAAAGAAAATAAGTTTCTCATGTGATATGTGGTCTAGTTGTTGGGAATATTTGCAAATGTGAATTTTGACTTTATTAGCAAAATCTCTCTGAAATTTGTAAAAATGGGCATAACTTTTGCATACTAACTCGGATGAAAAAGTTTTTTATATGAAAAATCATCTACTCGAAAAGTTACATCCATTAGTCCCGGGACTAAAGGGTGCGATGACCATTAGTCCCGGTTCGTGCCTCAAACCGGGACTAAAGATTAGACCATTAGTCCCGGTTTGAGGCACGAACCGGGACTAATGGGGTTGAGACCTTTAGTCCCGGTTCGTGCCACGAACCGGTACTAAAGGTCCCATTTTCAAACTGCACCCCCCCCCCCCCCGTGGATCGCCTTTTCAGTTTTAAAAAAATAAAAGAAAATAATGGAAATGTCAAAAAAATAAAAGAAAATAAGTTTCTCATGTGATATGTGGTCTAGTTGTTGGGAATATTTGCAAATGTGAATTTTGACTTTATTAGCAAAATCTCTCTGAAATTTGTAAAAATGGGCATAACTTTTGCATACTAACTCGGATGAAAAAGTTTTTTATATGAAAAATCATCTACTCGAAAAGTTACATCCATTAGTCCCGGGACTAAAGGGTGCGATGACCATTAGTCCCGGTTCGTGCCTCAAACCGGGACTAAAGATTAGACCATTAGTCCCGGTTTGAGGCACGAACCGGGACTAATGGGGTTGAGACCTTTAGTCCCGGTTCGTGCCACGAACCGGTAGTAAAGGTCCCATTTTCAAACTGCACCCCCCCCCTGGTGGATCGCCTTTTCAGTTTTAAAAAAATAAAAGAAAATAATGGACATGTCAAAAAAATGAAAGAAAATAAGTTTCTCATGTGATATGTGGTCTAGTTGTTGGGAATATTTGCAAATGTGAATTTTGACTTTATTAGCAAACTCTCTCTGAAATTTGTAAAAATGGGCATAACTTTTGCATACTAACTCGGATGAAAAAGTTTTTTATATGAAAAATCATCTACTCGAAAAGTTACATCCATTAGTCCCGGGACTAAAGGGTGCGATGACCATTAGTCCCGGTTCGTGCCTCAAACCGGGACTAAAGATTAGACCATTAGTCCCGGTTTGAGGCACGAACCGGGACTAATGGGGTTGAGACCTTTAGTCCCGGTTCGTGCCACGAACCGGTACTAAAGGTCCCATTTTCAAACTGTACCCCCCCCCCCCCCCGTGGATCGCCTTTTCAGTTTTAAAAAAATAAAAGAAAATAATGGACATGTCAAAAAAATAAAAGAAAATAAGTTTCTCATGTGATATGTGGTCTAGTTGTTGGGAATATTTGCAAATGTGAATTTTGACTTTATTAGCAAAATCTCTCTGAAATTTGTAAAAATGGGCATAACTTTTGCATACTAACTCGGATGAAAAAGTTTTTTATATGAAAAATCATCTACTCGAAAAGTTACATCCATTAGTCCCGGGACTAAAGGGTGCGATGACCATTAGTCCCGGTTCGTGCCTCAAACCGGGACTAAAGATTAGACCATTAGTCCCGGTTTGAGGCACGAACCGGGACTAATGGGGTTGAGACCTTTAGTCCTGGTTCGTGCCACGAACCGGTACTAAAGGTCCCATTTTCAAACTGCACCCCCCCCCCCCCCCCGTGGATCGCCTTTTCAGTTTTAAAAAAAATAAAAGAAAATAATGGAAATGTCAAAAAAATGAAAGAAAATAAGTTTCTCATGTGATATGTGGTCTAGTTGTTGGGAATATTTGCAAATGTGAATTTTGACTTTATTAGCAAAATCTCTCTGAAATTTGTAAAAATGGGCATAACTTTTGCATACTAACTCGGATGAAAAAGTTTTTTATATGAAAAATCATCTACTCGAAAAGTTACATCCATTAGTCCCGGGACTAAAGGGTGCGATGACCATTAGTCCCGGTTCGTGCCTCAAACCGGGACTAAAGATTAGACCATTAGTCCCGGTTTGAGGCACGAACCGGGACTAATGGGGTTGAGACCTTTAGTCCCGGTTCGTGCCACGAACCGGTACTAAAGGTCCCATTTTCAAACTGTACCCCCCCCCCCCCCGTGGATCGCCTTTTCAGTTTTAAAAAAATAAAAGAAAATAATGGAAATGTCAAAAAAATAAAAGAAAATAAGTTTCTCATGTGATATGTGGTCTAGTTGTTGGGAATATTTGCAAATGTGAATTTTGACTTTATTAGCAAAATCTCTCTGAAATTTGTAAAAATGGGCATAACTTTTGCATACTAACTCGGATGAAAAAGTTTTTTATATGAAAAATCATCTACTCGAAAAGTTACATCCATTAGTCCCGGGACTAAAGGGTGCGATGACCATTAGTCCCGGTTCGTGCCTCAAACCGGGACTAAAGATTAGACCATTAGTCCCGGTTTGAGGCACGAACCGGGACTAATGGGGTTGAGACCTTTAGTCCCGGTTCGTGCCACGAACCGGTAGTAAAGGTCCCATTTTCAAACTGCACCCCCCCCCCTGGTGGATCGCCTTTTCAGTTTTAAAAAAAATAAAAGAAAATAATGGACATGTCAAAAAAATGAAAGAAAATAAGTTTCTCATGTGATATGTGGTCTAGTTGTTGGGAATATTTGCAAATGTGAATTTTGACTTTATTAGCAAACTCTCTCTGAAATTTGTAAAAATGGGCATAACTTTTGCATACTAACTCGGATGAAAAAGTTTTTTATATGAAAAATCATCTACTCGAAAAGTTACATCCATTAGTCCCGGGACTAAAGGGTGCGATGACCATTAGTCCCGGTTCGTGCCTCAAACCGGGACTAAAGATTAGACCATTAGTCCCGGTTTGAGGCACGAACCGGGACTAATGGGGTTGAGACCTTTAGTCCCGGTTCGTGCCACGAACCGGTACTAAAGGTCCCATTTTCAAACTGTACCCCCCCCCCCCCCCCCGTGGATCGCCTTTTCAGTTTTAGAAAAAATAAAAGAAAATAATGGACATGTCAAAAAAATAAAAGAAAATAAGTTTCTCATGTGATATGTGGTCTAGTTGTTGGGAATATTTGCAAATGTGAATTTTGACTTTATTAGCAAAATCTCTCTGAAATTTGTAAAAATGGGCATAACTTTTGCATACTAACTCGGATGAAAAAGTTTTTTATATGAAAAATCATCTACTCGAAAAGTTACATCCATTAGTCCCGGGACTAAAGGGTGCGATGACCATTAGTCCCGGTTCGTGCCTCAAACCGGGACTAAAGATTAGACCATTAGTCCCGGTTTGAGGCACGAACCGGGACTAATGGGGTTGAGACCTTTAGTCCCGGTTCGTGCCACGAACCGGTACTAAAGGTCCCATTTTCAAACTGCACCCCCCCCCCCCCGTGGATCGCCTTTTCAGTTTTAAAAAAATAAAAGAAAATAATGGAAATGTCAAAAAAATAAAAGAAAATAAGTTTCTCATGTGATATGTGGTCTAGTTGTTGGGAATATTTGCAAATGTGAATTTTGACTTTATTAGCAAAATCTCTCTGAAATTTGTAAAAATGGGCATAACTTTTGCATACTAACTCGGATGAAAAAGTTTTTTATATGAAAAATCATCTACTCGAAAAGTTACATCCATTAGTCCCGGGACTAAAGGGTGCGATGACCATTAGTCCCGGTTCGTGCCTCAAACCGGGACTAAAGATTAGACCATTAGTCCCGGTTTGAGGCACGAACCGGGACTAATGGGGTTGAGACCTTTAGTCCCGGTTCGTGCCACGAACCGGTAGTAAAGGTCCCATTTTCAAACTGCACCCCCCCCCTGGTGGATCGCCTTTTCAGTTTTAAAAAAATAAAAGAAAATAATGGACATGTCAAAAAAATGAAAGAAAATAAGTTTCTCATGTGATATGTGGTCTAGTTGTTGGGAATATTTGCAAATGTGAATTTTGACTTTATTAGCAAACTCTCTCTGAAATTTGTAAAAATGGGCATAACTTTTGCATACTAACTCGGATGAAAAAGTTTTTTATATGAAAAATCATCTACTCGAAAAGTTACATCCATTAGTCCCGGGACTAAAGGGTGCGATGACCATTAGTCCCGGTTCGTGCCTCAAACCGGGACTAAAGATTAGACCATTAGTCCCGGTTTGAGGCACGAACCGGGACTAATGGGGTTGAGACCTTTAGTCCCGGTTCGTGCCACGAACCGGTACTAAAGGTCCCATTTTCAAACTGTACCCCCCCCCCCCCCCCCGTGGATCGCCTTTTCAGTTTTAAAAAAATAAAAGAAAATAATGGACATGTCAAAAAAATAAAAGAAAATAAGTTTCTCATGTGATATGTGGTCTAGTTGTTGGGAATATTTGCAAATGTGAATTTTGACTTTATTAGCAAAATCTCTCTGAAATTTGTAAAAATGGGCATAACTTTTGCATACTAACTCGGATGAAAAAGTTTTTTATATGAAAAATCATCTACTCGAAAAGTTACATCCATTAGTCCCGGGACTAAAGGGTGCGATGACCATTAGTCCCGGTTCGTGCCTCAAACCGGGACTAAAGATTAGACCATTAGTCCCGGTTTGAGGCACGAACCGGGACTAATGGGGTTGAGACCTTTAGTCCTGGTTCGTGCCACGAACCGGTACTAAAGGTCCCATTTTCAAACTGCACCCCCCCCCCCCCCCCGTGGATCGCCTTTTCAGTTTTAAAAAAAATAAAAGAAAATAATGGAAATGTCAAAAAAATGAAAGAAAATAAGTTTCTCATGTGATATGTGGTCTAGTTGTTGGGAATATTTGCAAATGTGAATTTTGACTTTATTAGCAAAATCTCTCTGAAATTTGTAAAAATGGGCATAACTTTTGCATACTAACTCGGATGAAAAAGTTTTTTATATGAAAAATCATCTACTCGAAAAGTTACATCCATTAGTCCCGGGACTAAAGGGTGCGATGACCATTAGTCCCGGTTCGTGCCTCAAACCGGGACTAAAGATTAGACCATTAGTCCCGGTTTGGGGCACGAACCGGGACTAATGGGGTTGAGACCTTTAGTCCCGGTTCGTGCCACGAACCGGTACTAAAGGTCCCATTTTCAAACTGCACCCCCCCCCCCCCGTGGATCGCCTTTTCAGTTTTAAAAAAATAAAAGAAAATAATGGAAATGTCAAAAAAATAAAAGAAAATAAGTTTCTCATGTGATATGTGGTCTAGTTGTTGGGAATATTTGCAAATGTGAATTTTGACTTTATTAGCAAAATCTCTCTGAAATTTGTAAAAATGGGCATAACTTTTGCATACTAACTCGGATGAAAAAGTTTTTTATATGAAAAATCATCTACTCGAAAAGTTACATCCATTAGTCCCGGGACTAAAGGGTGCGATGACCATTAGTCCCGGTTCGTGCCTCAAACCGGGACTAAAGATTAGACCATTAGTCCCGGTTTGAGGCACGAACCGGGACTAATGGGGTTGAGACCTTTAGTCCCGGTTCGTGCCACGAACCGGTAGTAAAGGTCCCATTTTCAAACTGCACCCCCCCCCTGGTGGATCGCCTTTTCAGTTTTAAAAAAATAAAAGAAAATAATGGACATGTCAAAAAAATGAAAGAAAATAAGTTTCTCATGTGATATGTGGTCTAGTTGTTGGGAATATTTGCAAATGTGAATTTTGACTTTATTAGCAAACTCTCTCTGAAATTTGTAAAAATGGGCATAACTTTTGCATACTAACTCGGATGAAAAAGTTTTTTATATGAAAAATCATCTACTCGAAAAGTTACATCCATTAGTCCCGGGACTAAAGGGTGCGATGACCATTAGTCCCGGTTCGTGCCTCAAACCGGGACTAAAGATTAGACCATTAGTCCCGGTTTGAGGCACGAACCGGGACTAATGGGGTTGAGACCTTTAGTCCCGGTTCGTGCCACGAACCGGTACTAAAGGTCCCATTTTCAAACTGTACCCCCCCCCCCCCCCCGTGGATCGCCTTTTCAGTTTTAAAAAAATAAAAGAAAATAATGGACATGTCAAAAAAATAAAAGAAAATAAGTTTCTCATGTGATATGTGGTCTAGTTGTTGGGAATATTTGCAAATGTGAATTTTGACTTTATTAGCAAAATCTCTCTGAAATTTGTAAAAATGGGCATAACTTTTGCATACTAACTCGGATGAAAAAGTTTTTTATATGAAAAATCATCTACTCGAAAAGTTACATCCATTAGTCCCGGGACTAAAGGGTGCGATGACCATTAGTCCCGGTTCGTGCCTCAAACCGGGACTAAAGATTAGACCATTAGTCCCGGTTTGAGGCACGAACCGGGACTAATGGGGTTGAGACCTTTAGTCCTGGTTCGTGCCACGAACCGGTACTAAAGGTCCCATTTTCAAACTGCACCCCCCCCCCCCGTGGATCGCCTTTTCAGTTTTAAAAAAAATAAAAGAAAATAATGGAAATGTCAAAAAAATGAAAGAAAATAAGTTTCTCATGTGATATGTGGTCTAGTTGTTGGGAATATTTGCAAATGTGAATTTTGACTTTATTAGCAAAATCTCTCTGAAATTTGTAAAAATGGGCATAACTTTTGCATACTAACTCGGATGAAAAAGTTTTTTATATGAAAAATCATCTACTCGAAAAGTTACATCCATTAGTCCCGGGACTAAAGGGTGCGATGACCATTAGTCCCGGTTCGTGCCTCAAACCGGGACTAAAGATTAGACCATTAGTCCCGGTTTGGGGCACGAACCGGGACTAATGGGGTTGAGACCTTTAGTCCCGGTTCGTGCCACGAACCGGTACTAAAGGTCCCATTTTCAAACTGCACCCCCCCCCCCCCCGTGGATCGCCTTTTCAGTTTTAAAAAAATAAAAGAAAATAATGGAAATGTCAAAAAAATAAAAGAAAATAAGTTTCTCATGTGATATGTGGTCTAGTTGTTGGGAATATTTGCAAATGTGAATTTTGACTTTATTAGCAAAATCTCTCTGAAATTTGTAAAAATGGGCATAACTTTTGCATACTAACTCGGATGAAAAAGTTTTTTATATGAAAAATCATCTACTCGAAAAGTTACATCCATTAGTCCCGGGACTAAAGGGTGCGATGACCATTAGTCCCGGTTCGTGCCTCAAACCAGGACTAAAGATTAGACCATTAGTCCCGGTTTGAGGCACGAACCGGGACTAATGGGGTTGAGACCTTTAGTCCCGGTTCGTGCCACGAACCGGTACTAAAGGTCCCATTTTCAAACTGTACCCCCCCCCCCCGGTGGATCGCCTTTTCAGTTTTAAAAAAAATAAAAGAAAATAATGGAAATGTCAAAAAAATAAAAGAAAATAAGTTTCTCATGTGATATGTGGTCTAGTTGTTGGGAATATTTGCAAATGTGAATTTTGACTTTATTAGCAAAATCTCTCTGAAATTTGTAAAAATGGGCATAACTTTTGCATACTAACTCGGATGAAAAAGTTTTTTATATGAAAAATCATCTACTCGAAAAGTTACATCCATTAGTCCCGGGACTAAAGGGTGCGATGACCATTAGTCCCGGTTCGTGCCTCAAACCGGGACTAAAGATTAGACCATTAGTCCCGGTTTGAGGCACGAACCGGGACTAATGGGGTTGAGACCTTTAGTCCTGGTTCGTGCCACGAACCGGTACTAAAGGTCCCATTTTCAAACTGCACCCCCCCCCCCCCCCCCCCGTGCATCGCCTTTTCAGTTTTAAAAAAAATAAAAGAAAATAATGGAAATGTCAAAAAAATGAAAGAAAATAAGTTTCTCATGTGATATGTGGTCTAGTTGTTGGGAATATTTGCAAATGTGAATTTTGACTTTATTAGCAAAATCTCTCTGAAATTTGTAAAAATGGGCATAACTTTTGCATACTAACTCGGATGAAAAAGTTTTTTATATGAAAAATCATCTACTCGAAAAGTTACATCCATTAGTCCCGGGACTAAAGGGTGCGATGACCATTAGTCCCGGTTCGTGCCTCAAACCGGGACTAAAGATTAGACCATTAGTCCCGGTTTGAGGCACGAACCGGGACTAATGGGGTTGAGACCTTTAGTCCCGGTTCGTGCCACGAACCGGTACTAAAGGTCCCATTTTCAAACTGTACCCCCCCCCCCCCCCCCGTGGATCGCCTTTTCAGTTTTAAAAAAATAAAAGAAAATAATGGACATGTCAAAAAAATAAAAGAAAATAAGTTTCTCATGTGATATGTGGTCTAGTTGTTGGGAATATTTGCAAATGTGAATTTTGACTTTATTAGCAAAATCTCTCTGAAATTTGTAAAAATGGGCATAACTTTTGCATACTAACTCGGATGAAAAAGTTTTTTATATGAAAAATCATCTACTCGAAAAGTTACATCCATTAGTCCCGGGACTAAAGGGTGCGATGACCATTAGTCCCGGTTCGTGCCTCAAACCGGGACTAAAGATTAGACCATTAGTCCCGGTTTGAGGCACGAACCGGGACTAATGGGGTTGAGACCTTTAGTCCCGGTTCGTGCCACGAACCGGTACTAAAGGTCCCATTTTCAAACTGCACCCCCCCCCCCCCCCCGTGGATCGCCTTTTCAGTTTTAAAAAAAATAAAAGAAAATAATGGAAATGTCAAAAAAATGAAAGAAAATAAGTTTCTCATGTGATATGTGGTCTAGTTGTTGGGAATATTTGCAAATGTGAATTTTGACTTTATTAGCAAAATCTCTCTGAAATTTGTAAAAATGGGCATAACTTTTGCATACTAACTCGGATGAAAAAGTTTTTTATATGAAAAATCATCTACTCGAAAAGTTACATCCATTAGTCCCGGGACTAAAGGGTGCGATGACCATTAGTCCCGGTTCGTGCCTCAAACCGGGACTAAAGATTAGACCATTAGTCCCGGTTTGAGGCACGAACCGGGACTAATGGTGTTGAGACCTTTAGTCCCGGTTCGTGCCACGAACCGGTAGTAAAGGTCCCATTTTCAAACTGTACCCCCCCCCCCCCCCCCGTGGATCGCCTTTTCAGTTTTAAAAAAAATAAAAGAAAATAATGGAAATGTCAAAAAAATAAAAGAAAATAAGTTTCTCATGTGATATGTGGTCTAGTTGTTGGGAATATTTGCAAATGTGAATTTTGACTTTATTAGCAAAATCTCTCTGAAATTTGTAAAAATGGGCATAACTTTTGCATACTAACTCGGATGAAAAAGTTTTTTATATGAAAAATCATCTACTCGAAAAGTTACATCCATTAGTCCCGGGACTAAAGGGTGCGATGACCATTAGTCCCGGTTCGTGCCTCAAACCGGGACTAAAGATTAGACCATTAGTCCCGGTTTGAGGCACGAACCGGGACTAATGGGGTTGAGACCTTTAGTCCTGGTTCGTGCCACGAACCGGTACTAAAGGTCCCATTTTCAAACTGCACCCCCCCCCCCCCCCCGTGGATCGCCTTTTCAGTTTTAAAAAAAATAAAAGAAAATAATGGAAATGTCAAAAAAATGAAAGAAAATAAGTTTCTCATGTGATATGTGGTCTAGTTGTTGGGAATATTTGCAAATGTGAATTTTGACTTTATTAGCAAAATCTCTCTGAAATTTGTAAAAATGGGCATAACTTTTGCATACTAACTCGGATGAAAAAGTTTTTTATATGAAAAATCATCTACTCGAAAAGTTACATCCATTAGTCCCGGGACTAAAGGGTGCGATGACCATTAGTCCCGGTTCGTGCCTCAAACCGGGACTAAAGATTAGACCATTAGTCCCGGATTGAGGCACGAACCGGGACTAATGGGGTTGAGACCTTTAGTCCCGGTTCGTGCCACGAACCGGTACTAAAGGTCCCATTTTCAAACTGCACCCCCCCCCCCCCCCCGTGGATCGCCTTTTCAGTTTTAAAAAAAATAAAAGAAAATAATGGAAATGTCAAAAAAATGAAAGAAAATAAGTTTCTCATGTGATATGTGGTCTAGTTGTTGGGAATATTTGCAAATGTGAATTTTGACTTTATTAGCAAAATCTCTCTGAAATTTGTAAAAATGGGCATAACTTTTGCATACTAACTCGGATGAAAAAGTTTTTTATATGAAAAATCATCTACTCGAAAAGTTACATCCATTAGTCCCGGGACTAAAGGGTGCGATGACCATTAGTCCCGGTTCGTGCCTCAAACCGGGACTAAAGATTAGACCATTAGTCCCGGTTTGAGGCACGAACCGGGACTAATGGTGTTGAGACCTTTAGTCCCGGTTCGTGCCACGAACCGGTAGTAAAGGTCCCATTTTCAAACTGTACCCCCCCCCCCCCCCCCGTGGATCGCCTTTTCAGTTTTTAAAAAAATAAAAGAAAATAATGGAAATGTCAAAAAAATAAAAGAAAATAAGTTTCTCATGTGATATGTGGTCTAGTTGTTGGGAATATTTGCAAATGTGAATTTTGACTTTATTAGCAAAATCTCTCTGAAATTTGTAAAAATGGGCATAACTTTTGCATACTAACTCGGATGAAAAAGTTTTTTATATGAAAAATCATCTACTCGAAAAGTTACATCCATTAGTCCCGGGACTAAAGGGTGCGATGACCATTAGTCCCGGTTCGTGCCTCAAACCGGGACTAAAGATTAGACCATTAGTCCCGGTTTGAGGCACGAACCGGGACTAATGGGGTTGAGACCTTTAGTCCTGGTTCGTGCCACGAACCGGTACTAAAGGTCCCATTTTCAAACTGCACCCCCCCCCCCCCCCGTGCATCGCCTTTTCAGTTTTAAAAAAAATAAAAGAAAATAATGGAAATGTCAAAAAAATGAAAGAAAATAAGTTTCTCATGTGATATGTGGTCTAGTTGTTGGGAATATTTGCAAATGTGAATTTTGACTTTATTAGCAAAATCTCTCTGAAATTTGTAAAAATGGGCATAACTTTTGCATACTAACTCGGATGAAAAAGTTTTTTATATGAAAAATCATCTACTCGAAAAGTTACATCCATTAGTCCCGGGACTAAAGGGTGCGATGACCATTAGTCCCGGTTCGTGCCTCAAACCGGGACTAAAGATTAGACCATTAGTCCCGGTTTGAGGCACGAACCGGGACTAATGGGGTTGAGACCTTTAGTCCCGGTTCGTGCCACGAACCGGTACTAAAGGTCCCATTTTCAAACTGTACCCCCCCCCCCCCCCCCCCCCGTGGATCACCTTTTCAGTTTTTAAAAAAATAAAAGAAAATAATGGAAATGTCAAAAAAATAAAAGAAAATAAGTTTCTCATGTGATATGTGGTCTAGTTGTTGGGAATATTTGCAAATGTGAATTTTGACTTTATTAGCAAAATCTCTCTGAAATTTGTAAAAATGGGCATAACTTTTGCATACTAACTCGGATGAAAAAGTTTTTTATATGAAAAATCATCTACTCGAAAAGTTACATCCATTAGTCCCGGGACTAAAGGGTGCGATGACCATTAGTCCCGGTTCGTGCCTCAAACCGGGACTAAAGATTAGACCATTAGTCCCGGTTTGAGGCACGAACCGGGACTAATGGGGTTGAGACCTTTAGTCCCGGTTCGTGCCACGAACCGGTACTAAAGGTCCCATTTTCAAACTGTACCCCCCCCCCCCCGTGGATCGCCTTTTCAGTTTTAAAAAAAATAAAAGAAAATAATGGAAATGTCAAAAAAATAAAAGAAAATAAGTTTCTCATGTGATATGTGGTCTAGTTGTTGGGAATATTTGCAAATGTGAATTTTGACTTTATTAGCAAAATCTCTCTGAAATTTGTAAAAATGGGCATAACTTTTGCATACTAACTCGGATAAAAAAGTTTTTTATATGAAAAATCATCTACTCGAAAAGTTACATCCATTAGTCCCGGGACTAAAGGGTGCGATGACCATTAGTCCCGGTTCGTGCCTCAAACCGGGACTAAAGATTAGACCATTAGTCCCGGTTTGAGGCACGAACCGGGACTAATGGGGTTGAGACCTTTAGTCCCGGTTCGTGCCACGAACCGGTACTAAAGGTCCCATTTTCAAACTGTACCCCCCCCCCCCCCCCCGCCCGTGGATCGCCTTTTCAGTTTTAAAAAAAATAAAAGAAAATAATGGAAATGTCAAAAAAATAAAAGAAAATAAGTTTCTCATGTGATATGTGGTCTAGTTGTTGGGAATATTTGCAAATGTGAATTTTGACTTTATTAGCAAAATCTCTCTGAAATTTGTAAAAATGGGCATAACTTTTGCATACTAACTCGGATGAAAAAGTTTTTTATATGAAAAATCATCTACTCGAAAAGTTACATCCATTAGTCCCGGGACTAAAGGGTGCGATGACCATTAGTCCCGGTTCGTGCCTCAAACCGGGACTAATGATTAGACCATTAGTCCCGGTTTGAGGCACGAACCGGGACTAATGGGGTTGAGACCTTTAGTCCCGGTTCGTGCCACGAACCGGTACTAAAGGTCCCATTTTCAAAACTGCACCCCCCCCCCCCCCGTGGATCGCCTTTTCAGTTTTAGAAAAAATAACAGAAAATAATGGAAATGTCAAAAAAATGAAAGAAAATAAGTTTCTCATGTGATATGTGGTCTAGTTGTTGGGAATATTTGCAAATGTGAATTTTGACTTTATTAGCAAAATCTCTCTGAAATTTGTAAAAATGGGCATAACTTTTGCATACTAACTCGGATGAAAAAGTTTTTTATATGAAAAATCATCTACTCGAAAAGTTACATCCATTAGTCCCGGGACTAAAGGGTGCGATGACCATTAGTCCCGGTTCGTGCCTCAAACCGGGACTAAAGATTAGACCATTAGTCCCGGTTTGAGGCACGAACCGGGACTAATGGGGTTGAGACCTTTAGTCCCGGTTCGTGCCACGAACCGGTACTAAAGGTCCCATTTTCAAACTGTACCCCCCCCCCCCCCGTGGATCGCCTTTTCAGTTTTTAAAAAAATAAAAGAAAATAATGGAAATGTCAAAAAAATAAAAGAAAATAAGTTTCTCATGTGATATGTGGTCTAGTTGTTGGGAATATTTGCAAATGTGAATTTTGACTTTATTAGCAAAATCTCTCTGAAATTTGTAAAAATGGGCATAACTTTTGCATACTAACTCGGATGAAAAAGTTTTTTATATGAAAAATCATCTACTCGAAAAGTTACATCCATTAGTCCCGGGACTAAAGGGTGCGATGATCATTAGTCCCGGTTCGTGCCTCAAACCGGGACTAAAGATTAGACCATTAGTCCCGGTTTGAGGCAAGAACCGGGACTAATGGGGTTGAGACCTTTAGTCCCGGTTCGTGCCACGAACCAGTACTAAAGGTCCCATTTTCAAACTGTACCCCCCCCCCCCGTGGATCGCCTTTTCAGTTTAAAAAAAATAAAAGAAAATAATGGAAATGTCAAAAAAATAAAAGAAAATAAGTTTCTCATGTGATATGTGGTCTAGTTGTTGGGAATATTTGCAAATGTGAATTTTGACTTTATTAGCAAAATCTCTCTGAAATTTGTAAAAATGGGCATAACTTTTGCATACTAACTCGGATGAAAAAGTTTTTTATATGAAAAATCATCTACTCGAAAAGTTACATCCATTAGTCCCGGGACTAAAGGGTGCGATGACCATTAGTCCCGGTTCGTGCCTCAAACCGGGACTAAAGATTAGACCATTAGTCCCGGTTTGAGGCACGAACCGGGACTAATGGGGTTGAGACCTTTAGTCCCGGTTCGTGCCACGAACCGGTAGTAAAGGTCCCATTTTCAAACTGCACCCCCCCCCCCCCCGTGGATCGCCTTTTCAGTTTTAAAAAAAATAAAAGAAAATAATGGAAATGTCAAAAAAATGAAAGAAAATAAGTTTCTCATGTGATATGTGGTCTAGTTGTTGGGAATATTTGCAAATGTGAATTTTGACTTTATTAGCAAAATCTCTCTGAAATTTGTAAAAATGGGCATAACTTTTGCATACTAACTCGGATGAAAAAGTTTTTTATATGAAAAATCATCTACTCGAAAAGTTACATCCATTAGTCCCGGGACTAATGGGTGCGATGACCATTAGTCCCGGTTCGTGCCTCAAACCGGGACTAAAGATTAGACCATTAGTCCCGGTTTGAGGCACGAACCGGGACTAATGGGGTTGAGACCTTTAGTCCCGGTTCGTGCCACGAACCGGTACTAAAGGTCCCATTTTCAAACTGCACCCCCCCCCCCCCCCGTGGATCGCCTTTTCAGTTTTAAAAAAAATAACAGAAAATAATGGAAATGTCAAAAAAATGAAAGAAAATAAGTTTCTCATGTGATATATGTGGTCTAGTTGTTGGGAATATTTGCAAATGCGAATTTTGACTTTATTAGCAAAATCTCTCTGAAATTTGTAAAAATGGGCATAACTTTTGCATACTAACTCGGATAAAAAAGTTTTTTATATGAAAAATCATCTACTCGAAAAGTTACATCCATTAGTCCCGGGACTAAAGGGTGCGATGACCATTAGTCCCGGTTCGTGCCTCAAACCGGGACTAAAGATTAGACCATTAGTCCGGTTTGAGGCACGAACCGGGACTAATGGGGTTGAGACCTTTAGTCCCGGTTCGTGCCACGAACCGGTACTAAAGTTCCCATTTTCAAACTGTACCCCCCCCCCCCCCGTGGATCGCCTTTTCAGTTTTAAAAAAAATAAAAGAAAATAATTGAAATGTCAAAAAAATAAAAGAAAATTAGTTTCTCATGTGATATGTGCTCTAGTTGTTGGGAATATTTGCAAATGTGAATTTTGACTTTATTAGCAAAATCTCTCTGAAATTTGTAAAAATGGGCATAACTTTTGCATACTAACTCCGATGAAAAAGTTTTTTATATGAAAAATCATCTACTCGAAAAGTTACATCCATTAGTCCCGGGACTAAAGGGTGCGATGACCATTAGTCCCGGTTCGTGCCTCAAACGGGGACTAAAGATTAGACCATTAGTCCCGGTTTGAGGCACGAACCGGGACTAATGGGGTTGAGACCTTTAGTCCCAGTTCGTGCCACGAACCGGTACTAAAGGTCCCATTTTCAAACTGTACCCCCCCCCCCCCGTGGATCGCCTTTTCAGTTTTAAAAAAATAAAAGAAAATAATGGATATGTCAAAAAAATAAAAGAAAATAAGTTTCTCATGTGATATGTGGTCTAGTTGTTGGGAATATTTGCAAATGTGAATTTTGACTTTATTAGCAAAATCTCTCTGAAATTTGTAAAAATGGGCATAACTTTTGCATACTAACTCGGATGAAAAAGTTTTTTATATGAAAAATCATCTACTCGAAAAGTTACATCCATTAGTCCCGGGACTAAAGGGTGCGATGACCATTAGTCCCGGTTCGTGCCTCAAACCGGGACTAAAGATTAGACCATTAGCCCCGGTTTGAGGCACGAACCGGGACTAATGGTGTTGAGACCTTTAGTCCCGGTTCGTGCCACGAACCGGTAGTAAAGGTCCCATTTTCAAACTGTACCCCCCCCCCCCCCCCCCCCCGTGGATCGCCTTTTCAGTTTTAAAAAAAATAAAAGAAAATAATGGAAATGTCAACAAAATAAAAGAAAATAAGTTTCTCATGTGATATGTGGTCTAGTTGTTGGGAATATTTGCAAATGTGAATTTTGACTTTATTAGCAAAATCTCTCTGAAATTTGTAAAAATGGGCATAACTTTTGCATACTAACTCGGATGAAAAAGTTTTTTATATGAAAAATCATCTACTCAAAAAGTTACATCCATTAGTCCCGGGACTAAAGGGTGCGATGACCATTAGTCCCGGTTCGTGCCTCAAACCGGGACTAAAGATTAGACCATTAGTCCCGGTTTGAGGCACGAACCGGGACTAATGGGGTTGAGACCTTTAGTCCCGGTTCGTGCCACGAACCGGTAGTAAAGGTCCCATTTTCAAACTGCACCCCCCCCCCCCCCCCGTGGATCGCCTTTTCAGTTTTAAAAAAAATAAAAGAAAATAATGGAAATGTCAAAAAAATGAAAGAAAATAAGTTTCTCATGTGATATGTGGTCTAGTTGTTGGGAATATTTGCAAATGTGAATTTTGACTTTATTAGCAAAATCTCTCTGAAATTTGTAAAAATGGGCATAACTTTTGCATACTAACTCGGATGAAAAAGTTTTTTATATGAAAAATCATCTACTCGAAAAGTTACATCCATTAGTCCCGGGACTAAAGGGTGCGATGACCATTAGTCCCGGTTCGTGCCTCAAACCGGGACTAAAGATTAGACCATTAGTCCCGGTTTGAGGCACGAACCGGGACTAATGGGGTTGAGACCTTTAGTCCTGGTTCGTGCCACGAACCGGTACTAAAGGTCCCATTTTCAAACTGCACCCCCCCCCCCCCCCCCCCGTGGATCGCCTTTTCAGTTTTAAAAAAAATAACAGAAAATAATGGAAATGTCAAAAAAATGAAAGAAAATAAGTTTCTCATGTGATATGTGGTCTAGTTGTTGGGAATATTTGCAAATGTGAATTTTGACTTTATTAGCAAAATCTCTCTGAAATTTGTAAAAATGGGCATAACTTTTGCATACTAACTCGGATGAAAAAGTTTTTTATATGAAAAATCATCTACTCGAAAAGTTACATCCATTAGTCCCGGGACTAAAGGGTGCGATGACCATTAGTCCCGGTTCGTGCCTCAAACCGGGACTAAAGATTAGACCATTAGTCCCGGTTTGAGGCACGAACCGGGACTAATGGGGTTGAGACCTTTAGTCCCGGTTCGTGCCACGAACCGGTAGTAAAGGTCCCATTTTCAAACTGCACCCCCCCCGGTGGATCGCCTTTTCAGTTTTAAAAAAAATAAAAGAAAATAATGGAAATGTCAAAAAAATGAAAGAAAATAAGTTTCTCATGTGATATGTGGTCTAGTTGTTGGGAATATTTGCAAATGTGAATTTTGACTTTATTAGCAAAATCTCTCTGAAATTTGTAAAAATGGGCACTAACTCCGATGAAAAAGTTTTTTATATGAAAAATCATCTACTCGAAAAGTTACATCCATTAGTCCCGGGACAAAAGGGTGCGATGACCATTAGTCCCGGTTCGTGCCTCAAACGGGGACTAAAGATTAGACCATTAGTCCCGGTTTGAGGCAATGAACCGGGACTAATGGGGTTGAGACCTTTAGTCCCGGTTCGTGCCACGAACCGGTACTAAAGGTCCCATTTTCAAACTGTACCCCCCCCCCCACGTGGATCGCCTTTTCAGTTTTAGAAAAAATAAAAGAAAATAATGGAAATGTCAAAAAAATAAAAGAAAATAAGTTTCTCATGTGATATGTGGTCTAGTTGTTGGGAATATTTGCAAATGTGAATTTTGACTTTTATTAGCAAAATCTCTCTGAAATTTGTAAAAATGGGCATAACTTTTGCATACTAACTCGGATGAAAAGTTTTTTATAGGAAAATCATCTACTCGAAAAGTTACATCCATTAGTCCCGGGACTAAAGGGTGCGATGACCATTAGTCCCGGTTCGTGCCTCAAACGGGGACTAAGATTAGACCATTAGTCCCGGTTTGAGGCACGAACCGGGACTAATGGGGTTGAGACCTTTAGTCCCGGTTCGTGCCACGAACCGGTACTAAAGGTCCCATTGTTCAAACTGTACCACCCCCCCCTGTGGATCGCCTTTTCAGTTTTAAAAAAATAAAAGAAAATAATGGAAATGTCAAAAAAATAAAAGAAAATAAGTTTCTCATGTGATATGTGGTCTAGTTGTTGGGAATATTTGCAAATGTGAATTTTGACTTTATTAGCAAAATCTCTCTGAAATTTGTAAAAATGGGCATAACTTTTGCATACTAACTCGGATGAAAAAGTTTTTTATAGGAAAAATCATCTACTCGAAAAGTTACATCCATCAGTCCCGGGACTAAAGGGTGCGATGACCATTAGTCCCGGTTCGTGCCTCAAACGGGGACTAAAGATTAGACCATTAGTCCGGTTTGAGGCACGAACCGGGACTAATGGGGTTTGAGACCTTTAGTCCCGGTTCGTGCCACGAACCGGTACTAAAGGTCCCATTTTCAAAATGTACCCCCCCCCCCCCCGTGGATCGCCTTTTCAGTTTTAAAAAAAATAAAAGAAAATAATGGAAATGTCAAAAAAATAAAAGAAAATAAGTTTCTCATGTGATATGTGGTCTAGTTGTTGGGAATATTTGCAAATGTGAATTTTGACTTTATTAGCAAAATCTCTCTGAAATTTGTAAAAATGGGCATAACTTTTGCATACTAACTCGGATGAAAAAGTTTTTTATATGAAAAATCATCTACTTGAAAAGTTACATCCATTAGTCCCGGGACTAAAGGGTGCGATGACCATTAGTCCCGGTTCGTGCCTCAAACCGGGACTAAAGGTTAGACCATTAGTCCCGGTTTGAGGCACGAACCGGGACAATGGGGTTGAGACCTTTAGTCCCGGTTCGTGCCACGAACCGGTAGTAAGGTCCCATTTTCAAACTGTACCCCCCCCCCCCCCCCCCCCCCCGTGGATCGCCTTTTCAGTTTTAAAAAAAATAAAAGAAAATAATGGAAATGTCAAAAAAAATAAAAGAAAATAAGTTTCTCATGTGATATGTGGTCTAGTTGTTGGGAATATTTGCAAATGTGAATTTTGACTTTATTAGCAAAATCTCTCTGAAATTTGTAAAAATGGGGCATAACTTTTGCATACTAACTCGGATGAAAAAGTTTTTTATATGAAAAATCATCTACTCGAAAAGTTACATCCATTAGTCCCGGGACTAAAGGGTGCGATGACCATTAGTCCCGGTTCGTGCCTCAAACGGGGACTAAAGATTAGACCATTAGTCCGGTTTGAGGCACGAACCGGGACTAATGGGGGTTGAGACTTTAGTCCCGGTTCGTGTCACGAACCGGTACTAAAGGTCCCATTTTCAAACTGTACCCCCCCCCCTGTGGATCGCCTTTTCAGTTTTAAAAAATAAAAGAAAATAATGGAAATGTCAAAAAAAATAAAAGAAAATAAGTTTCTCATGTGATATGTGGTCTAGTTGTTGGGAATATTTGCAAATGTGAATTTTGACTTTATTAGCAAAATCTCTCTGAAATTTGTAAAAATGGGCATAACTTTTGCATACTAACTCCGATGAAAAAGTTTTTTATATGAAAAATCATCTACTCGAAAAGTTACATCCATTAGTCCCGGGACTAAAGGGTGCGATGACCATTAGTCCCGGTTCGTGCCTCAAACGGGGACTAAAGATTAGACCATTAGTCCCGGTTTGAGGCACGAACCGGGACTAATGGGGGTTGAGACCTTTAGTCCCGGTTCGTGCCACGAACCGGTACTAAAGGTCCCATTTTCAAACTGTACCCCCCCCCCCCACGTGGATCGCCTTTTCAGTTTTAGAAAAAATAAAAGAAAATAATGGAAATGTCAAAAAAATAAAAGAAAAATAAGTTTCTCATGTGATATGTGGTCTAGTTGTTGGGAATATTTGCAAATGTGAATTTTGACTTTATTAGCAAAATCTCTCTGAAATTTGTAAAAATGGGCATAACTTTTGCATACTAACTCGGATGAAAAAGTTTTTTATAGGAAAAATCATCTACTCGAAAAGTTACATCCATTAGTCCCGGGACTAAAGGGTGCGATGACCATTAGTCCCGGTTCGTGCTCAAACGGGGACTAAAGATTAGACCATTAGTCCCGGTTTGAGGCACGAACCGGGACTAATGGGGTTGAGACCTTTAGTCCCGGTTCGTGCCACGAACCGGTACTAAAGGTCCCATTTTCAAACTGTACCCCCCCCTGTGGATCGCCTTTTCAGTTTTAAAAAAATAAAAGAAAATAATGGAAATGTCAAAAAAATAAAAGAAAATAAGTTTCTCATGTGATATGTGGTCTAGTTGTTGGGAATATTTGCAAATGTGAATTTTGACTTTATTAGCAAAATCTCTCTGAAATTTGTAAAAATGGGCATAACTTTTGCATACTAACTCGGATGAAAAAGTTTTTTATAGGAAAAATCATCTACTCGAAAAGTTACATCCATCAGTCCCGGGACTAAAGGGTGCGATGACCATTAGTCCCGGTTCGTGCCTCAAACGGGGACTAAAGATTAGACCATTAGTCCCGGTTTGAGGCACGAACCGGGACTAATGGGGTTGAGACCTTTAGTCCCGGTTCGTGCCACGAACCGGTACTAAAGGTCCCATTTTCAAAATGTACCCCCCCCCCCCCCCCCCCGTGGATCGCCTTTTCAGTTTTAAAAAAAATAAAAGAAAATAATGGAAATGTCAAAAAAATAAAAGAAAATAAGTTTCTCATGTGATATGTGGTCTAGTTGTTGGGAATATTTGCAAATGTGAATTTTGACTTTATTAGCAAAATCTCTCTGAAATTTGTAAAAATGGGCATAACTTTTGCATACTAACTCGGATGAAAAAGTTTTTTATATGAAAAATCATCTACTTGAAAAGTTACATCCATTAGTCCCGGGACTAAAGGGTGCGATGACCAGTAGTCCCGGTTCGTGCCTCAAACCGGGACTAAAGGTTAGACCATTAGTCCCGGTTTGAGGCACGAACCGGGACTAATGGGGTTGAGACCTTTAGTCCCGGTTCGTGCCACGAACCGTAGTAAAGGTCCCATTTTCAAACTGTACCCCCCCCCCCCCCCCCCCGTGGATCGCCTTTTCAGTTTTAAAAAAAATAAAAGAAAATAATGGAAATGTCAAAAAAATAAAAGAAAATAAGTTTCTCATGTGATATGTGGTCTAGTTGTTGGGAATATTTGCAAATGTGAATTTTGACTTTATTAGCAAAATCTCTCTGAAATTTGTAAAAATGGGCATAACTTTTGCATACTAACTCGGATGAAAAAGTTTTTTATATGAAAAATCATCTACTCGAAAAGTTACATCCATTAGTCCCGGGACTAAAGGGTGCGATGACCATTAGTCCCGGTTCGTGCCTCAAACGGGGACTAAAGATTAGACCATTAGTCCCGGTTTGAGGCACGAACCGGGACTAATGGGGTTGAGACCTTTAGTCCCGGTTCGTGCCACGAACCGGTACTAAAGGTCCCATTTTCAAACTGTACCCCCCCCCTGTGGATCGCCTTTTCAGTTTTAAAAAAATAAAAGAAAATAATGGAAATGTCAAAAAAATAAAAGAAAATAAGTTTCTCATGTGATATGTGGTCTAGTTGTTGGGAATATTTGCAAATGTGAATTTTGACTTTATTAGCAAAATCTCTCTGAAATTTGTAAAAATGGGCATAACTTTTGCATACTAACTCCAATGAAAAAGTTTTTTATATGAAAAATCATCTACTCGAAAAGTTACATCCATTAGTCCCGGGACTAAAGGGTGCGATGACCATTAGTCCCGGTTCGTGCCTCAAACGGGGACTAAAGATTAGACCATTAGTCCCGGTTTGAGGCACGAACCGGGACTAATGGGGTTGAGACCTTTAGTCCCGGTTCGTGCCACGAACCGGTACTAAAGGTCCCATTTTCAAAATGTACCCCCCCCCCCCCCCCCCGTGGATCGCCTTTTCAGTTTTAAAAAAAATAAAAGAAAATAATGGAAATGTCAAAAAAATAAAAGAAAATAAGTTTCTCATGTGATATGTGGTCTAGTTGTTGGGAATATTTGCAAATGTGAATTTTGACTTTATTAGCAAAATCTCTCTGAAATTTGTAAAAATGGGCATAACTTTTGCATACTAACTCGGATGAAAAAGTTTTTTATATGAAAAATCATCTACTTGAAAAGTTACATCCATTAGTCCCGGGACTAAAGGGTGCGATGACCAGTAGTCCCGGTTCGTGCCTCAAACCGGGACTAAAGGTTAGACCATTAGTCCCGGTTTGAGGCACGAACCGGGACTAATGGGGTTGAGACCTTTAGTCCCGGTTCGTGCCACGAACCGGTAGTAAAGGTCCCATTTTCAAACTGTACCCCCCCCCCCCCCCCCCCCGTGGATCGCCTTTTCAGTTTTAAAAAAAATAAAAGAAAATAATGGAAATGTCAAAAAAATAAAAGAAAATAAGTTTCTCATGTGATATGTGGTCTAGTTGTTGGGAATATTTGCAAATGTGAATTTTGACTTTATTAGCAAAATCTCTCTGAAATTTGTAAAAATGGGCATAACTTTTGCATACTAACTCGGATGAAAAAGTTTTTTATATGAAAAATCATCTACTCGAAAAGTTACATCCATTAGTCCCGGGACTAAAGGGTGCGATGACCATTAGTCCCGGTTCGTGCCTCAAACGGGGACTAAAGATTAGACCATTAGTCCCGGTTTGAGGCACGAACCGGGACTAATGGGGTTGAGACCTTTAGTCCCGGTTCGTGCCACGAACCGGTACTAAAGGTCCCATTTTCAAACTGTACCCCCCCCCCTGTGGATCGCCTTTTCAGTTTTAAAAAAATAAAAGAAAATAATGGAAATGTCAAAAAAATAAAAGAAAATAAGTTTCTCATGTGATATGTGGTCTAGTTGTTGGGAATATTTGCAAATGTGAATTTTGACTTTATTAGCAAAATCTCTCTGAAATTTGTAAAAATGGGCATAACTTTTGCATACTAACTCCAATGAAAAAGTTTTTTATATGAAAAATCATCTACTCGAAAAGTTACATCCATTAGTCCCGGGACTAAAGGGTGCGATGACCATTAGTCCCGGTTCGTGCCTCAAACGGGGACTAAAGATTAGACCATTAGTCCCGGTTTGAGGCACGAACCGGGACTAATGGGGTTGAGACCTTTAGTCCCGGTTCGTGCCACGAACCGGTACTAAAGGTCCCATTTTCAAACTGTACCCCCCCCCCCACGTGGATCGCCTTTTCAGTTTTAGAAAAAATAAAAGAAAATAATGGAAATGTCAAAAAAATAAAAGAAAATAAGTTTCTCATGTGATATGTGGTCTAGTTGTTGGGAATATTTGCAAATGTGAATTTTGACTTTATTAGCAAAATCTCTCTGAAATTTGTAAAAATGGGCATAACTTTTGCATACTAACTCGGATGAAAAAGTTTTTTATAGGAAAAATCATCTACTCGAAAAGTTACATCCATTAGTCCCGGGACTAAAGGGTGCGATGACCATTAGTCCCGGTTCGTGCCTCAAACGGGGACTAAAGATTAGACCATTAGTCCCGGTTTGAGGCACGAACCGGGACTAATGGGGTTGAGACCTTTAGTCCCGGTTCGTGCCACGAACCGGTACTGAAGGTCCCATTTTCAAACTGTACCCCCCCCCTGTGGATCGCCTTTTCAGTTTTAAAAAAATAAAAGAAAATAATGGAAATGTCAAAAAAATAAAAGAAAATAAGTTTCTCATGTGATATGTGGTCTAGTTGTTGGGAATATTTGCAAATGTGAATTTTGACTTTATTAGCAAAATCTCTCTGAAATTTGTAAAAATGGGCATAACTTTTGCATACTAACTCGGATGAAAAAGTTTTTTATAGGAAAAATCATCTACTCGAAAAGTTACATCCATCAGTCCCGGGACTAAAGGGTGCGATGACCATTAGTCCCGGTTCGTGCCTCAAACGGGGACTAAAGATTAGACCATTAGTCCCGGTTTGAGGCACGAACCGGGACTAATGGGGTTGAGACCTTTAGTCCCGGTTCGTGCCACGAACCGGTACTAAAGGTCCCATTTTCAAAATGTACCCCCCCCCCCGTGGATCGCCTTTTCAGTTTTAAAAAAAATAAAAGAAAATAATGGAAATGTCAAAAAAATAAAAGAAAATAAGTTTCTCATGTGATATGTGGTCTAGTTGTTGGGAATATTTGCAAATGTGAATTTTGACTTTATTAGCAAAATCTCTCTGAAATTTGTAAAAATGGGCATAACTTTTGCATACTAACTCGGATGAAAAAGTTTTTTATATGAAAAATCATCTACTTGAAAAGTTACATCCATTAGTCCCGGGACTAAAGGGTGCGATGACCATTAGTCCCGGTTCGTGCCTCAAACCGGGACTAAAGGTTAGACCATTAGTCCCGGTTTGAGGCACGAACCGGGACTAATGGGGTTGAGACCTTTAGTCCCGGTTCGTGCCACGAACCGGTAGTAACGGTCCCATTTTCAAACTGTACCCCCCCCCCCCCGTGGATCGCCTTTTCAGTTTTAAAAAAAATAAAAGAAAATAATGGAAATGTCAAAAAAATAAAAGAAAATAAGTTTCTCATGTGATATGTGGTCTAGTTGTTGGGAATATTTGCAAATGTGAATTTTGACTTTATTAGCAAAATCTCTCTGAAATTTGTAAAAATGGGCATAACTTTTGCATACTAACTCGGATGAAAAAGTTTTTTATATGAAAAATCATCTACTCGAAAAGTTACATCCATTAGTCCCGGGACTAAAGGGTGCGATGACCATTAGTCCCGGTTCGTGCCTCAAACGGGGACTAAAGATTAGACCATTAGTCCCGGTTTGAGGCACGAACCGGGACTAATGGGGTTGAGACCTTTAGTCCCGGTTCGTGCCACGAACCGGTACTAAAGGTCCCATTTTCAAACTGTACCCCCCCCCTGTGGATCGCCTTTTCAGTTTTAAAAAAATAAAAGAAAATAATGGATATGTCAAAAAAATAAAAGAAAATAAGTTTCTCATGTGATATGTGGTCTAGTTGTTGGGAATATTTGCAAATGTGAATTTTGACTTTATTAGCAAAATCTCTCTGAAATTTGTAAAAATGGGCATAACTTTTGCATACTAACTCCGATGAAAAAGTTTTTTATAGGAAAAATCATCTACTCGAAAAGTTACATCCATTAGTCCCGGGACTAAAGGGTGCGATGACCATTAGTCCCGGTTCGTGCCTCAAACGGGGACTAAAGATTAGACCATTAGTCCCGGTTTGAGGCACGAACCGGGACTAATGGGGTTGAGACCTTTAGTCCCGGTTCGTGCCACGAACCGGTACTAAAGGTCCCATTTTCAAACTGTACCCCCCCCCCCCACGTGGATCGCCTTTTCAGTTTTAGAAAAAATAAAAGAAAATAATGGAAATGTCAAAAAAATAAAAGAAAATAAGTTTCTCATGTGATATGTGGTCTAGTTGTTGGGAATATTTGCAAATGTGAATTTTGACTTTATTAGCAAAATCTCTCTGAAATTTGTAAAAATGGGCATAACTTTTGCATACTAACTCGGATGAAAAAGTTTTTTATAGGAAAAATCATCTACTCGAAAAGTTACATCCATTAGTCCCGGGACTAAAGGGTGCGATGACCATTAGTCCCGGTTCGTGCCTCAAACCGGGACTAAAGATTAGACCATTAGTCCCGGTTTGAGGCACGAACCGGGACTAATGGGGTTGAGACCTTTAGTCCCGGTTCGTGCGACGAACCGGCAGTAAAGGTCCCATTTTCAAACTGCACCCCCCCCCCCCCCCGTGGATCGCCTTTTCAGTTTTAAAAAAAATAAAAGAAAATAATGGAAATGTCAAAAAAATGAAAGAAAATAAGTTTCTCATGTGATATGTGGTCTAGTTGTTGGGAATATTTGCAAATGTGAATTTTGACTTTATTAGCAAAATCTCTCTGAAATTTGTAAAAATGGGCATAACTTTTGCATACTAACTCGGATGAAAAAGTTTTTTATATGAAAAATCATCTACTCGAAAAGTTACATCCATTAGTCCCGGGACTAAAGGGTGCGATGACCACTAGTCCCGGTTCGTGCCTCAAACCGGGACTAAAGATTAGACCATTAGTCCCGGTTTGAGGCACGAACCGGGACTAATGGGGTTGAGACCTTTAGTCCCGGTTCGTGCCACGAACCGGTACTAAAGGTCCCATTTTCAAACTGTACCCCCCCCCCCCGGTGGATCGCCTTTTCAGTTTTAAAAAAATAAAACAAAATAATGGAAATGTCAAAAAAATAAAAGAAAATAAGTTTCTCATGTGATATGTGGTCTAGTTGTTGGGAATATTTGCAAATGTGAATTTTGACTTTATTAGCAAAATCTCTCTGAAATTAGTAAAAATGGGCATAACTTTTGCATACTAACTCCGATGAAAAAGTTTTTTATATGAAAAATCATCTACTCGAAAAGTTACATCCATTAGTCCCGGGACTAAAGGGTGCGATGACCATTAGTCCCGGTTCGTGCCTCAAACGGGGACTAAAGATTAGACCATTAGTCCCGGTTTGAGGCACGAACCGGGACTAATGGGGTTGAGACCTTTAGTCCCGGTTCGTGCCACGAACCGGTACTAAAGGTCCCATTTTCAAACTGTACCCCCCCCCCCCCGTGGATCGCCTTTTCAGTTTTAAAAAAATAAAAGAAAATAATGGAAATGTCAAAAAAATAAAAGAAAATAAGTTTCTCATGTGATATGTGGTCTAGTTGTTGGGAATATTTGCAAATGTGAATTTTGACTTTATTAGCAAAATCTCTGTGAAATTTGTAAAAATGGGCATAACTTTTGCATACTAACTCGGATGAAAAAGTTTTTTATAGGAAAAATCATCTACTCGAAAAGTTACATCCATTAGTCCCGGGACTAAAGGGTGCGATGACCATTAGTCCCGGTTCGTGCCTCAAACGGGGACTAAAGATTAGACCATTAGTCCCCGCATGAACCGGGACTAATGGGGTTGAGACCTTTAGTCCCGGTTCGTGCCACGAACCGGTACTAAAGGTCCCATTTTCAAACTGTACCCCCCCCCCCCCCCCCCCGTGGATCGCCTTTTCAGTTTTAGAAAAAATAAAAGAAAATAATGGAAATGTCAAAAAAATAAAAGAAAATAAGTTTCTCATGTGATATGTGGTCTAGTTGTTGGGAATATTTGCAAATGTGAATTTTGACTTTATTAGCAAAATCTCTCTGAAATTTGTAAAAATGGGAATAACTTTTGCATACTAACTCGGATGAAAAAGTTTTTTATATGTAAAATCATCTACTTGAAAAGTTACATCCATTAGTCCCGGGACTAAAGGGTGCGATGACCATTAGTCCCGGTTCGTGCCTCAAACCGGGACTAAAGATTAGACCATTAGTCCCGGTTTGAGGCACGAACCGGGACTAATGGGGTTGAGACCTTTAGTCCCGGTTCGTGCCACGAACCGGTAGTAAAGGTCCCATTTTCAAACTGTACCCCCCCCCCCCCCCCCCCGTGGATCGCCTTTTCAGTTTTAAAAAAAATAAAAGAAAATAATGGAAATGTCAAAAAAATAAAAGAAAATAAGTTTCTCATGTGATATGTGGTCTAGTTGTTGGGAATATTTGCAAATGTGAATTTTGACTTTATTAGCAAAATCTCTCTGAAATTTGTAAAAATGGGCATAACTTTTGCATACTAACTCCGATGAAAAAGTTTTTTATATGAAAAATCATCTACTCGAAAAGTTACATCCATTAGTCCCGGGACTAAAGGGTGCGATGACCATTAGTCCCGGTTCGTGCCTCAAACGGGGACTAAAGATTAGACCATTAGTCCCGGTTTGACGCACGAACCGGGACTAATGGGGTTGAGATCTTTAGTCCCGGTTCGTGCCACGAACCGGTACTAAAGGTCCCATTTTCAAACTGTACCCCCCCCCCCCCCCGTGGATCGCCTTTTCAGTTTTAAAAAAATAAAAGAAAATAATGGAAATGTCAAAAAAATAAAAGAAAATAAGTTTCTCATGTGATATGTGGTCTAGTTGTTGGGAATATTTGCAAATGTGAATTTTGACTTTATTAGCAAAATCTCTCTGAAATTTGTAAAAATGGGCATAACTTTTGCATACTAACTCGGATGAAAAAGTTTTTTATAGGAAAAATCATCTACTCGAAAAGTTACATCCATTAGTCCCGGGACTAAAGGGTGCGATGACCATTAGTCCCGGTTCGTGCCTCAAACCGGGACTAAAGATTAGACCATTAGTCCCGGTTTGAGGCACGAACCGGGACTAATGGGGTTGAGACCTTTAGTCCCGGTTCGTGCCACGAACCGGCAGTAAAGGTCCCATTTTCAAACTGCACCCCCCCCCCCCCCCCCCGTGGATCGCCTTTTCAGTTTTAAAAAAAATAAAAGAAAATAATGGAAATGTCAAAAAAATAAAAGAAAATAAGTTTCTCATGTGATATGTGGTCTAGTTGTTGGGAATATTTGCAAATGTGAATTTTGACTTTATTAGCAAAATCTCTCTGAAATTTGTAAAAATGGGCATAACTTTTGCATACTAACTCGGATGAAAAAGTTTTTTATATGAAAAATCATCTACTCGAAAAGTTACATCCATTAGTCCCGGGACTAAAGGGTGCGATGACCACTAGTCCCGGTTCGTGCCTCAAACCGGGACTAAAGATTAGACCATTGGTCCCGGTTTGAGGCACGAACCGGGACTAATGGGGTTGAGACCTTTAGTCCCGGTTCGTGCCACGAACCGGTACTAAAGGTCCCATTTTCAAACTGTACCCCCCCCCCCCCCCCGTGGATCGCCTTTTCAGTTTTAAAAAAATAAAAGAAAATAATGGAAATGTCAAAAAAATAAAAGAAAATAAGTTTCTCATGTGATATGTGGTCTAGTTGTTGGGAATATTTGCAAATGTGAATTTTGACTTTATTAGCAAAATCTCTCTGAAATTTGTAAAAATGGGCATAACTTTTGCATACTAACTCGGATGAAAAAGTTTTTTATATGAAAAATCATCTACTTGAAAAGTTACATCCATTAGTCCCGGGACTAAAGGGTGCGATGACCATTAGTCCCGGTTCGTGCCTCAAACCGGGACTAAAGATTAGACCATTAGTCCCGGTTTGAGGCACGAACCGGGACTAATGGGGTTGAGACCTTTAGTCCCGGTTCGTGCCACGAACCGGTAGTAAAGGTCCCATTTTCAAACTGTACCCCCCCCCCCCCCCCCCGTGGATCGCCTTTTCAGTTTTAAAAAAAATAAAAGAAAATAATGGAAATGTCAAAAAAATAAAAGAAAATAAGTTTCTCATGTGATATGTGGTCTAGTTGTTGGGAATATTTGCAAATGTGAATTTTGACTTTATTAGCAAAATCTCTCTGAAATTTGTAAAAATGGGCATAACTTTTGCATACTAACTCCGATGAAAAAGTTTTTTATATGAAAAATCATCTACTCGAAAAGTTACATCCATTAGTCCCGGGACTAAAGGGTGCGATGACCATTAGTCCCGGTTCGTGCCTCAAACGGGGACTAAAGGTTAGACCATTAGTCCCCGCATGAACCGGGACTAATGGGGTTGAGATCTTTAGTCCCGGTTCGTGCCTCAAACCGGGACTAAAGATTAGACCATTAGTCCCGGTTTTAGGCACGAACCGGGACTAATGGGGTTGAGACCTTTAGTCCCGGTTCGTGCCACGAACCGGTAGTAAAGGTCCCATTTTCAAACTGTACCCCCCCCCCCCCCCCCCCCCCGTGGATCGCCTTTTCAGTTTTATAAAAATAAAAGAAAATAATGGAAATGTCAAAAAAATAAAAGAAAATAAGTTTCTCATGTGATATGTGGTCTAGTTGTTGGGAATATTTGCAAATGTGAATTTTGACTTTATTAGCAAAATCTCTCTGAAATTTGTAAAAATGGGCATAACTTTTGCATACTAACTCGGATGAAAAAGTTTTTTATAGGAAAAATCATCTACTCGAAAAGTTACATCCATTAGTCCCGGGACTAAAGGGTGCGATGACCATTAGTCCCGGTTCGTGCCTCAAACCGGGACTAAAGATTAGACCATTAGTCCCGGTTTGAGGCACGAACCGGGACTAATGGGGTTGAGACCTTTAGTCCCGGTTCGTGCCACGAACCGGTAGTAAAGGTCCCATTTTCAAACTGCACCCCCCCCCCCCCCCCCCGTGGATCGCCTTTTCAGTTTTAAAAAAAATAAAAGAAAATAATGGAAATGTCAAAAAAATGAAAGAAAATAAGTTTCTCATGTGATATGTGGTCTAGTTGTTGGGAATATTTGCAAATGTGAATTTTGACTTTATTAGCAAAATCCCTCTGAAATTTGTAAAAATGGGCATAACTTTTGCATACTAACTCGGATGAAAAAGTTTTTTATATGAAAAATCATCTACTCGAAAAGTTACATCCATTAGTCCCGGGACTAAAGGGTGCGATGACCACTAGTCCCGGTTCGTGCCTCAAACCGGGACTAAAGATTAGACCATTAGTCCCGGTTTGAGGCACGAACCGGGACTAATGGGGTTGAGACCTTTAGTCCCGGTTCGTGCCACGAACCGGTACTAAAGGTCCCATTTTCAAACTGTACCCCCCCCCCCCCCCCCGTGGATCGCCTTTTCAGTTTTAACAAAAATAAAAGAAAATAATGGAAATGTCAAAAAAATAAAAGAAAATAAGTTTCTCATGTGATATGTGGTCTAGTTGTTGGGAATATTTGCAAATGTGAATTTTGACTTTATTAGCAAAATCTCTCTGAAATTTGTAAAAATGGGCATAACTTTTGCATACTAACTCCGATGAAAAAGTTTTTTATATGAAAAATCATCTACTCGAAAAGTTACATCCATTAGTCCCGGGACTAAAGGGTGCGATGACCATTAGTCCCGGTTCGTGCCTCAAACGGGGACTAAAGGTTAGACCATTAGTCCCCGCATGAACCGGGACTAATGGGGTTGAGATCTTTAGTCCCGGTTCGTGCCTCAAACCGGGACTAAAGATTAGACCATTAGTCCCGGTTTGAGGCACGAACCGGGACTAATGGGGTTGAGACCTTTAGTCCCGGTTCGTGCCACGAACCGGTAGTAAAGGTCCCATTTTCAAACTGTACCCCCCCCCCCCCCCCGTGGATCGCCTTTTCAGTTTTAAAAAAATAAAAGAAAATAATGGAAATGTCAAAAAAATAAAAGAAAATAAGTTTCTCATGTGATATGTGGTCTAGTTGTTGGGAATATTTGCAAATGTGAATTTTGACTTTATTAGCAAAATCTCTCTGAAATTTGTAAAAATGGGCATAACTTTTGCATACTAACTCGGATGAAAAAGTTTTTTATAGGAAAAATCATCTACTCGAAAAGTTACATCCATTAGTCCCGGGACTAAAGGGTGCGATGACCATTAGTCCCGGTTCGTGCCTCAAACCGGGACTAAAGATTAGACCATTAGTCCCGGTTTGAGGCACGAACCGGGACTAATGGGGTTGAGACCTTTAGTCCCGGTTCGTGCCACGAACCGGTAGTAAAGGTCCCATTTTCAAACTGCACCCCCCCCCCCCGTGGATCGCCTTTTCAGTTTTAAAAAAAATAAAAGAAAATAATGGAAATGTCAAAAAAATGAAAGAAAATAAGTTTCTCATGTGATATGTGGTCTAGTTGTTGGGAATATTTGCAAATGTGAATTTTGACTTTATTAGCAAAATCTCTCTGAAATTTGTAAAAATGGGCATAACTTTTGCATACTAACTCGGATGAAAAAGTTTTTTATATGAAAAATCATCTACTCGAAAAGTTACATCCATTAGTCCCGGGACTAAAGGGTGCGATGACCACTAGTCCCGGTTCGTGCCTCAAACCGGGACTAAAGATTAGACCATTAGTCCCGGTTTGAGGCACGAACCGGGACTAATGGGGTTGAGACCTTTAGTCCCGGTTCGTGCCACGAACCGGTACTAAAGGTCCCATTTTCAAACTGTACCCCCCCCCCCCCCCCCGTGGATCGCCTTTTCAGTTTTAAAAAAAATAAAAGAAAATAATGGAAATGTCAAAAAAATAAAAGAAAATAAGTTTCTCATGTGATATGTGGTCTAGTTGTTGGGAATATTTGCAAATGTGAATTTTGACTTTATTAGCAAAATTTCTCTGAAATTTGTAAAAATGGGCATAACTTTTGCATACTAACTCCGATGAAAAAGTTTTTTATATGAAAAATCATCTACACGAAAAGTTACATCCATTAGTCCCGGGACTAAAGGGTGCGATGACCATTAGTCCCGGTTCGTGCCTCAAACCGGGACTAAAGATTAGACCATTAGTCCCGGTTTGAGGCACGAACCGGGACTAATGGGGTTGAGACCTTTAGTCCCGGTTCGTGCCACGAACCGGTAGTAAAGGTCCCATTTTCAAACTGTACCCCCCCCCACCCCCCGTGGATCGCCTTTTCAGTTTTAAAAAAATAAAAGAAAATAATGGAAATGTCAAAAAAATAAAAGAAAATAAGTTTCTCATGTGATATGTGGTCTAGTTGTTGGGAATATTTGCAAATGTGAATTTTGACTTTATTAGCAAAATTTCTTTGAAATTTGTAAAAATGGGAATAACTTTTGCATACTAACTCGGATGAAAAAGTTTTTTATATGAAAAATCATCTACTCGAAAAGTTACATCCATTAGTCCCGGGACTAAAGGGTGCGATGACCATTAGTCCCGGTTCGTGCCTCAAACCAGGACTAAAGATTAGACCATTAGTCCCTGTTTGAGGCACGAACCGGGACTAATGGGGTTGAGACCTTTAGTCCCGGTTCGTGCCACGAACCGGTACTAAAGGTCCCATTTTCAAACTGTACCCCCCCCCCCCCCCCCGTGGATCGCCTTTTCAGTTTTAAAAAAATAAAAGAAAATAATGGAAATGTCAAAAAAATAAAAGAAAATAAGTTTCTCATGTGATATGTGGTCTAGTTGTTGGGAATATTTGCAAATGTGAATTTTGACTTTATTAGCAAAATCTCTCTGAAATTTGTAAAAATGGGCATAACTTTTGCATACTAACTCGGATGAAAAAGTTTTTTATAGGAAAAATCATCTACTCGAAAAGTTACATCCATTAGTCCCGGGACTAAAGGGTGCGATGACCATTAGTCCCGGTTCGTGCCTCAAACCGGGACTAAAGATTAGACCATTAGTCCCGGTTTGAGGCACGAACCGGGACTAATGGGGTTGAGACCTTTAGTCCCGGTTCGTGCCACGAACCGGTAGTAAAGGTCCCATTTTCAAACTGCACCCCCCCCCCCCCCCCCCGTGGATCGCCTTTTCAGTTTTAAAAAAAATAAAAGAAAATAATGGAAATGTCAAAAAAATGAAAGAAAATAAGTTTCTCATGTGATATGTGGTCTAGTTGTTGGGAATATTTGCAAATGTGAATTTTGACTTTATTAGCAAAATCTCTCTGAAATTTGTAAAAATGGGCATAACTTTTGCATACTAACTCGGATGAAAAAGTTTTTTATATGAAAAATCATCTACTCGAAAAGTTACATCCATTAGTCCCGGGACTAAAGGGTGCGATGACCATTAGTCCCGGGACTAAAGGGTGCGATGACCATTAGTCCCGGTTCGTGCCTCAAACCGGGACTAAAGATTAGACCATTAGTCCCGGTTTGAGGCACGAACCGGGACTAATGGGGTTGAGACCTTTAGTCCCGGTTCGTGCCACGAACCGGTACTAAAGGTCCCATTTTCAAACTGTACCCCCCCCCCCCCCCCCCCGTGGATCGCCTTTTTCAGTTTTAAAAAAAATAAAAGAAAATAATGGAAATGTCAAAAAAATAAAAGAAAATAAGTTTCTCATGTGATATGTAGTCTAGTTGTTGGGAATATTTGCAAATGGGAATTTTGACTTTATTAGCAAAATCTCTCTGAAATTTGTAAAAATGGGCATAACTTTTGCATACTAACTCGGATGAAAAAGTTTTTTATATGAAAAATCATCTACTCGAAAAGTTACATCCATTAGTCCCGGGACTAAAGGGTGCGATGACCACTAGTCCCGGTTCGTGCCTCAAACCGGGACTAAAGATTAGACCATTAGTCCCGGTTTGAGGCACGAACCGGGACTAATGGGGTTGAGACCTTTAGTCCCGGTTCGTGCCACGAACCGGTACTAAAGGTCCCATTTTCAAACTGTACCCCCCCCCCCCCCCCCCCCGTGGATCGCCTTTTCAGTTTTAAAAAAAATAAAAGAAAATAATGGAAATGTCAAAAAAATAAAAGAAAATAAGTTTCTCATGTGATATGTGGTCTAGTTGTTGGGAATATTTGCAAATGTGAATTTTGACTTTATTAGTAAAATCTCTCTGAAATTTGTAAAAATGGGCATAACTTTTGCATACTAACTCGGATGAAAAAGTTTTTCATATGAAAAATCATCTACTCGAAAAGTTACATCCATTAGTCCCGGGACTAAAGGGTGCGATGACCATTAGTCCCGGTTCGTGCCTCAAACCGGGACTAAAGATTAGACCATTAGTCCCGGTTTGAGGCACGAACCGGGACTAATGGGGTTGAGACCTTTAGTCCCGGTTCGTGCCACGAACCGGTACTAAAGGTCCCATTTTCAAACTGTACCCCCCTCGGTGGATCGCCTTTTCAGTTTAAAAAAAAATAAAAGAAAATTATGGAAATGTCAAAAAAATAAAAGAAAATAAGTTTCTCATGTGATATGTGGTCTGGTTGTTGCGAATATTTGCAAATGTGAATTTTGAATTTATTAGCAAAATCTCTCTGAAATTTGTAAAAATGGGCATAACTTTTGCATACTAACTCCGATGAAAAAGTTTTTTATATGAAAAATCATCTACACGAAAAGTTACATCCATTAGTCCCGGGACTAAAGGGTGCGATGACCATTAGTCCCGGTTCGTGCCTCAAACCGGGACTAAAGATTAGACCATTAGTCCCGGTTTGAGGCACGAACCGGGACTAATGGGGTTGAGACCTTTAGTCCCGGTTCGTGCCACGAACCGGTACTAAAGGTCCCATTTTCAAACTGTACCCCCCTCGGTGGATCGCCTTTTCAGTTTAAAAAAAAATAAAAGAAAATTATGGAAATGTCAAAAAAATAAAAGAAAATAAGTTTCTCATGTGATATGTGGTCTGGTTGTTGCGAATATTTGCAAATGTGAATTTTGAATTTATTAGCAAAATCTCTCTGAAATTTGTAAAAATGGGAATAACTTTTGCATACTAACTCGGATGAAAAAGTTTTTTATATGAAAAATCATCTACTCGAAAAGTTACATCCATTAGTCCCGGGACTAAAGGGTGCGATGACCATTAGTCCCGGTTCGTGCCTCAAACCGGGACTAAAGATTAGACCATTAGTCCCGGTTTGAGGCACGAACCGGGACTAATGGGGTTGAGACCTTTAGTCCCGGTTCGTGCCACGAACCGGTACTAAAGGTCCCATTTTCAAACTGTACCCCCCCCCCCCCCCCCCCCCCGTGGATCGCCTTTTCAGTTTTAAAAAAATAAAAGAAAATAATGGAAATGTCAAAAAAATAAAAGAAAATAAGTTTCTCATGTGATATGTGGTCTAGTTGTTGGGAATATTTGCAAATGTGAATTTCGACTTTATTAGCAAAATCTCTCTGAAATTTGTAAAAATGGGCATAACTTTTGCATACTAACTCGGATGAAAAAGTTTTTTATATGAAAAATCATCTACTCGAAAAGTTACATCCATTAGTCCCGGGACTAAAGGGTGCGATGACCACTAGTCCCGGTTCGTGCCTCAAACCGGGACTAAAGATTAGACCATTAGTCCCGGTTTGAGGCACGAACCGGGACTAATGGGGTTGAGACCTTTAGTCCCGGTTCGTGCCACGAACCGGTACTAAAGGTCCCATTTTCAAACTGTACCCCCCCCCCCCCCCGTGGATCGCCTTTTCAGTTTTAAAAAAAATAAAAGAAAATAATGGAAATGTCAAAAAAATAAAAGAAAATAAGTTTCTCATGTGATATGTGGTCTAGTTGTTGGGAATATTTGCAAATGTGAATTTTGACTTTATTAGCAAAATTTCTCTGAAATTTGTAAAAATGGGCATAACTTTTGCATACTAACTCCGATGAAAAAGTTTTTTATATGAAAAATCATCTACACGAAAAGTTACATCCATTAGTCCCGGGACTAAAGGGTGCGATGACCATTAGTCCCGGTTCGTGCCTCAAACCGGGACTAAAGATTAGACCATTAGTCCCGGTTTGAGGCACGAACCGGGACTAATGGGGTTGAGACCTTTAGTCCCGGTTCGTGCCACGAACCGGTAGTAAAGGTCCCATTTTCAAACTGTACCCCCCCCCACCCCCCGTGGATCGCCTTTTCAGTTTTAAAAAAATAAAAGAAAATAATGGAAATGTCAAAAAAATAAAAGAAAATAAGTTTCTCATGTGATATGTGGTCTAGTTGTTGGGAATATTTGCAAATGTGAATTTTGACTTTATTAGCAAAATTTCTTTGAAATTTGTAAAAATGGGAATAACTTTTGCATACTAACTCGGATGAAAAAGTTTTTTATATGAAAAATCATCTACTCGAAAAGTTACATCCATTAGTCCCGGGACTAAAGGGTGCGATGACCATTAGTCCCGGTTCGTGCCTCAAACCAGGACTAAAGATTAGACCATTAGTCCCTGTTTGAGGCACGAACCGGGACTAATGGGGTTGAGACCTTTAGTCCCGGTTCGTGCCACGAACCGGTACTAAAGGTCCCATTTTCAAACTGTACCCCCCCCCCCCCGTGGATCGCCTTTTCAGTTTTAAAAAAATAAAAGAAAATAATGGAAATGTCAAAAAAATAAAAGAAAATAAGTTTCTCATGTGATATGTGGTCTAGTTGTTGGGAATATTTGCAAATGTGAATTTTGACTTTATTAGCAAAATCTCTCTGAAATTTGTAAAAATGGGCATAACTTTTGCATACTAACTCGGATGAAAAAGTTTTTTATAGGAAAAATCATCTACTCGAAAAGTTACATCCATTAGTCCCGGGACTAAAGGGTGCGATGACCATTAGTCCCGGTTCGTGCCTCAAACCGGGACTAAAGATTAGACCATTAGTCCCGGTTTGAGGCACGAACCGGGACTAATGGGGTTGAGACCTTTAGTCCCGGTTCGTGCCACGAACCGGTAGTAAAGGTCCCATTTTCAAACTGCACCCCCCCCCCCCCCCCGTGGATCGCCTTTTCAGTTTTAAAAAAAATAAAAGAAAATAATGGAAATGTCAAAAAAATGAAAGAAAATAAGTTTCTCATGTGATATGTGGTCTAGTTGTTGGGAATATTTGCAAATGTGAATTTTGACTTTATTAGCAAAATCTCTCTGAAATTTGTAAAAATGGGCATAACTTTTGCATACTAACTCGGATGAAAAAGTTTTTTATATGAAAAATCATCTACTCGAAAAGTTACATCCATTAGTCCCGGGACTAAAGGGTGCGATGACCATTAGTCCCGGGACTAAAGGGTGCGATGACCATTAGTCCCGGTTCGTGCCTCAAACCGGGACTAAAGATTAGACCATTAGTCCCGGTTTGAGGCACGAACCGGGACTAATGGGGTTGAGACCTTTAGTCCCGGTTCGTGCCACGAACCGGTACTAAAGGTCCCATTTTCAAACTGTACCCCCCCCCCCCCGTGGATCGCCTTTTTCAGTTTTAAAAAAAATAAAAGAAAATAATGGAAATGTCAAAAAAATAAAAGAAAATAAGTTTCTCATGTGATATGTAGTCTAGTTGTTGGGAATATTTGCAAATGGGAATTTTGACTTTATTAGCAAAATCTCTCTGAAATTTGTAAAAATGGGCATAACTTTTGCATACTAACTCGGATGAAAAAGTTTTTTATATGAAAAATCATCTACTCGAAAAGTTACATCCATTAGTCCCGGGACTAAAGGGTGCGATGACCACTAGTCCCGGTTCGTGCCTCAAACCGGGACTAAAGATTAGACCATTAGTCCCGGTTTGAGGCACGAACCGGGACTAATGGGGTTGAGACCTTTAGTCCCGGTTCGTGCCACGAACCGGTACTAAAGGTCCCATTTTCAAACTGTACCCCCCCCCCCCCCCCCGTGGATCGCCTTTTCAGTTTTAAAAAAAATAAAAGAAAATAATGGAAATGTCAAAAAAATAAAAGAAAATAAGTTTCTCATGTGATATGTGGTCTAGTTGTTGGGAATATTTGCAAATGTGAATTTTGACTTTATTAGCAAAATTTCTTTGAAATTTGTAAAAATGGGAATAACTTTTGCATACTAACTCGGATGAAAAAGTTTTTTATATGAAAAATCATCTACTCGAAAAGTTACATCCATTAGTCCCGGGACTAAAGGGTGCGATGACCATTAGTCCCGGTTCGTGCCTCAAACCAGGACTAAAGATTAGACCATTAGTCCCTGTTTGAGGCACGAACCGGGACTAATGGGGTTGAGACCTTTAGTCCCGGTTCGTGCCACGAACCGGTACTAAAGGTCCCATTTTCAAACTGTACCCCCCCCCCCCCCCGTGGATCGCCTTTTCAGTTTTAAAAAAATAAAAGAAAATAATGGAAATGTCAAAAAAATAAAAGAAAATAAGTTTCTCATGTGATATGTGGTCTAGTTGTTGGGAATATTTGCAAATGTGAATTTTGACTTTATTAGCAAAATCTCTCTGAAATTTGTAAAAATGGGCATAACTTTTGCATACTAACTCGGATGAAAAAGTTTTTTATAGGAAAAATCATCTACTCGAAAAGTTACATCCATTAGTCCCGGGACTAAAGGGTGCGATGACCATTAGTCCCGGTTCGTGCCTCAAACCGGGACTAAAGATTAGACCATTAGTCCCGGTTTGAGGCACGAACCGGGACTAATGGGGTTGAGACCTTTAGTCCCGGTTCGTGCCACGAACCGGTAGTAAAGGTCCCATTTTCAAACTGCACCCCCCCCCCCCCCCCCGTGGATCGCCTTTTCAGTTTTAAAAAAAATAAAAGAAAATAATGGAAATGTCAAAAAAATGAAAGAAAATAAGTTTCTCATGTGATATGTGGTCTAGTTGTTGGGAATATTTGCAAATGTGAATTTTGACTTTATTAGCAAAATCTCTCTGAAATTTGTAAAAATGGGCATAACTTTTGCATACTAACTCGGATGAAAAAGTTTTTTATATGAAAAATCATCTACTCGAAAAGTTACATCCATTAGTCCCGGGACTAAAGGGTGCGATGACCATTAGTCCCGGTTCGTGCCTCAAACCAGGACTAAAGATTAGACCATTAGTCCCTGTTTGAGGCACGAACCGGGACTAATGGGGTTGAGACCTTTAGTCCCGGTTCGTGCCACGAACCGGTACTAAAGGTCCCATTTTCAAACTGTACCCCCCCCCCCCCCGTGGATCGCCTTTTCAGTTTTAAAAAAATAAAAGAAAATAATGGAAATGTCAAAAAAATAAAAGAAAATAAGTTTCTCATGTGATATGTGGTCTAGTTGTTGGGAATATTTGCAAATGTGAATTTTGACTTTATTAGCAAAATCTCTCTGAAATTTGTAAAAATGGGCATAACTTTTGCATACTAACTCGGATGAAAAAGTTTTTTATAGGAAAAATCATCTACTCGAAAAGTTACATCCATTAGTCCCGGGACTAAAGGGTGCGATGACCATTAGTCCCGGTTCGTGCCTCAAACCGGGACTAAAGATTAGACCATTAGTCCCGGTTTGAGGCACGAACCGGGACTAATGGGGTTGAGACCTTTAGTCCCGGTTCGTGCCACGAACCGGTAGTAAAGGTCCCATTTTCAAACTGCACCCCCCCCCCCCCCCCCCCCGTGGATCGCCTTTTCAGTTTTAAAAAAAATAAAAGAAAATAATGGAAATGTCAAAAAAATGAAAGAAAATAAGTTTCTCATGTGATATGTGGTCTAGTTGTTGGGAATATTTGCAAATGTGAATTTTGACTTTATTAGCAAAATCTCTCTGAAATTTGTAAAAATGGGCATAACTTTTGCATACTAACTCGGATGAAAAAGTTTTTTATATGAAAAATCATCTACTCGAAAAGTTACATCCATTAGTCCCGGGACTAAAGGGTGCGATGACCATTAGTCCCGGGACTAAAGGGTGCGATGACCATTAGTCCCGGTTCGTGCCTCAAACCGGGACTAAAGATTAGACCATTAGTCCCGGTTTGAGGCACGAACCGGGACTAATGGGGTTGAGACCTTTAGTCCCGGTTCGTGCCACGAACCGGTACTAAAGGTCCCATTTTCAAACTGTACCCCCCCCCCCCGTGGATCGCCTTTTTCAGTTTTAAAAAAAATAAAAGAAAATAATGGAAATGTCAAAAAAATAAAAGAAAATAAGTTTCTCATGTGATATGTAGTCTAGTTGTTGGGAATATTTGCAAATGGGAATTTTGACTTTATTAGCAAAATCTCTCTGAAATTTGTAAAAATGGGCATAACTTTTGCATACTAACTCGGATGAAAAAGTTTTTTATATGAAAAATCATCTACTCGAAAAGTTACATCCATTAGTCCCGGGACTAAAGGGTGCGATGACCACTAGTCCCGGTTCGTGCCTCAAACCGGGACTAAAGATTAGACCATTAGTCCCGGTTTGAGGCACGAACCGGGACTAATGGGGTTGAGACCTTTAGTCCCGGTTCGTGCCACGAACCGGTACTAAAGGTCCCATTTTCAAACTGTACCCCCCCCCCCCCCCGTGGATCGCCTTTTCAGTTTTAAAAAAAATAAAAGAAAATAATGGAAATGTCAAAAAAATAAAAGAAAATAAGTTTCTCATGTGATATGTGGTCTAGTTGTTGGGAATATTTGCAAATGTGAATTTTGACTTTATTAGTAAAATCTCTCTGAAATTTGTAAAAATGGGCATAACTTTTGCATACTAACTCGGATGAAAAAGTTTTTCATATGAAAAATCATCTACTCGAAAAGTTACATCCATTAGTCCCGGGACTAAAGGGTGCGATGACCATTAGTCCCGGTTCGTGCCTCAAACCGGGACTAAAGATTAGACCATTAGTCCCGGTTTGAGGCACGAACCGGGACTAATGGGGTTGAGACCTTTAGTCCCGGTTCGTGCCACGAACCGGTACTAAAGGTCCCATTTTCAAACTGTACCCCCCTCGGTGGATCGCCTTTTCAGTTTAAAAAAAAATAAAAGAAAATTATGGAAATGTCAAAAAAATAAAAGAAAATAAGTTTCTCATGTGATATGTGGTCTGGTTGTTGCGAATATTTGCAAATGTGAATTTTGAATTTATTAGCAAAATCTCTCTGAAATTTGTAAAAATGGGCATAACTTTTGCATACTAACTCCGATGAAAAAGTTTTTTATATGAAAAATCATCTACACGAAAAGTTACATCCATTAGTCCCGGGACTAAAGGGTGCGATGACCATTAGTCCCGGTTCGTGCCTCAAACCGGGACTAAAGATTAGACCATTAGTCCCGGTTTGAGGCACGAACCGGGACTAATGGGGTTGAGACCTTTAGTCCCGGTTCGTGCCACGAACCGGTACTAAAGGTCCCATTTTCAAACTGTACCCCCCTCGGTGGATCGCCTTTTCAGTTTAAAAAAAAATAAAAGAAAATTATGGAAATGTCAAAAAAATAAAAGAAAATAAGTTTCTCATGTGATATGTGGTCTGGTTGTTGCGAATATTTGCAAATGTGAATTTTGAATTTATTAGCAAAATCTCTCTGAAATTTGTAAAAATGGGAATAACTTTTGCATACTAACTCGGATGAAAAAGTTTTTTATATGAAAAATCATCTACTCGAAAAGTTACATCCATTAGTCCCGGGACTAAAGGGTGCGATGACCATTAGTCCCGGTTCGTGCCTCAAACCGGGACTAAAGATTAGACCATTAGTCCCGGTTTGAGGCACGAACCGGGACTAATGGGGTTGAGACCTTTAGTCCCGGTTCGTGCCACGAACCGGTACTAAAGGTCCCATTTTCAAACTGTACCCCCCCCCCCCCCCGTGGATCGCCTTTTCAGTTTTAAAAAAATAAAATAAAATAATGGAAATGTCAAAAAAATAAAAGAAAATAAGTTTCTCATGTGATATGTGGTCTAGTTGTTGGGAATATTTGCAAATGTGAATTTCGACTTTATTAGCAAAATCTCTCTGAAATTTGTAAAAATGGGCATAACTTTTGCATACTAACTCGGATGAAAAAGTTTTTTATATGAAAAATCATCTACTCGAAAAGTTACATCCATTAGTCCCGGGACTAAAGGGTGCGATGACCACTAGTCCCGGTTCGTGCCTCAAACCGGGACTAAAGATTAGACCATTAGTCCCGGTTTGAGGCACGAACCGGGACTAATGGGGTTGAGACCTTTAGTCCCGGTTCGTGCCACGAACCGGTACTAAAGGTCCCATTTTCAAACTGTACCCCCCCCCCCCCCGTGGATCGCCTTTTCAGTTTTAAAAAAATAAAAGAAAATAATGGAAATGTCAAAAAAATAAAAGAAAATAAGTTTCTCATGTGATATGTGGTCTAGTTGTTGGGAATATTTGCAAATGTGAATTTTGACTTTATTAGCAAAATCTCTCTGAAATTTGTAAAAATGGGCATAACTTTTGCATACTAACTCGGATGAAAAAGTTTTTTATATGAAAAATCATCTACTCGAAAAGTTACATCCATTAGTCCCGGGACTAAAGGGTGCGATGACCATTAGTCCCGGTTCGTGCCTCAAACGGGGACTAAAGATTAGACCATTAGTCCCGGTTTGAGGCACGAACCGGGACTAATGGGGTTGAGACCTTTAGTCCCGGTTCGTGCCACGAACCGGTACTAAAGGTCCCATTTTCAAACTGTACCCCCCCCCCCCCGTCGATCGCCTTTTCAGTTTTAAAAAAATAAAAGAAAATAATGGAAATGTCAAAAAAATAAAAGAAAATAAGTTTCTCATGTGATATGTCGTCTAGTTGTTGGGAATATTTGCAAATGTGAATTTTGAGTTTATTAGCAAAATCTCTCTGAAATTTGTAAAAATGGGCATAACTTTTGCATACTAACTCGGATGAAAAAGTTTTTTATATGAAAAATCATCTACTCGAAAAGTTACATCCATTAGTCCCGGGACTAAAGGGTGCGATGACCACTAGTCCCGGTTCGTGCCTCAAACCGGGACTAAAGATTAGACCATTAGTCCCGGTTTGAGGCACGAACCGGGACTAATGGGGTTGAGACCTTTAGTCCAGGTTCGTGCCACGAACCGGTACTAAAGGTCCCATTTTCAAACTGTACCCCCCCCTGTGGATCGCCTTTTCAGTTTTCAAAAAAATAAAAGAAAATAATGGAAATGTCAAAAAAATAAAAGAAAATAAGTTTCTCATGTGATATGTGGTCTAGTTGTTGGGAATATTTGCAAATGTGAATTTCGACTTTATTAGCAAAATCTCTCTGAAATTTGTAAAAATGGGCATAACTTTTGCATACTAACTCGGATGAAAAAGTTTTTTATATGAAAAGTCATCTACTCGAAAAGTTACATCCATTAGTCCCGGGACTAAAGGGTGCGATGACCATTAGTCCCGGTTCGTGCCTCAAACCGGGACTAAAGATTAGACCATTAGTCCCGGTTTGAGGCACGAACCGGGCCTAATGGGGTTGAGACCTTTAGTCCCGGTTCGTGCCACGAACCGGTACTAAGGGTCCCATTTTCAAACTGTACCCCCCCTGGTGGATCGCCTTTTCAGTTTTAAAAAAAATAAAAGAAAATAATTGAAATGTCAAAAAAATAAAAGAAAATAAGTTTCTCATGTGATATGTGGTCTAGTTGTTGGGAATATTTGCAAATGTGAATTTTGACTTTATTAGCAAAATCTCTCTGAAATTTGTAAAAATGGGCATAACTTTAGCATACTAACTTGGATGAAAAAGTTTTTTATATGAAAAATCATCTACTCGAAAAGTTACATCCATTAGTCCCGGGACTAAAGGGTGCGATGACCATTAGTCCCGGTTCGTGCCTCAAACCCGGACTAAAGATTAGACCATTAGTCCCGGTTTGAGGCACGAACCGGGACTAATGGGGTTGAGACCTTTAGTCCCGGTTCGTGCCACGAACCGGTACTAAAGGTCCCATTTTCCAACTGTATCCCCCCCCCTCCCGGTGGATCGCCTTTTCAGTTTTAAAAAAATTAAAGAAAATAATGGAAATGTCAAAAAAATAAAAGAAAATAAGTTTCTCATGTGATATGTGGTCTAGTTGTTGGGAATATTTGCAAATGTGAATTTTGACTTTATTAGCAAAATTTCTCTGAAATTTGTAAAAATGGGCATAACTTTTGCATACTAACTCAGATGAAAAAGTTTTTTATATGAAAAATCATCTACTCGAAAAGTTACATCCATTAGTCCCGGGACTAAAGGGTGCGATGACCATTAGTCCCGGTTCATGCCTCAAACCGGGACTAAAGATTAGACCATTAGTCCCGGTTTGAGGCACGAACCGGGACTAATGGGGTTGAGACCTTTAGTCCCGGTTCGTGCCACGAACCGGTACTAAAGGTCCCATTTTCAAACTGTACCCCCCCCCCCCCCCCCGTGGATCGCCTTTTCAGTTTTAAAAAAAATAAAAGAAAATAATGGAAATGTCAAAAAAATAAAAGAAAATAAGTTTCTCATGTGATATGTGGTCTAGTTGTTGGGAATATTTGCAAATGTGAATTTTGACTTTATTAGCAAAATTTCTCTGAAATTTGTAAAAATGGGCATAACTTTTGCATACTAACTCCGATGAAAAAGTTTTTTATATGAAAAATCATCTACACGAAAAGTTACATCCATTAGTCCCGGGACTAAAGGGTGCGATGACCATTAGTCCCGGTTCGTGCCTCAAACCGGGACTAAAGATTAGACCATTAGTCCCGGTTTGAGGCACGAACCGGGACTAATGGGGTTGAGACCTTTAGTCCCGGTTCGTGCCACGAACCGGTAGTAAAGGTCCCATTTTCAAACTGTACCCCCCCACCCCCCGTGGATCGCCATTTCAGTTTTAAAAAAATAAAAGAAAATAATGGAAATGTCAAAAAAATAAAAGAAAATAAGTTTCTCATGTGATATGTGGTCTAGTTGTTGGGAATATTTGCAAATGTGAATTTTGACTTTATTAGCAAAATTTCTTTGAAATTTGTAAAAATGGGAATAACTTTTGCATACTAACTCGGATGAAAAAGTTTTTTATATGAAAAATCATCTACTCGAAAAGTTACATCCATTAGTCCCGGGACTAAAGGGTGCGATGACCATTAGTCCCGGTTCGTGCCTCAAACCGGGACTAAAGATTAGACCATTAGTCCCGGTTTGAGGCACGAACCGGGACTAATGGGGTTGAGACCTTTAGTCCCGGTTCGTGCCACGAACCGGTACTAAAGGTCCCATTTTCAAACTGTACCCCCCCCCCCCCCCCGTGGATCGCCTTTTCAGTTTTAAAAAAATAAAAGAAAATAATGGAAATGTCAAAAAAATAAAAGAAAATAAGTTTCTCATGTGATATGTCGTCTAGTTGTTGGGAATATTTGCAAATGTGAATTTTGACTTTATTAGCAAAATCTCTCTGAAATTTGTAAAAATGGGCATAACTTTTGCATACTAACTCGGATGAAAAAGTTTTTTATATGAAAAATCATCTACTCGAAAAGTTACATCCATTAGTCCCGGGACTAAAGGGTGCGATGACCACTAGTCCCGGTTCGTGCCTCAAACCGGGACTAAAGATTAGACCATTAGTCCCGGTTTGAGGCACGAACCGGGACTAATGGGGTTGAGACCTTTAGTCCCGGTTCGTGCCACGAACCGGTACTAAAGGTCCCATTTTCAAACTGTACCCCCCCCTGTGGATCGCCTTTTCAGTTTTCAAAAAAATAAAAGAAAATAATGGAAATGTCAAAAAAATAAAAGAAAATAAGTTTCTCATGTGATATGTGGTCTAGTTGTTGGGAATATTTGCAAATGTGAATTTCGACTTTATTAGCAAAATCTCTCTGAAATTTGTAAAAATGGGCATAACTTTTGCATACTAACTCGGATGAAAAAGTTTTTTATATGAAAAATCATCTACTCGAAAAGTTACATCCATTAGTCCCGGGACTAAAGGGTGCGATGACCATTAGTCCCGGTTCGTGCCTCAAACCGGGACTAAAGATTAGACCATTAGTCCCAATTTGAGGCACGAACCGGGACTAATGGGGTTGAGACCTTTAGTCCCGGTTCATGCCACGAACCGGTACTAAAGGTCCCATTTTCAAACTGTACCGCCCCCCCCCCCCCCCGTGGATCGCCTTTTCAGTTTTATAAAAAATAAAAGAAAATAATGGAAGTGTCAAAAAAATAAAAGAAAATAAGTTTCTCATGTGATATGTGGTCTAGTTGTTGGGAATATTTGCAAATGTGAATTTTGACTTTATTAGCAAAATCTCTCTGAAATTTGTAAAAATGGGCATAACTTTTGCATACTAACTCGGATGAAAAAGTTTTTTATATGAAAAATCATCTCCTCGAAAAGTTACATCCATTAGTCCCTGGACTAAAGGGTGCAATGACCATTAGTCCCAGTTCGTGCCTCAAACCGGGACTAAAGATTAGACCATTAGTCCCGGTTTGAGGCACGAACCGAGACTAATGGGGTTGAGACCTTTAGTCCCGGTTCGTGCCACGAACCGGTACTAAAGGTCCCATTTTCAAACTGTACCCCCCCCTGTGGATCGCCTTTTCAGTTTTAAAAAAAATAAAAGAAAATAATGGAAATGTCAAAAAAATAAAAGAAAATAAGTTTCTCATGTGATATGTGGTCTAGTTGTTGGGAATATTTGCAAATGTGAATTTTGACTTTATTAGCAAAATCTCTCTGAAATTTGTAAAAATGGGCATAACTTTTGCATACTAACTCGGATGAAAAAGTTTTTTATATGAAAAATCATCTACTCGAAAAGTTACATCCATTAGTCCCGGGACTAAAGGGTGCGATGACCATTAGTCCCGGTTCGTGCCTCAAACCGGGACTAAAGATTAGACCATTAGTCCCGGTTTGAGGCACGAACCGGGACTAATGGGGTTGAGACCTTTAGTCCCGGTTCGTGCCACGAACCGGTACTAAAGGTCCCATTTTCAAACTGTACCCCCCCCCCTGTGGATCGCCTTTTCAGTTTTGAAAAAAATAAAAGAAAATAATGGAAATGTCAAAAATAAAAGAAAATAAGTTTCTCATGTGATATGTGGTCTAGTTGTTGGGAATATTTGCAAATGTTAATTTTGACTTTATTAGCAAAATCTCTCTGAAATTTGTAAAAATGGGCATAGCTTTTGCATACTAACTCGGATGAAAAAGTTTTTTATATGAAAAATCATCTCCTCGAAAAGTTACATCCATTAGTCCCGGGACTAAAGGGTGCAATGACCATTAGTCCCAGTTCGTGCCTCAAACCGGGACTAAAGATTAGACCATTAGTCCCGGTTTGAGGCACGAACCGAGACTAATGGGGTTGAGACCTTTAGTCCCGGTTCGTGCCACGAACCGGTACTAAAGGTCCCATTTTCAAACTGTACCCCCCCCCCTGTGGATCGCCTTTTCAGTTTTAAAAAAAATAAAAGAAAATAATGGAAATGTCAAAAAAATAAAAGAAAATAAGTTTCTCATGTGATATGTGGTCTAGTTGTTGGGAATATTTGCAAATGTGAATTTTGACTTTATTAGCAAAATCTCTCTGAAATTTGTAAAAATGGGCATAACTTTTGCATACTAACTCGGATGAAAAAGTTTTTTATATGAAAAATCATCTACTCGAAAAGTTACATCCATTAGTCCCGGGACTAAAGGGTGCGATGACCATTAGTCCCGGTTCGTGCCTCAAACCGGGACTAAAGATTAGACCATTAGTCCCGGTTTGAGGCACGAACCGAGACTAATGGGGTTGAGACCTTTAGTCCCGGTTCGTGCCACGAACCGGTACTAAAGGTCCCATTTTCAAACTGTACCCCCCCCCTGTGGATCGCCTTTTCAGTTTTAAAAAAAATAAAAGAAAATAATGGAAATGTCAAAAAAATAAAAGAAAATAAGTTTCTCATGTGATATGTGGTCTAGTTGTTGGGAATATTTGCAAATGTGAATTTTGACTTTATTAGTAAAATCTCTCTGAAATTTGTAAAAATGGGCATAACTTTTGCATACTAACTCGGATGAAAAAGTTTTTTATATGAAAAATCATCTACTCGAAAAGGTACATCCATTAGTCCCGGGACTAAAGGGTGCGATGACCATTAGTCCCGGTTCGTGCCTTAAACCGGGACTAAAGATTAGACCATTAGTCCCGGTTTGAGGCACGAACCGGGACTAATGGGGTTGAGACCTTTAGTCCCGGTTCGTGCCACGTACGGGTACTAAAGGTCCCATTTTCAAACTGTACCCCCAACCCCCCCCCCCCCCCCCCCCCCGTGGATCGCCTTTTCAGTTTAAAAAAAAAGAAAATAATGGAAATGTCAAAAAAAAAGAAAATAAGTTTCTCATGTGATATGTGGTCTAGTTGTTGGGAATATTTGCAAATGTTAATTTTGACTTTATTAGCAAAATCTCTCTGAAATTTGTAAAAATGGGCATAGCTTTTGCATACTAACTCGGATGAAAAAGTTTTTTATATGAAAAATCATCTACTTGAAAAGTTACATCCATTAGTCCCGGGACTAAAGGGTGCGATGACCATTAGTCCCGGTTCGTGCCTCAAACCGGGACTAAAGGTCCCATTTTCAAACTGTACCCCCCCCCCCCATGGATCGCCTTTTCAGTTTTAAAAAAATAAAAGAAAATAATGGAAATGTCAAAAAAATAAAAGAAAATAAGTTTCTCATGTGATATGTGGTCTAGTTGTTGGGAATATTTGCAAATGTGAATTTTGACTTTATTAGCAAAATCTCTCTGAAATTTGTAAAAATGGGCATAACTTTTGCATCCTAACTCGGATGAAAAAGTTTTTTATATGAAAAATCATCTACTCGAAAAGTTACATCCATTAGTCCCGGGACTAAAGGGTGCGATGACCATTAGTCCCGGTTCGCGCCTCAAACCGGGACTAAAGGTCCCATTTTCAAACTGTACCCCCCCCCCCCGTGGATCGCCTTTTTCAGTTTTAAAAAAATAAAAGAAAATAAGTTTCTCATGTGATATGTAGTCTAGTTGTTGGGAATATTTGCAAATGGGAATTTTGACTTTATTAGCAAAATCTCTCTGAAATTTGTAAAAATGGGCATAACTTTTGCATACTAACTCGGATGAAAAAGTTTTTTATATGAAAAATCATCTACTCGAAAAGTTACATCCATTAGTCCCGGGACAAAAGGGTGCGATGACCATTAGTCCCGGTTCGTGCCTCAAACCGGGACTAAAGATTAGACCATTAGTCCCTGTTTGAGGCACGAACCGGGACTAATGGGGTTGAGACCCTTAGTCCCGGTTTGAGGCACGAACCGGGACTAATGGGGTTGAGACCTTTAGTCCCGGTCCGTGCCACGAACCGGTTTTAAAGGTCCCATTTTCAAACTATACCCCCCCCCCCCCCCGTGAATCGCCTTTTCAGTTTTCAAAAAAATAAAAGAAAATAATGGAAATGTCAAAAAAATAAAAGAAAATAAGTTTCTCATGTGATATGTGGTCTAGTTGTTGGGAATATTTGCAAATGTGAATTTTGACTTTATTAGCAAAATCTCTCTGAAATTTGTAAAAATGGGCATAACTTTTGCATACTAACTCGGATGAAAAAGTTTTTTATATGAAAAATCATCTACTCGAAAAGTTACATCCATTAGTCCCGGGACTAAAGGGTGCGATGACCATTAGTCCCGGTTCGTGCCTCAAACCGGGACTAAAGATTAGACCATTAGTCCCGGTTTGAGGCACGAACCGGGACTAATGGGGTTGAGACCTTTAGTCCCGGTTCGTGCCACAACCGGTACTAAGGGTCCCATTTTCAAACTGTACCCCCCCCTGGTGGATCGCCTTTTCAGTTTTAAAAAAAATAAAAGAAAATAATGGAAATGTCAAAAAAATAAAAGAAAATAAGTTTCTCATGTGATATGTGGTCTAGTTGTTGGGAATATTTGCAAATGTGAATTTTGACTTTATTAGCAAAATCTCTCTGAAATTTGTAAAAATGGGCATAACTTTTGCATACTAACTCGGATGAAAAAGTTTTTTATATGAAAAATCATCTACTCGAAAAGTTACATCCATTAGTCCCGGGACTAAAGGGTGCGATGACCATTAGTCCCGGTTCATGCCTCAAACCGGGACTGAAGATTAGACCATTAGTCCCGGTTTGAGGCACGAACCGGGACTAATGGGGTTGAGACCTTTAGTCCCGGTTCGTGCCACGAACCGGTACTAAGGGTCCCATTTTCAAACTGTACCCCCCCTGGTGGATCGCCTTTTCAGTTTTAAAAAAAATAAAAGAAAATAATGGAAATGTCAAAAAAATAAAAGAAAATAAGTTTCTCATGTGATATGTGGTCTAGTTGTTGGGAATATTTGCAAATGTGAATTTTGACTTTATTAGCAAAATCTCTCTGAAATTTGTAAAAATGGGCATAACTTTTGCATACTAACTTGGATGAAAAAGTTTTTTATATGAAAAATCATCTACTCGAAAAGTTACATCCATTAGTCCCGGGACTAAAGGGTGCGATGACCATTAGTCCCGGTTCGTGCCTCAAACCGGGACTAAAGATTAGACCATTAGTCCCGGTTTGAGGCACGAACCGAGACTAATGGGGTTGAGACCTTTAGTCCCGGTTCGTGCCACGAACCGGTACTAAAGGTCCCATTTTCAAACTGTACCCCCCCCCCCCCCCGTGGATCGCCTTTTCAGTTTTAAAAAAAATAAAAGAAAATAATGGAAATGTCAAAAAAATAAAAGAAAATAAGTTTCTCATGTGATTTGTGGTCTAGTTGTTGGGAATATTTGCAAATGTGAATTTTGACTTTATTAGCAAAATCTCTCTGAAATTTGTAAAAATGGGCATAACTTTTGCATACTAACTCGGATGAAAAAGTTTTTTATATGAAAAATCATCTACTCGAAAAGTTACATCCATTAGTCCCGGGACTAAAGGGTGCGATGACCATTAGTCCCGGTTCGTGCCTCAAACCGGGACTAAAGATTAGACCATTAGTCCCGGTTTGAGGCACGAACCGGGACTAATGGGGTTGAGACCTTTAGTCCCGGTTCGTGCCACGAACTGGTACTAAAGGTCCCATTTTCAAACTGTACCCCCAACCCCCCCCCCCCCCCCCCCCCCCCGTGGATCGCCTTTTCAGTTTAAAAAAAAAGAAAATAATGGAAATGTCAAAAAAAAAGAAAATAAGTTTCTCATGTGATATGTGGTCTAGTTGTTGGGAATATTTGCAAATGTTAATTTTGACTTTATTAGCAAAATCTCTCTGAAATTTGTAAAAATGGGCATAGCTTTTGCATACTAACTCGGATGAAAAAGTTTTTTATATGAAAAATCATCTACTTGAAAAGTTACATCCATTAGTCCCGGGACTAAAGGGTGCGATGACCATTAGTCCCGGTTCGTGCCTCAAACCGGGACTAAAGGTCCCATTTTCAAACTGTACCCCCCCCCATGGATCGCCTTTTCAGTTTTAAAAAAATAAAAGAAAATAATGGAAATGTCAAAAAAATAAAAGAAAATAAGTTTCTCATGTGATATGTGGTCTAGTTGTTGGGAATATTTGCAAATGTGAATTTTGACTTTATTAGCAAAATCTCTCTGAAATTTGTAAAAATGGGCATAACTTTTGCATCCTAACTCGGATGAAAAAGTTTTTTATATGAAAAATCATCTACTCGAAAAGTTACATCCATTAGTCCCGGGACTAAAGGGTGCGATGACCATTAGTCCCGGTTCGCGCCTCAAACCGGGACTAAAGGTCCCATTTTCAAACTGCACTCCCCCGGTGGATCGCCTTTTCAGTTTTAAAAAAAATAAAAGAAAATAATGGAAATGTCAAAAAAATAAAAGAAAATAAGTTTCTCATGTGATATGTGGTCTAGTTGTTGGGAATATTTGCAAATGTGAATTTTGACTTTATTAGCAAAATCTCTCTGAAATTTGTAAAAATGGGCATAACTTTTGCATACTAACTCGGATGAAAAAGTTTTTTATATGAAAAATCATCTACTCGAAAAGTTACATCCATTAGTCCCGGGACTAAAGGGTGCGATGACCATTAGTCCCGGTTCGTGCCTCAAACCGGGACTAAAGATTAGACCATTAGTCCCGGTTTGAGGCACGAACCGGGACTAATGGGGTTGAGACCTTTAGTCCCGGTTCGTGCCACGAACCGGTACTAAAGGTCCCATTTTCAAACTGTACCCCCCCCCTGTGGATCGCCTTTTCAGTTTTAAAAAAAATAAAAGAAAATAATGGAAATGTCAAAAAAATAAAAGAAAATAAGTTTCTCATGTGATATGTGGTCTAGTTGTTGGGAATATTTGCAAATGTGAATTTTGACTTTATTAGCAAAATCTCTCTGAAATTTGTAAAAATGGGCATAACTTTTGCATACTAACTCGGATGAAAAAGTTTTTTATATGAAAAATCATCTACTCGAAAAGTTACATCCATTAGTCCCGGGACTAAAGGGTGCGATGACCATTAGTCCCGGTTCGTGCCTCAAACCGGGACTAAAGATTAGACCATTAGTCCCGGTTTGAGGCACGAACCGAGACTAATGGGGTTGAGACCTTTAGTCCCGGTTCGTGCCACGAACCGGTACTAAAGGTCCCATTTTCAAACTGTACCCCCCCCTGTGGATCGCCTTTTCAGTTTTAAAAAAAATAAAAGAAAATAATGGAAATGTCAAAAAAATAAAAGAAAATAAGTTTCTCATGTGATATGTGGTCTAGTTGTTGGGAATATTTGCAAATGTGAATTTTGACTTTATTAGTAAAATCTCTCTGAAATTTGTAAAAATGGGCATAACTTTTGCATACTAACTCGGATGAAAAAGTTTTTCATATGAAAAATCATCTACTCGAAAAGTTACATCCATTAGTCCCGGGACTAAAGGGTGCGATGACCATTAGTCCCGGTTCGTGCCTCAAACCGGGACTAAAGATTAGACCATTAGTCCCGGTTTGAGGCACGAACCGAGACTAATGGGGTTGAGACCTTTAGTCCCGGTTCGTGCCACGAACCGGTACTAAAGGTCCCATTTTCAAACTGTACCCCCCCCCCTGTGGATCGCCTTTTCAGTTTTAAAAAAAATAAAAGAAAATAATGGAAATGTCAAAAAAATAAAAGAAAATAAGTTTCTCATGTGATATGTGGTCTAGTTGTTGGGAATATTTGCAAATGTGAATTTTGACTTTATTAGCAAAATCTCTCTGAAATTTGTAAAAATGGGCATAACTTTTGCATCCTAACTCGGATGAAAAAGTTTTTTATATGAAAAATCATCTACTCGAAAAGTTACATCCATTAGTCCCGGGACTAAAGGGTGCGATGACCATTAGTCCCGGTTCGCGCCTCAAACCGGGACTAAAGGTCCCATTTTCAAACTGCACTCCCCCGGTGGATCGCCTTTTCAGTTTTATAAAAAATAAAAGAAAATAATGGAAATGTCAAAAAAATAAAAGAAAATAAGTTTCTCATGTGATATGTGGTCTAGTTGTTGGGAATATTTGCAAATGTGAATTTTGACTTTATTAGCAAAATCTCTCTGAAATTTGTAAAAATGGGCATAACTTTTGCATACTAACTCGGATGAAAAAGTTTTTTATATGAAAAATCATCTACTCGAAAAGTTACATCCATTAGTCCCGGGACTAAAGGGTGCGATGACCATTAGTCCCGGTTCGTGCCTCAAACCGGGACTAAAGATTAGACCATTAGTCCCGGTTTGAGGCACGAACCGGGACTAATGGGGTTGAGACCTTTAGTCCCGGTTCGTGCCACGAACCGGTACTAAAGGTCCCATTTTCAAACTGTACCCCCCCCCCCCTGTGGATCGCCTTTTCAGTTTTGAAAAAAATAAAAGAAAATAATGGAAATGTCAAAAATAAAAGAAAATAAGTTTCTCATGTGATATGTGGTCTAGTTGTTGGGAATATTTGCAAATGTTAATTTTGACTTTATTAGCAAAATCTCTCTGAAATTTGTAAAAATGGGCATAGCTTTTGCATACTAACTCGGATGAAAAAGTTTTTTATATGAAAAATCATCTCCTCGAAAAGTTACATCCATTAGTCCCGGGACTAAAGGGTGCAATGACCATTAGTCCCAGTTCGTGCCTCAAACCGGGACTAAAGATTAGACCATTAGTCCCGGTTTGAGGCACGAACCGAGACTAATGGGGTTGAGACCTTTAGTCCCGGTTCGTGCCACGAACCGGTACTAAAGGTCCCATTTTCAAACTGTACCCCCCCCCCCTGTGGATCGCCTTTTCAGTTTTAAAAAAAATAAAAGAAAATAATGGAAATGTCAAAAAAATAAAAGAAAATAAGTTTCTCATGTGATATGTGGTCTAGTTGTTGGGAATATTTGCAAATGTGAATTTTGACTTTATTAGCAAAATCTCTCTGAAATTTGTAAAAATGGGCATAACTTTTGCATACTAACTCGGATGAAAAAGTTTTTTATATGAAAAATCATCTACTCGAAAAGTTACATCCATTAGTCCCGGGACTAAAGGGTGCGATGACCATTAGTCCCGGTTCGTGCCTCAAACCGGGACTAAAGATTAGACCATTAGTCCCGGTTTGAGGCACGAACCGGGACTAATGGGGTTGAGACCTTTAGTCCCGGTTCGTGCCACGAACCGGTACTAAAGGTCCCATTTTCAAACTGTACCCCCCCCTGTGGATCGCCTTTTCAGTTTTCAAAAAAATAAAAGAAAATAATGGAAATGTCAAAAAAATAAAAGAAAATAAGTTTCTCATGTGATATGTGGTCTAGTTGTTGGGAATATTTGCAAATGTGAATTTCGACTTTATTAGCAAAATCTCTCTGAAATTTGTAAAAATGGGCATAACTTTTGCATACTAACTCGGATGAAAAAGTTTTTTATATGAAAAATCATCTACTCGAAAAGTTACATCCATTAGTCCCGGGACTAAAGGGTGCGATGACCATTAGTCCCGGTTCGTGCCTCAAACCGGGACTAAAGATTAGACCATTAGTCCCGGTTTGAGGCACGAACCGGGCCTAATGGGGTTGAGACCTTTAGTCCCGGTTCGTGCCTCAAACCGGGACTAAAGATTAGACCATTAGTCCCGGTTTGAGGCACGAACCGAGACTAATGGGGTTGAGACCTTTAGTCCCGGTTCGTGCCACGAACCGGTACTAAAGGTCCCATTTTCAAACTGTACACCCCCCCCTGTGGATCGCCTTTTCAGTTTTAAAAAAAATAAAAGAAAATAATGGAAATGTCAAAAAAATAAAAGAAAATAAGTTTCTCATGTGATATGTGGTCTAGTTGTTGGGAATATTTGCAAATGTGAATTTTGACTTTATTAGTAAAATCTCTCTGAAATTTGTAAAAATGGGCATAACTTTTGCATACTAACTCGGATGAAAAAGTTTTTTATATGAAAAATCATCTACTCGAAAAGGTACATCCATTAGTCCCGGGACTAAAGGGTGCGATGACCATTAGTCCCGGTTCGTGCCTCAAACCGGGACTAAAGATTAGACCATTAGTCCCGGTTTGAGGCACGAACCGGGACTAATGGGGTTGAGACCTTTAGTCCCGGTTCGTGCCACGAACGGGTACTAAAGGTCCCATTTTCAAACTGTACCCCCAACCCCCCCCCCCCCCCCCCGTGGATCGCCTTTTCAGTTTAAAAAAAAGAAAATAATGGAAATGTCAAAAAAAAGAAAATAAGTTTCTCATGTGATATGTGGTCTAGTTGTTGGGAATATTTGCAAATGTTAATTTTGACTTTATTAGCAAAATCTCCCTGAAATTTGTAAAAATGGGCATAGCTTTTGCATACTAACTCGGATGAAAAAGTTTTTTATATGAAAAATCATCTACTTGAAAAGTTACATCCATTAGTCCCGGGACTAAAGGGTGCGATGACCATTAGTCCCGGTTCGTGCCTCAAACCGGGACTAAAGGTCCCATTTTCAAACTGTACCCCCCCCCCCATGGATCGCCTTTTCAGTTTTAAAAAAATAAAAGAAAATAATGGAAATGTCAAAAAAATAAAAGAAAATAAGTTTCTCATGTGATATGTGGTCTAGTTGTTGGGAATATTTGCAAATGTGAATTTTGACTTTATTAGCAAAATCTCTCTGAAATTTGTAAAAATGGGCATAACTTTTGCATCCTAACTCGGATGAAAAAGTTTTTTATATGAAAAATCATCTACTCGAAAAGTTACATCCATTAGTCCCGGGACTAAAGGGTGCGATGACCATTAGTCCCGGTTCGCGCCTCAAACCGGGACTAAAGGTCCCATTTTCAAACTGTACCCCCCCCCCCGTGGATCGCCTTTTTCAGTTTTAAAAAAAATAAAAGAAAATAAGTTTCTCATGTGATATGTAGTCTAGTTGTTGGGAATATTTGCAAATGGGAATTTTGACTTTATTAGCAAAATCTCTCTGAAATTTGTAAAAATGGGCATAACTTTTGCATACTAACTCGGATGAAAAAGTTTTTTATATGAAAAATCATCTACTCGAAAAGTTACATCCATTAGTCCGGGGACTAAAGGGTGCGATGACCATTAGTCCCGGTTCGTGCCTCAAACCGGGACTAAAGATTAGACCATTAGTCCCTGTTTGAGGCACGAACCGGGACTAATGGGGTTGAGACCATTAGTCCCGGTTTGAGGCACGAACCGGGACTAATGGGGTTGAGACCTTTAGTCCCGGTCCGTGCCACGAACCGGTTTTAAAGGTCCCATTTTCAAACTATACCCCCCCCCCCCCCCCCGTGAATCGCCTTTTCAGTTTTCAAAAAAATAAAAGAAAATAATGGAAATGTCAAAAAAATAAAAGAAAATAAGTTTCTCATGTGATATGTGGTCTAGTTGTTGGGAATATTTGCAAATGTGAATTTTGACTTTATTAGCAAAATCTCTCTGAAATTTGTAAAAATGGGCATAACTTTTGCATACTAACTCGGATGAAAAAGTTTTTTATATGAAAAATCATCTACTCGAAAAGTTACATCCATTAGTCCCGGGACTAAAGGGTGCGATGACCATTAGTCCCGGTTCATGCCTCAAACCGGGACTAAAGATTAGACCATTAGTCCCGGTTTGAGGCACGAACCGGGGCTAATGGGGTTGAGACCTTTAGTCCCGGTTCGTGCCACGAACCGGTACTAAGGGTCCCATTTTCAAACTGTACCCCCCCTGGTGGATCGCCTTTTCAGTTTTAAAAAAAATAAAAGAAAATAATGGAAATGTCAAAAAAATAAAAGAAAATAAGTTTCTCATGTGATATGTGGTCTAGTTGTTGGGAATATTTGCAAATGTGAATTTTGACTTTATTATCAAAATCTCTCTGAAATTTGTAAAAATGGGCATAACTTTTGCATACTAACTTGGATGAAAAAGTTTTTTATATGAAAAATCATCTACTCGAAAAGTTACATCCATTAGTCCCGGGACTAAAGGGTGCGATGACCATTAGTCCCGGTTCGTGCCTCAAACCGGGACTAAAGATTAGACCATTAGTCCCGGTTTGAGGCACGAACCGAGACTAATGGGGTTGAGACCTTTAGTCCCGGTTCGTGCCACGAACCGGTACTAAAGGTCCCATTTTCAAACTGTACCCCCCCCCTGTGGATCGCCTTTTCAGTTTTAAAAAAAATAAAAGAAAATAATGGAAATGTCAAAAAAATAAAAGAAAATAAGTTTCTCATGTGATATGTGGTCTAGTTGTTGGGAATATTTGCAAATGTGAATTTTGACTTTATTAGCAAAATCTCTCTGAAATTTGTAAAAATGGGCATAACTTTTGCATACTAACTCGGATGAAAAAGTTTTTTATATGAAAAATCATCTACTCGAAAAGGTACATCCATTAGTCCCGGGACTAAAGGGTGCGATGACCATTAGTCCCGGTTCGTGCCTCAAACCGGGACTAAAGATTAGACCATTAGTCCCGGTTTGAGGCACGAACCGGGACTAATGGGGTTGAGACCTTTAGTCCCGGTTCGTGCCACGAACTGGTACTAAAGGTCCCATTTTCAAACTGTACCCCCCCCCCCCCCCGTGGATCGCCTTTTCAGTTTAAAAAAAAAGAAAATAATGGAAATGTCAAAAAAAAAGAAAATAAGTTTCTCATGTGATATGTGGTCTAGTTGTTGGGAATATTTGCAAATGTTAATTTTGACTTTATTAGCAAAATCTCTCTAAAATTTGTAAAAATGGGCATAGCTTTTGCATACTAACTCGGATGAAAAAGTTTTTTATATGAAAAATCATCTACTTGAAAAGTTACATCCATTAGTCCCGGGACTAAAGGGTGCGATGACCATTAGTCCCGGTTCGTGCCTCAAACCGGGACTAAAGGTCCCATTTTCAAACTGTACCCCCCCCCCATGGATCGCCTTTTCAGTTTTAAAAAAATAAAAGAAAATAATGGAAATGTCAAAAAAATAAAAGAAAATAAGTTTCTCATGTGATATGTGGTCTAGTTGTTGGGAATATTTGCAAATGTGAATTTTGACTTTATTAGCAAAATCTCTCTGAAATTTGTAAAAATGGGCATAACTTTTGCATCCTAACTCGGATGAAAAAGTTTTTTATATGAAAAATCATCTACTCGAAAAGTTACATCCATTAGTCCCGGGACTAAAGGGTGCGATGACCATTAGTCCCGGTTCGCGCCTCAAACCGGGACTAAAGGTCCCATTTTCAAACTGTACCCCCAATCCCCCCCCCCCCCCCGTGGATCGCCTTTTCAGTTTAAAAAAAAAGAAAATAATGGACATGTCAAAAAAAAAGAAAATAAGTTTCTCATGTGATATGTGGTCTAGTTGTTGGGAATATTTGCAAATGTTAATTTTGACTTTATTAGCAAAATCTCTCTGAAATTTGTAAAAATGGGCATAGCTTTTGCATACTAACTCGGATGAAAAAGTTTTTTATATGAAAAATCATCTACTCGAAAAGTTACATCCATTAGTCCCGGGACTAAAGGGTGCGATGACCATTAGTCCCGGTTCATGCCTCAAACCGGGACTAAAGGTCCCATTTTCAAACTGTACCCCCCCCCCCATGGATCGCCTTTTCAGTTTTAAAAAAATAAAAGAAAATAATGGAAATGTCAAAAAAATAAAAGAAAATAAGTTTCTCATGTGATATGTGGTCTAGTTGTTGGGAATATTTGCAAATGTGAATTTTGACTTTATTAGCAAAATCTCTCTGAAATTTGTAAAAATGGGCATAACTTTTGCATCCTAACTCGGATGAAGAAGTTTTTTATATGAAAAATCATCTACTCGAAAAGTTACATCCATTAGTCCCGGGACTAAAGGGTGCGATGACCATTAGTCCCGGTTCGTGCCTCAAACCGGGACTAAAGGTCCCATTTTCAAACTGTACCCCCCCCCCCCCCCCCCCCGTGGATCGCCTTTTTCAGTTTTAAAAAAAATAAAAGAAAATAATGGAAATGTCCAAAAAAATAAAAGAAAATAAGTTTCACATGTGATATGTAGTCTAGTTGTTGGGAATATTTGCAAATGGGAATTTTGACTTTATTAGCAAAATCTCTCTGAAATTTGTAAAAATGGGCATAACTTTTGCATACTAACTCGGATGAAAAAGTTTTTTATATGAAAAATCATCTACTCGAAAAGTTACATCCATTAGTCCCGGGACTAAAGGGTGCGATGACCATTAGTCCCGGTTCGTGCCTCAAACCGGGACTAAAGATTAGACCATTAGTCCCTGTTTGAGGCACGAACCGGGACTAATGGGGTTGAGACCATTAGTCCCGGTTTGAGGCACGAACCGGGACTAATGGGGTTGAGACCTTTAGTCCCGGTTCGTGCCACGAACCGGTTTTAAAGGTCCCATTTTCAAACTATACCCCCCCCCCCCCCCGTGAATCGCCTTTTCAGTTTTCAAAAAAATAAAAGAAAATAATGGAAATGTCAAAAAAATAAAAGAAAATAAGTTTCTCATGTGATATGTGGTCTAGTTGTTGGGAATATTTGCAAATGTGAATTTTGACTTTATTAGCAAAATCTCTCTGAAATTTGTAAAAATGGGCATAACTTTTGCATACTAACTCGGATGAAAAAGTTTTTTATATGAAAAATCATCTACTCGAAAAGTTACATCCATTAGTCCCGGGACTAAAGGGTGCGATGACCATTAGTCCCGGTTCGTGCCTCAAACCGGGACTAAAGATTAGACCATTAGTCCCGGTTTGAGGCACGAACCGGGACTAATGGGGTTGAGACCTTTAGTCCCGGTTCGTGCCACGAACCGGTACTAATGGTCCCATTTTCAAACTGTACCCCCCCTGGTGGATCGCCTTTTCAGTTTTAAAAAAAATAAAAGAAAATAATGGAAATGTCAAAAAAATAAAAGAAAATAAGTTTCTCATGTGATATGTGGTCTAGTTGTTGGGAATATTTGCAAATGTGAATTTTGACTTTATTAGCAAAATCTCTCTGAAATTTGTAAAAATGGGCATAACTTTTGCATACTAACTTGCATGAAAAAGTTTTTTATATGAAAAATCATCTACTCGAAAAGTTACATCCATTAGTCCCGGGACTAAAGGGTGCGATGACCATTAGTCCCGGTTCGTGCCTCAAACCCGGACTAAAGATTAGACCATTAGTCCCGGTTTGAGGCACGAACCGGGACTAATGGGCTTGAGACCTTTAGTCCCGGTTCGTGCCACGAACCGGTACTAAAGGTCCCATTTTCCAACTGTATCCCCCCCCCTCCCGGTGGATCGCCTTTTCAGTTTTAAAAAAAATAAAAGAAAATAATGGAAATGTCAAAAAAATAAAAGAAAATAAGTTTCTCATGTGATATGTGGTCTAGTTGTTGGGAATATTTGCAAATGTGAATTTTGACTTTATTAGCAAAATCTCTCTGAAATTTGTAAAAATGGGCATACCTTTTGCATACTAACTCGGATGAAAAAGTTTTTTATATGAAAAATCATCTACTCGAAAAGTTACATCCATTAGTCCCGGGACTAAAGGGTGCGATGACCATTAGTCCCGGTTCATGCCTCAAACCGGGACTAAAGATTAGACCATTAGTCCCGGTTTGAGGCACGAACCGGGACTAATGGGGTTGAGACCTTTAGTCCCGGTTCGTGCCACGAACTGGTACTAAAGGTCCCATTTTCAAACTGTACCCCCCCCCCCCGTGGATCGCCTTTTCAGTTTTTAAAAAAATAAAAGAAAATAATGGAAATGTCAAAAAAATAAAAGAAAATAAGTTTCTCATGTGATATGTGGTCTAGTTGTTGGGAATATTTGCAAATGTGAATTTTGACTTTATTAGTAAAATCTCTCTGAAATTTGTAAAAACGGGCATAACTTTTGCATACTAACTCGGATGAAAAAGTTTTTTATATGAAAAATCATCTACTCGAAAAGTTACATCCATTAGTCCCGGGACTAAAGGGTGCGATGACCATTAGTCCCGGTTCGTGCCTCAAACCGGGACTAAAGATTAGACCATTAGTCCCGGTTTGAGGCACGAACCGGGACTAATGGGGTTGAGACCTTTAGTCCCGGTTCATGCCACGAACCGGTACTAAAGGTCCCATTTTCAAACTGTACCGCCCCCCCCCCCTGTGGATCGCCTTTTCAGTTTTATAAAAAATAAAAGAAAATAATGGAAATGTCAAAAAAATAAAAGAAAATAAGTTTCTCATGTGATATGTGGTCTAGTTGTTGGGAATATTTGCAAATGTGAATTTTGACTTTATTAGCAAAATCTCTCTGAAATTTGTAAAAATGGGCATAACTTTTGCATACTAACTCGGATGAAAAAGTTTTTTATATGAAAAATCATCTACTCGAAAAGTTACATCCATTAGTCCCGGGACTAAAGGGTGCGATGACCATTAGTCCCGGTTCGTGCCTCAAACCGGGACTAAAGATTAGACCATTAGTCCCTGTTTGAGGCACGAACCGGGACTAATGGGGTTGAGACCATTAGTCCCGGTTTGAGGCACGAACCGGGACTAATGGGGTTGAGACCTTTAGTCCCGGTTCGTGCCACGAACCGGTTTTAAAGGTCCCATTTTCAAACTATACCCCCCCCCCCCCCCGTGAATCGCCTTTTCAGTTTTCAAAAAAATAAAAGAAAATAATGGAAATGTCAAAAAAATAAAAGAAAATAAGTTTCTCATGTGATATGTGGTCTAGTTGTTGGGAATATTTGCAAATGTGAATTTTGACTTTATTAGCAAAATCTCTCTGAAATTTGTAAAAATGGGCATAACTTTTGCATACTAACTCGGATGAAAAAGTTTTTTATATGAAAAATCATCTACTCGAAAAGTTACATCCATTAGTCCCGGGACAAAAGGGTGCGATGACCATTAGTCCCGGTTCGTGCCTCAAACCGGGACTAAAGATTAGACCATTAGTCCCGGTTTGAGGCACGAACCGGGACTAATGGGGTTGAGACCTTTAGTCCCGGTTCGTGCCACGAACCGGTACTAAGGGTCCCATTTTCAAACTGTACCCCCCCCCTGGTGGATCGCCTTTTCAGTTTTAAAAAAAATAAAAGAAAATAATGGAAATGTCAAAAAAATAAAAGAAAATAAGTTTCTCATGTGATATGTGGTCTAGTTGTTGGGAATATTTGCAAATGTGAATTTTGACTTTATTAGCAAAATCTCTCTGAAATTTGTAAAAACGGGCATAACTTTTGCATACTAACTTGGATGAAAAAGTTTTTTATATGAAAAATCATCTACTCGAAAAGTTACATCCATTAGTCCCGGGACTAAAGGGTGCGATGACCATTAGTCCCGGTTCGTGCCTCAAACCCGGACTAAAGATTAGACCATTAGTCCCGGTTTGAGGCACGAACCGGGACTAATGGGGTTGAGACCTTTAGTCCCGGTTCGTGCCACGAACCGGTACTAAAGGTCCCATTTTCCAACTGTATCCCCCCCCTCCCGGTGGATCGCCTTTTCAGTTTTAAAAAAAATAAAAGAAAATAATGGAAATGTCAAAAAAATAAAAGAAAATAAGTTTCTCATGTGATATGTGGTCTAGTTGTTGGGAATATTTGCAAATGTGAATTTTGACTTTATTAGCAAAATCTCTCTGAAATTTGTAAAAATGGGCATAACTTTTGCATACTAACTCGGATGAAAAAGTTTTTTATATGAAAAATCATCTACTCGAAAAGTTACATCCATTAGTCCCGGGACTAAAGGGTGCGATGACCATTAGTCCCGGTTCGTGCCTCAAACCGGGACTAAAGATTAGACCATTAGTCCCTGTTTGAGGCACGAACCGGGACTAATGGGGTTGAGACCATTAGTCCCGGTTTGAGGCACGAACCGGGACTAATGGGGTTGAGACCTTTAGTCCCGGTTCGTGCCACGAACCGGTTTTAAAGGTCCCATTTTCAAACTATACCCCCCCCCCCCCCCGTGAATCGCCTTTTCAGTTTTCAAAAAAATAAAAGAAAATAATGGAAATGTCAAAAAAATAAAAGAAAATAAGTTTCTCATGTGATATGTGGTCTAGTTGTTGGGAATATTTGCAAATGTGAATTTTGACTTTATTAGCAAAATCTCTCTGAAATTTGTAAAAATGGGCATAACTTTTGCATACTAACTCGGATGAAAAAGTTTTTTATATGAAAAATCATCTACTCGAAAAGTTACATCCATTAGTCCCGGGACTAAAGGGTGCGATGACCATTAGTCCCGGGACTAAAGGGTGCGATGACCATTAGTCCCGGTTCGTGCCTCAAACCGGGACTAAAGATTAGACCATTAGTCCCGGTTTGAGGCACGAACCGGGACTAATGGGGTTGAGACCTTTAGTCCCGGTTCGTGCCACGAACCGGTACTAAGGGTCCCATTTTCAAACTGTACCCCCCCCCTGGTGGATCGCCTTTTCAGTTTAAAAAAAAATAAAAGAAAATAATGGAAATGTCAAAAAAATAAAAGAAAATAAGTTTCTCATGTGATATGTGGTCTAGTTGTTGGGAATATTTGCAAATGTGAATTTTGACTTTATTAGCAAAATCTCTCTGAAATTTGTAAAAATGGGCATAACTTTTGCATACTAACTTGGATGAAAAAGTTTTTTATATGAAAAATCATCTACTCGAAAAGTTACATCCATTAGTCCCGGGACTAAAGGGTGCGATGACCATTAGTCCCGGTTCGTGCCTCAAACCCGGACTAAAGATTAGACCATTAGTCCCGGTTTGAGGCACGAACCGGGACTAATGGGGTTGAGACCTTTAGTCCCGGTTCGTGCCACGAACCGGTACTAAAGGTCCCATTTTCCAACTGTATCCCCCCCCCTCCCGGTGGATCGCCTTTTCAGTTTTAAAAAAAATAAAAGAAAATAATGGAAATGTCAAAAAAATAAAAGAAAATAAGTTTCTCATGTGATATGTGGTCTAGTTGTTGGGAATATTTGCAAATGTGAATTTTGACTTTATTAGCAAAATCTCTCTGAAATTTGTAAAAATGGGCATAACTTTTGCATACTAACTCGGATGAAAAAGTTTTTTATATGAAAAATCATCTACTCGAAAAGTTACATCCATTAGTCCCGGGACTAAAGGGTGCGATGACCATTAGTCCCGGTTTGAGGCATGAACCGGGACTAAAGATTAGACCATTAGTCCCGGTTTGAGGCACGAACCGGGACTAATGGGGTTGAGACCTTTAGTCCCGGTTCGTGCCACGAACCGGTACTAAAGGTCCCATTTTCAAACTGTACCCCCCCCTGGATCGCCTTTTCAGTTTTTAAAAAAATAAAAGAAAATAATGGAAATGTCAAAAAAATAAAAGAAAATAAGTTTCTCATGTGATATGTGGTCTTGTTGTTGGGAATATTTGCAAATGTGAATTTTGACTTTATTAGTAAAATCTCTCTGAAATTTGTAAAAACGGGCATAACTTTTGCATACTAACTCGGATGAAAAAGTTTTTTATATGAAAAATCATCTACTCGAAAAGTTACATCCATTAGTCCCGGGACTAAAGGGTGCGATGACCATTAGTCCCGGTTCGTGCCTCAAACCGGGACTAAAGATTAGACCATTAGTCCCGGTTTGAGGCACGAACCGGGACTAATGGGGTTGAGACCTTTAGTCCCGGTTCATGCCACGAACCGGTACTAAAGGTCCCATTTTCAAACTGTACCGCCCCCCCCCTGTGGAAGGCCTTTTTAGTTTTATAAAAAATAAAAGAAAATAATGGAAATGTCAAAAAAATAAAAGAAAATAAGTTTCTCATGTGATATGTGGTCTAGTTGTTGGGAATATTTGCAAATGTGAATTTTGACTTTATTAGCAAAATCTCTCTGAAATTTGTAAAAATGGGCATAACTTTTGCATACTAACTCGGATGAAAAAGTTTTTTATATGAAAAATCATCTACTCGAAAAGTTACATCCATTAGTCCCGGGACTAAAGGGTGCAATGACCATTAGTCCCAGTTCGTGCCTCAAACCGGGACTAAAGATTAGACCATTAGTCCCGGTTTGAGGCACGAACCGGGACTAATGGGGTTGAGACCTTTAGTCCCGGTTCGTGCCACGAACCGGTTTTAAAGGTCCCATTTTCAAACTATACCCCCCCCCCCCCCCCCCCCGTGAATCGCCTTTTCAGTTTTCAAAAAAATAAAAGAAAATAATGGAAATGTCAAAAAAATAAAAGAAAATAAGTTTCTCATGTGATATGTGGTCTAGTTGTTGGGAATATTTGCAAATGTGAATTTTGACTTTATTAGCAAAATCTCTCTGAAAATTGTAAAAATGGGCATAACTTTTGCATACTAACTCGGATGAAAAAGTTTTTTATATGAAAAATCATCTACTCGAAAAGTTACATCCATTAGTCCCGGGACTAAATGGTGCGATGACCATTAGTCCCGGTTCGTGCCTCAAACTGGGACTAAAGATTAGACCATTAGTCCCGGTTTGAGGCACGAACCGAGACTAATGGGGTTGAGACCTTTAGTCCCGGTTCGTGCCACGAACCGGTACTAAAGGTCCCATTTTCAAACTGTACCCCCCCCCTGTGGATCGCCTTTTCAGTTTTAAAAAAAATAAAAGAAAATAATGGAAATGTCAAAAAAATAAAAGAAAATAAGTTTCTCATGTGATATGTGGTCTAGTTGTTGGGAATATTTGCAAATGTGAATTTTGACTTTATTAGCAAAATCTCTCTGAAATTTGTAAAAATGGGCATAACTTTTGCATACTAACTCGGATGAAAAAGTTTTTTATATGAAAAATCATCTACTCGAAAAGGTACATCCATTAGTCCCGGGACTAAAGGGTGCGATGACCATTAGTCCCGTTTCGTGCCTCAAACCGGGACTAAAGATTAGACCATTAGTCCCGGTTTGAGGCACGAACCGGGACTAATGGGGTTGAGACCTTTAGTCCCGGTTCGTGCCACGAACTGGTACTAAAGGTCCCATTTTCAAACTGTACCCCCCACCCCCCCCCCCCGGTGGATCGCCTTTTCAGTTTAAAAAAAAGAAAATAATGGAAATGTCAAAAAAAAGAAAATAAGTTTCTCATGTGATATGTGGTCTAGTTGTTGGGAATATTTGCAAATGTTAATTTTGACTTTATTAGCAAAATCTCTCTGAAATTTATAAAAATGGGCATAGCTTTTGCATACTAACTCGGATGAAAAAGTTTTTTATATGAAAAATCATCTACTCGAAAAGTTACATCCATTAGTCCCGGGACTAAAGGGTGCGATGACCATTAGTCCCGGTTCGTGCCTCAAACCGGGACTAAAGGTCCCATTTTCAAACTGTACCCCCCCCCATGGATCGCCTTTTCAGTTTTAAAAATATAAAAGAAAATAATGGAATGTCAAAAAAATAAAAGAAAATAAGTTTCTCATGTGATATGTGGTCTAGTTGTTGGGAATATTTGCAAATGTGAATTTTGACTTTATTAGCAAAATCTCTCTGAAATTTGTAAAAATGGGCATAACTTTTGCATCCTAACTCGGATGAAGAAGTTTTTTATATGAAAAATCATCTACTCGAAAAGTTACATCCATTAGTCCCGGGACTAAAGGGTGCGATGACCATTAGTCCCGGTTCGTGCCTCAAACCGGGACTAAAGGTCCCATTTTCAAACTGTACCCCCCCCCCCCCCCCCCCGTGGATCGCCTTTTTCAGTTTTAAAAAAAATAAAAGAAAATAATGGAAATGTCAAAAAAATAAAAGAAAATAAGTTTCTCATGTGATATGTAGTCTAGTTGTTGGGAATATTTGCAAATGGGAATTTTGACTTTATTAGCAAAATCTCTCTGAAATTTGTAAAAATGGGCATAACTTTTGCATACTAACTCGGATGAAAAAGTTTTTTATATGAAAAATCATCTACTCGAAAAGTTACATCCATTAGTCCCGGGACTAAAGGGTGCGATGACCACTAGTCCCGGTTCGTGCCTCAAACCGGGACTAAAGATTAGACCATTAGTCCCTGTTTGAGGCACGAACCGGGACTAATGGGGTTGAGACCATTAGTCCCGGTTCGAGGCACGAACCGGGACTAATGGGGTTGAGACCTTTAGTCCCGGTTCGTGCCACGAACCGGTTTTAAAGGTCCCATTTTCAAACTATACCCCCCCCCCCCCGTGAATCGCCTTTTCAGTTTTCAAAAAAATAAAAGAAAATAATGGAAATGTCAAAAAAATAAAAGAAAATAAGTATCTCATGTGATATGTGGTCTAGTTGTTGGGAATATTTGCAAATGTGAATTTTGACTTTATTAGCAAAATCTCTCTGAAATTTGTAAGAATGGGCATAACTTTTGCATACTAACTCGGATGAAAAAGTTTTTTATATGAAAAATCATCTACTCGAAAAGTTACATCCATTAGTCCCGGGACTAAAGGGTGCGATGACCATTAGTCCCGGTTCGTGCCTCAAACCGGGACTAAAGATTAGACCATTAGTCCCGGTTTGATGCACGAACCGGGACTAATGGGGTTGAGACCTTTAGTCCCGGTTCGTGCCACGACCGGTAGTAAAGGTCCCATTTTCAAACTGTACCCCCCCCCCCGGTGGATCGCCTTTTCAGTTATAAAAAAAATAAAAGAAAATAATGGAAATGTCAAAAAATAAAAGAAAATAAGTTTCTCATGTGATATGTGGTCTAGTTGTTGGGAATATTTGCAAATGTGAATTTTGACTTTATTAGCAAAATCTCTCTGAAATTTTTAAAAATGGGCATAACTTTTGCATACTAACTCGGATGAAAAAGTTTTTTATATGAAAAATCATCTACTCGACAAGTTACATCCATTAGTCCCGGGACTAAAGGGTGCGATGACCATTAGTCCCGGTGCGTGCCTCAAACCGGGACTAAAGATTAGACCATTAGTCCCGGTTTGAGGCACGAACCGAGACTAATGGGGTTGAGACCTTTAGTCCCGGTTCGTGCCATGAACCGGTACTAAAGGTCCCATTTTCAAACTGTACCCCCCCCCCCTGTGGATCGCCTTTTCAGTTTTAAAAAAAATAAAAGAAAATAATGGAAATGTCAAAAAAATAAAAGAAAATAAGTTTCTCATGTGATATGTGGTCTAGTTGTTGGGAATATTTGCAAATGTGAATTTTGACTTTATTAGCAAAATCTCTCTGAAATTTGTAAAAATGGGCATAACTTTTGCATCCTAACTCGGATGAAAAAGTTTTTTATATGAAAAATCATCTACTCGAAAAGTTACATCCATTAGTCCCGGGACTAAAGGGTGCGATGACCATTAGTCCCGGTTCGCGCCTCAAACCGGGACTAAAGGTCCCATTTTCAAACTGCACTCCCCCGGTGGATCGCCTTTTCAGTTTTAAAAAAAATAAAAGAAAATAATGGAAATGTCAAAAAAATAAAAGAAAATAAGTTTCTCATGTGATATGTGGTCTAGTTGTTGGGAATATTTGCAAATGTGAATTTTGACTTTATTAGCAAAATCTCTCTGAAATTTGTAAAAATGGGCATAACTTTTGCATACTAACTCGGATGAAAAAGTTTTTTATATGAAAAATCATCTACTCGAAAAGTTACATCCATTAGTCCCGGGACTAAAGGGTGCGATGACCATTAGTCCCGGTTCGTGCCTCAAACCGGGACTAAAGATTAGACCATTAGTCCCGGTTTGAGGCACGAACCGGGACTAATGGGGTTGAGACCTTTAGTCCCGGTTCGTGCCACGAACCGGTACTAAAGGTCCCATTTTCAAACTGTACCCCCCCCCCTGTGGATCGCCTTTTCAGTTTTGAAAAAAATAAAAGAAAATAATGGAAATGTCAAAAATAAAAGAAAATAAGTTTCTCATGTGATATGTGGTCTAGTTGTTGGGAATATTTGCAAATGTTAATTTTGACTTTATTAGCAAAATCTCTCTGAAATTTGTAAAAATGGGCATAGCTTTTGCATACTAACTCGGATGAAAAAGTTTTTTATATGAAAAATCATCTCCTCGAAAAGTTACATCCATTAGTCCCGGGACTAAAGGGTGCAATGACCATTAGTCCCAGTTCGTGCCTCAAACCGGGACTAAAGATTAGACCATTAGTCCCGGTTTGAGGCACGAACCGAGACTAATGGGGTTGAGACCTTTAGTCCCGGTTCGTGCCACGAACCGGTACTAAAGGTCCCATTTTCAAACTGTACCCCCCCCCCTGTGGATCGCCTTTTCAGTTTTAAAAAAAATAAAAGAAAATAATGGAAATGTCAAAAAAATAAAAGAAAATAAGTTTCTCATGTGATATGTGGTCTAGTTGTTGGGAATATTTGCAAATGTGAATTTTGACTTTATTAGCAAAATCTCTCTGAAATTTGTAAAAATGGGCATAACTTTTGCATACTAACTCGGATGAAAAAGTTTTTTATATGAAAAATCATCTACTCGAAAAGTTACATCCATTAGTCCCGGGACTAAAGGGTGCGATGACCATTAGTCCCGGTTCGTGCCTCAAACCGGGACTAAAGATTAGACCATTAGTCCCGGTTTGAGGCACGAACCGGGACTAATGGGGTTGAGACCTTTAGTCCCGGTTCGTGCCACGAACCGGTACTAAAGGTCCCATTTTCAAACTGTACCCCCCCCTGTGGATCACCTTTTCAGTTTTCAAAAAAATAAAAGAAAATAATGGAAATGTCAAAAAAATAAAAGAAAATAAGTTTCTCATGTGATATGTGGTCTAGTTGTTGGGAATATTTGCAAATGTGAATTTCGACTTTATTAGCAAAATCTCTCTGAAATTTGTAAAAATGGGCATAACTTTTGCATACTAACTCGGATGAAAAAGTTTTTTATATGAAAAATCATCTACTCGAAAAGTTACATCCATTAGTCCCGGGACTAAAGGGTGCGATGACCATTAGTCCCGGTTCGTGCCTCAAACCGGGACTAAAGATTAGACCATTAGTCCCGGTTTGAGGCACGAACCGGGCCTAATGGGGTTGAGACCTTTAATCCCGGTTCGTGCCACGAACCGGTACTAAAGGTCCCATTTTCAAACTGTACCCCCCCCCCCCCGGTGGATCGCCTTTTCAGTTATAAAAAAATAAAAGAAAATAATGGAAATGTCAAAAAAATAAAAGAAAATAAGTTTCTCATGTGATATGTGGTCTAGTTGTTGGGAATATTTGCAAATGTGAATTTTGACTTTATTAGCAAAATCTCTCTGAAATTTGTAAAAATGGGCATAACTTTTGCATACTAACTCGGATGAAAAAGTTTTTTATATGAAAAATCATCTACCCGAAAAGTTACATCCATTAGTCCCGGGACTAAAGGGTGCGATGACCATTAGTCCCGGTGCGTGCCTCAAACCGGGACTAAAGATTAGACCATTAGTACCGATTTGAGGCACGAACCGGGACTAATCGGGTTGAGACCTTTAGTCCCGGTTCGTGCCACGAACTGGTACTAAAGGTCCCATTTTCAAACTGTACCCCCCCCCCCCCCCCCGTGGATCACCTTTTCAGTTTTAAAAAAAATAAAAGAAAATAATGGAAATGTCAAAAAAATAAAAGAAAATAAGTTTCTCATGTGATATGTGGTCTAGTTGTTGGGAATATTTGCAAATGTGAATTTTGACTTTATTAGCAAAATCTCTCTAAAATTTGTAAAAATGGGCATAACTTTTGCATACTAACTCGGATGAAAAAGTTTTTTATACGAAAAATCATCTACTCGAAAAGTTACATCCATTAGTCCCGGGACTAAAGGGTGCGATGACCATTAGTCCCGGTTCGTGCCTCAAAGCGGGACTAAAGATTAGACCATTAGTCCCGGTTTGAGGCACGAACCGGGACTAATGGGGTTGACACCTTTAGTCCCGGTTCGTGCCACGAACCGGTACTAAAGGTCCCATTTTCAAACTGTACACCCCCCCCCCCCGGTGCATCGCCTTTTCAGTTATAAAAAAAATAAAAGAAAATAATGGAAATGTCAAAAAAATAAAAGAAAATAAGTTTCTCATGTGATATGTGGTCTATTTGTTGGGAATATTTGCAAATGTGAATTTTGACTTTATTAGCAAAATCTCTCTGAAATTTGTAAAAATGGGCATAACTTTTGCATACTAACTCGGATGAAAAAGTTTTTTATATGAAAAATCATCTACTCGAAAAGTTACATCCATTAGTCCCGGGACTAAAGGGTGCGATGACCATTAGTCCCGGTTCGTGCCTCAAACCGGGACTAAAGATTAGACCATTAGTCCCGGTTTGAGGCACGAACCGGGACTAATGGGGTTGAGACCTTTAGTCCCGGTTCGTGCCACGAACCGGTACTAAAGGTCCCATTTTCAAACTGTACCCCCCCCCCCCCCCCGTGGATCGCCTTTTCAGTTTTAAAAAAATAAAAGAAAATAATGGAAATGTCAAAAAAATAAAAGAAAATAAGTTTCTCATGTGATATGTGGTCTAGTTGTTGGGAATATTTGCAAATGTGAATTTTGACTTTATTAGCAAAATCTCTCTGAAATTTGTAAAAATGGGCATAACTTTTGCATACTAACTCGGATGAAAAAGTTTTTTATATGAAAAATCATCTACTCGAAAAGTTACATCCATTAGTCCCGGGACTAAAGGGTGCGATGACCATTAGTCCCGGTTCGTGCCTCAAACCGGGACTAAAGATTAGACCATTAGTCCCGGTTTGAGGCACGAACCGAGACTAATGGGGTTGAGACCTTTAGTCCCGGTTCGTGCCACGAACCGGTACTAAAGGTCCCATTTTCAAACTGTACCCCCCCCTGTGGATCGCCTTTTCAGTTTTAAAAAAAATAAAAGAAAATAATGGAAATGTCAAAAAAATAAAAGAAAATAAGTTTCTCATGTGATATGTGGTCTAGTTGTTGGGAATATTTGCAAATGTGAATTTTGACTTTATTAGCAAAATCTCTCTGAAATTTGTAAAAATGGGCATAACTTTTGCATACTAACTCGCATGAAAAAGTTTTTTATATGAAAAATCATCTACTCGAAAAGTTACATCCATTAGTCCCGGGACTAAAGGGTGCGATGACCATTAGTCCCGGTGCGTGCCTCAAACCGGGACTAAAGATTAGACCATTAGTACCGATTTGAGGCACGAACCGGGACTAATGGGGTTGAGACCTTTAGTCCCGGTTCGTGCCACGAACCGGTACTAAAGGTCCCATTTTCAAACTGTACCCCCCCCTGTGGATCGCCTTTTCAGTTTTAAAAAAAATAAAAGAAAATAATGGAAATGTCAAAAAAATAAAAGAAAATAAGTTTCTCATGTGATATGTGGTCTATTTGTTGGGAATATTTGCAAATGTGAATTTTGACTTTATTAGCAAAATCTCTCTGAAATTTGTAAAAATGGGCATAACTTTTGCATACTAACTCGCATGAAAAAGTTTTTTATATGAAAAATCATCTACTCGAAAAGTTACATCCATTAGTCCCGGGACTAAAGGGTGCGATGACCATTAGTCCCGGTGCGTGCCTCAAACCGGGACTAAAGATTAGACCATTAGTACCGATTTGAGGCACGAACCGGGACTAATGGGGTTGAGACCTTTAGTCCCGGTTCGTGCCACGAACCGGTACTAAAGGTCCCATTTTCATACTGTACCCCCCCCCCCCCCCCCCCCGTGGATCACCTTTTCAGTTTTATAAAAAATAAAAGAAAATAATGGAAATGTCAAAAAATAAAAGAAAATAAGTTTCTCATGTGATATGTGGTCTAGTTGTTGGGAATATTTGCAAATGTGAATTTTGACTTTATTAGCAAAATCTCTCTAAAATTTGTAAAAATGGGCATAACTTTTGCATACTAACTCGGATGAAAAAGTTTTTTATATGAAAAATCCTCTACTCGAAAAGTTACATTCATTAGTCCCGGGACTAAAGGGTGCGATGACCATTAGTCCCGGTTCGTGCCTCAAACCGGGACTAAAGATTAGACCATTAGTCCCGGTTTGAGGCACGAACCGGGACTAATGGGGTTGAGACCTTTAGTCCCGGTTCGTGCCACGAACCGGTACTAAAGGTCCCATTTTCAAACTGTACCCCCCCCCCCCCCGGTGGATCGCCTTTTCAGTTTTAAAAAAATAAAAGAAAATAATGGAAATGTCAAAAAAATAAAAGAAAATAAGTTTCTCATGTGATATGTGGTCTAGTTGTTGGGAATATTTGCAAATGTGAATTTTGACTTTATTAGCAAAATCTCTCTGAAATTTGTAAAAATGGGCATAACTTTTGCATACTAACTCGGATGAAAAAGTTTTTTATATGAAAAATCATCTACTCGAAAAGTTAGATCCATTAGTCCCGGGACTAAAGGGTGTGATGACCATTAGTCCCGGTTCGTGCCTCAAACCGGGACTAAAGATTGGACCAATAGTCCCGGTTTGAGGCACGAACCGGGACTAATGGGGTTGAGAGTCCCGGTTCGTGCCACGAACCGGTACTAAAGGTCCCATTTTCAAACTGTACCCCCCCTGGTGGATCGCCTTTTCAGTTTTAAAAAAATAAAAGAAAATAATGGAAATGTCAAAAAAATAAAAGAAAATAAGTTTCTCATGTGATATGTGGTCTGGTTGTTGGGAATATTTGCAAATGCCCCCCGGTGGATCGCCTTTTCAGTTTTAAAAAAAAATAAAAGAAAATAATGGAAATGTCAAAAAAATAAAAGAAAATAAGTTTCTCATGTGATATGTGGTCTGGTTGTTGGGAATATTTGCAAGTGTGAATTTTGACTTTATTAGCAAAATCTATCTGAAATTTGTAAAAATGGGCATAACTTTTGCATACTAACTCCGATGAAAAAGTTTTTTATATGAAAAATCATCTACTCGAAAAGTTACATCCATTAGTCCCGGGACTAAAGGGTGCGATGACCATTAGTCCCGGTTCGTGCCTCAAACCGGGACTAAAGATTAGACCATTAGTCCCGGTTTGAGGCACGAACCGGGACTAATGGGGTTGAGACCTTTAGTCCCGGTTCGTGCCACGAACCGGTACTAAAGGTCCCATTTTCAAACTGTACACCCCCCCTCCGGTGGATCGCCTTTTCAGTTATAAAAAAAATAAAAGAAAATAATGGAAATGTCAAAAAAATAAAAGATAATAAGTTTCTCATGTGATATGTGGTCTAGTTGTTGGGAATATTTGCAAATGTGAATTTTGACTTTATTAGCAAAATCTCTCTGAAATTTGTAAAAATGGGCATAACTTTTGCATACTAACTCGGATGAAAAAGTTTTTTATATGAAAAATCATCTACTCGAAAAGTTACATCCATTAGTCCCGGGACTAAAGGGTGCGATGACCATTAGTCCCGGTTCGTGCCTCAAACCGGGACTAAAGATTAGTCCATTAGTCCCGGTTTGAGGCACGAACCGGGACTAATGGGGTTGAGACCTTTAGTCCCGGTTCGTGCCACGAACCGGTACTAAAGGTCCCATTTTCAAACTGCACTCCCCCGGTGGATCGCCTTTTCAGTTTTAAAAAAAATAAAAGAAAATAATGGAAATGTCAAAAAAATAAAAGAAAATAAGTTTCTCATGTGATATGTGGTCTAGTTGTTGGGAATATTTGCAAATGTGAATTTTGACTTTATTAGCAAAATCTCTCTGAAATTTGTAAGAATGGGCATAACTTTTGCATACTAACTCGGATGAAAAAGTTTTTTATATGAAAAATCATCTACTTGAAAAGTTACATCCATTAGTCCCGGGACTAAAGGGTGCGATGACCATTAGTCCCGTTTCGTGCCTCAAACCGGGACTAAAGATTAGACCATTAGTCCCGGTTTGAGGCACGACCCGGGACTAATGGGGTTGAGACCTTTAGTCCCGGCTCGTGCCACGAACCGGTACTAAAGATCCCATTTTCAAACTGTACCCCCCCCCCCCGGCGGATCGCCTTTTCAGTTATAAAAAAAATAAAAGAAAATAATGGAAATGTCAAAAAAATAAAAGAAAATAAGTTTCTCATGTGATATGTGGTCTAGTTGTTGGGAATATTTGCAAATGTGAATTTTGACTTTATTAGCAAAATCTCTCTGAAATTTGTAAAAATGGGCATAACTTTTGCATACTAACTCGGATGAAAAAGTTTTTTATATGAAAAATCATCTACTCGAAAAGTTACATCCATTAGTCCCGGGACTAAAGGGTGCGATGACCATTAGTCCCGGTTCTTGCCTCAAACCGGGACTAAAGATTAGACCATTAGTCCCGGTTTGAGGCACGAACCGGGACTAATGGGGTTGAGACCTTTAGTCCCGGTTCGTGCCACGAACCGGTACTAAAGGTCCCATTTTCAAACTGTACCCCCCCCCCCGGTGGATCGCCTTTTCAGTTTTAAAAAAAATAAAAGAAAATAATGGAAATGTCAAAAAAATAAAAGAAAATAAGTTTCTCATGTGATATGTGGTCTAGTTGTTGGGAATATTTGCAAATGTGAATTTTGACTTTATTAGCAAAATCTCTCTAAAATTTGTAAAAATGGGCATAACTTTTGCATACTAACTCGGATGAAAAAGTTTTTTATACGAAAAATCATCTACTCGAAAAGTTACATCCATTAGTCCCGGGACTAAAGGGTGCGATGACCATTAGTCCCGGTTCGTGCCTCAAACCGGGACTAAAGATTAGACCATTAGTCCCGGTTTGAGGCACGAACCGGGACTAATGGGGTTGAGACCTTTAGTCCCGGTTCGTGCCACGAACCGGTACTAAAGGTCCCATTTTCAAACTGTACACCCCCCCTCCGGTGGATCGCCTTTTCAGTTATAAAAAAAATAAAAGAAAATAATGGAAATGTCAAAAAAATAAAAGATAATAAGTTTCTCATGTGATATGTGGTCTATTTGTTGGGAATATTTGCAAATGTGAATTTTGACTTTATTAGCAAAATCTCTCTGAAATTTGTAAAAATGGGCATAACTTTTGCATACTAACTCGGATGAAAAAGTTTTTTATATGAAAAATCATCTACTCGAAAAGTTACATCCATTAGTCCCGGGACTAAAGGGTGCGATGACCATTAGTCCCGGTGCGTGCCTCAAACCGGGACTAAAGATTAGACCATTAGTACCGATTTGAGGCACGAACCGGGACTAATGGGGTTGAGACCTTTAGTCCCGGTTCGTGCCACGAACCGGTACTAAAGGTCCCATTTTCATACTGTACCCCCCCCCCCCCCCGTGGATCACCTTTTCAGTTTTATAAAAAATAAAAGAAAATAATGGAAATGTCAAAAAAATAAAAGAAAATAAGTTTCTCATGTGATATGTGGTCTAGTTGTTGGGAATATTTGCAAATGTGAATTTTGACTTTATTAGCAAAATCTCTCTAAAATTTGTAAAAATGGGCATAACTTTTGCATACTAACTCGGATGAAAAAGTTTTTTATATGAAAAATCATCTACTCGAAAAGTTACATCCATTAGTCCCGGGACTAAAGGGTGCGATGACCATTAGTCCCGGTTCGTGCCTCAAACCGGGACTAAAGATTAGACCATTAGTCCCGGTTTGAGGCACGAACCGGGACTAATGGGGTTGAGACCTTTAGTCCCGGTTCGTGCCACGAACCGGTACTAAAGGTCCCATTTTCAAACTGTACCGCCCCCCTGGTGGATCGCCTTTTCAGTTTTAAAAAAAATAAAAGAAAATAATGGAAATGTCAAAAAAATAAAAGAAAATAAGTTTCTCATGTGATATGTGGTCTGGTTGTTGGGAATATTTGCAAATGTGAATTTTGACTTTATTAGCAAAATCTCTCTGAAATTTGTAAAAATGGGCATAACTTTTGCATACTAACTCGGATGAAAAAGTTTTTTATATGAAAAATCATCTACTCGAAAAGTTACATCCATTAGTCCCGGGACTAAAGGGTGTGATGACCATTAGTCCCGGTTCGTGCCTCAAACCGGGACTAAAGATTGGACCAATAGTCCCGGTTTGAGGCACGAACCGGGACTAATGGGGTTGAGAGTCCCGGTTCGTGCCACGAACCGGTACTAAAGGTCCCATTTTCAAACTGTACCCCCCCTGGTGGATCGCCTTTTCAGTTTTAAAAAAATAAAAGAAAATAATGGAAATGTCAAAAGAATAAAAGAAAATAAGTTTCTCATGTGATATGTGGTCTGGTTGTTGGGAATATTTGCAAATGTGAATTTTGACTTTATTAGCAAAATCTCTCTGAAATTTGTAAAAATGGGCATAACTTTTGCATACTAACTCGGATGAAAAAGTTTTTTATATGAAAAATCATCTACTCGAAAAGTTACATCCATTAGTCCCGGGACTAAAGGGTGCGATGACCATTAGTCCCGGTTCTTGCCTCAAACCGGGAATAAAGATTAGACCATTAGTCGCGGTTTGAGGCACGAACCGGGACTAATGGGGTTGAGACCTTTAGTCCCGGTTCGTGCCACGAACCGGTACTAAAGGTCCCATTTTCAAACTGTACCCCCCCCCCCCCGGTGGATCGCCTTTTCAGTTTAAAAAAAAATAAAAGAAAATAATGGAAATGTCAAAAAAATAAAAGAAAATAAGTTTCTCATGTGATATGTGGTCTAGTTGTTGGGAATATTTGCAAATGTGAATTTTGACTTTATTAGCAAAATCTCTCTGAAATTTGTAAAAATGGGCATAACGTTTGCATACTAACTCGGATGAAAAAGTTTTTTATATGAAAAATCATCTACTCGAAAAGTTACATCCATTAGTCCCGGGACTAAAGGGTGCGATGACCATTAGTCCCGGTTCGTGCCTCAAACCGGAACTAAAGATTAGACCATTAGTCCCGGTTTGAGGCACGAACCGGGACTAATGGGGTTGAGACCTTTAATCCCGGTTCGTGCCACGAACCGGTACTAAAGGTCCCATTTTCAAACTGTACCCCCCCCCCCCGGTGGATCGCCTTTTCAGTTTTAAAAAAAAATAAAAGAAAATAATGGAAATGTCAAAAAAATAAAAGAAAATAAGTTTCTCATGTGATATGTGGTCTGGTTGTTGGGAATATTTGCAAATGTGAATTTTGACTTTATTAGCAAAATCTCTCTGAAATTTGTAAAAATGGGCATAACTTTTGCATACTAACTCGGATGAAAAAGTTTTTTATATGAAAAATCATCTACTCGAAAAGTTACATCCATTAGTCCCGGGACTAAAGGGTGCGATGACCATTAGTCCCGGTGCGTGCCTCAAACCGGGACTAAATATTAGACCATTAGTACCGATTTGAGGCACGAACCGGGACTAATCGGGTTGAGACCTTTAGTCCCGGTTCGTGCCACGAACTGGTACTAAAGGTCCCATTTTCAAACTGTACCCCCCCCCCCCCCCCGTGGATCACCTTTTCAGTTTTAAAAAAAATAAAAGAAAATAATGGAAATGTCAAAAAAATAAAAGAAAATAAGTTTCTCATGTGATATGTGGTCTAGTTGTTGGGAATATTTGCAAATGTGAATTTTGACTTTATTAGCAAAATCTCTCTAAAATTTGTAAAAATGGGCATAACTTTTGCATACTAACTCGGATGAAAAAGTTTTTTATACGAAAAATCATCTACTCGAAAAGTTACATCCATTAGTCCCGGGACTAAAGGGTGCGATGACCATTAGTCCCGGTTCGTGCCTCAAAGCGGGACTAAAGATTAGACCATTAGTCCCGGTTTGAGGCACGAACCGGGACTAATGGGGTTGACACCTTTAGTCCCGGTTCGTGCCACGAACCGGTACTAAAGGTCCCATTTTCAAACTGTACACCCCCCCCGGTGCATCGCCTTTTCAGTTATAAAAAATAAAAGAAAATAATGGAAATGTCAAAAAAATAAAAGAAAATAAGTTTCTCATGTGATATGTGGTCTATTTGTTGGGAATATTTGCAAATGTGAATTTTGACTTTATTAGCAAAATCTCTCTGAAATTTGTAAAAATGGGCATAACTTTTGCATACTAACTCGCATGAAAAAGTTTTTTATATGAAAAATCATCTACTCGAAAAGTTACATCCATTAGTCCCGGGACTAAAGGGTGCGATGACCATTAGTCCCGGTGCGTGCCTCAAACCGGGACTAAAGATTAGACCATTAGTACCGATTTGAGGCACGAACCGGGACTAATGGGGTTGAGACCTTTAGTCCCGGTTCGTGCCACGAACCGGTACTAAAGGTCCCATTTTCATACTGTACCCCCCCCCCCCCCCCCGTGGATCACCTTTTCAGTTTTATAAAAAATAAAAGAAAATAATGGAAATGTCAAAAAATAAAAGAAAATAAGTTTCTCATGTGATATGTGGTCTAGTTGTTGGGAATATTTGCAAATGTGAATTTTGACTTTATTAGCAAAATCTCTCTAAAATTTGTAAAAATGGGCATAACTTTTGCATACTAACTCGGATGAAAAAGTTTTTTATATGAAAAATCCTCTACTCGAAAAGTTACATTCATTAGTCCCGGGACTAAAGGGTGCGATGACCATTAGTCCCGGTTCGTGCCTCAAACCGGGACTAAAGATTAGACCATTAGTCCCGGTTTGAGGCACGAACCGGGACTAATGGGGTTGAGACCTTTAGTCCCGGTTCGTGCCACGAACCGGTACTAAAGGTCCCATTTTCAAACTGTACCCCCCCCCCCCGGTGGATCGCCTTTTCAGTTTTAAAAAAAATAAAAGAAAATAATGGAAATGTCAAAAAATAAAAGAAAATAAGTTTCTCATGTGATATGTGGTCTAGTTGTTGGGAATATTTGCAAATGTGAATTTTGACTTTATTAGCAAAATCTCTCTGAAATTTGTAAAAATGGGCATAACTTTTGCATACTAACTCGGATGAAAAAGTTTTTTATATGAAAAATCATCTACTCGAAAAGTTACATCCATTAGTCCCGGGACTAAAGGGTGTGATGACCATTAGTCCCGGTTCGTGCCTCAAACCGGGACTAAAGATTGGACCAATAGTCCCGGTTTGAGGCACGAACCGGGACTAATGGGGTTGAGAGTCCCGGTTCGTGCCACGAACCGGTACTAAAGGTCCCATTTTCAAACTGTACCCCCCCTGGTGGATCGCCTTTTCAGTTTTAAAAAAAGAAAAGAAAATAATGGAAATGTCAAAAAAATAAAAGAAAATAAGTTTCTCATGTGATATGTGGTCTGGTTGTTGGGAATATTTGCAAATGCCCCCCGGTGGATCGCCTTTTCAGTTATAAAAAAAATAAAAGAAAATAATGGAAATGTCAAAAAAATAAAAGAAAATAAGTTTCTCATGTGATATGTGGTCTGGTTGTTGGGAATATTTGCAAGTGTGAATTTTGACTTTATTAGCACAATCTATCTGAAATTTGTAAAAATGGGCATAACTTTTGCATACTAACTCCGATGAAAAAGTTTTTTATATGAAAAATCATCTACTCGAAAAGTTACATCCATTAGTCCCGGGACTAAAGGGTGCGATGACCATTAGTCCCGGTTCGTGCCTCAAACCGGGACTAAAGATTAGACCATTAGTCCCGGTTTGAGGCACGAACCGGGACTAATGGGGTTGAGACCTTTAGTCCCGGTTCGTGCCACGAACCGGTAGTAAAGGTCCCATTTTCAATCTGTACCCCCCCCCCTCCGTGGATCGCCGTTTCCGTTTTAAAAAAATAAAAGAAAATAATGGAAATGTCAAAAAAATAAAAGAAAATAAGTTTCTCATGTGATATGTGGTCTAGTTGTTGGGAATATTTGCAAATGTGAATTTTGACTTTATTAGCAAAATCTCTCTGAAATTTGTAAAAATGGGCATAACTTTTGCATACTAACTCGGATGAAAAAGTTTTTTATATGAAAAATCATCTACTCGAAAAGTTACATCCATTAGTCCCGGGACTAAAGGGTGCGATGACCATTAGTCCCGGTTCGTGCCTCAAACCGGGACTAAAGATTAGACCATTAGTCCCGGTTTGAGGCACGAACCGGGACTAATGGGGTTGAGACCTTTAGTCCCGGTTCGTGCCACGAACCGGTACTAAAGGTCCCATTTTCAAACTGCACTCCCCCGGTGGATCGCCTTTTCAGTTTTAAAAAAAATAAAAGAAAATAATGGAAATGTCAAAAAAATAAAAGAAAATAAGTTTCTCATGTGATATGTGGTCTAGTTGTTGGGAATATTTGCAAATGTGAATTTTGACTTTATTAGCAAAATCTCTCTGAAATTTGTAAGAATGGGCATAACTTTTGCATACTAACTCGGATGAAAAAGTTTTTTATATGAAAAATCATCTACTTGAAAAGTTACATCCATTAGTCCCGGGACTAAAGGGTGCGATGACCATTAGTCCTGTTTCGTGCCTCAAACCGGGACTAAAGATTAGACCATTAGTCCCGGTTTGAGGCACGACCCGGGACTAATGGGGTTGAGACCTTTAGTCCCGGCTCGTGCCACGAACCGGTACTAAAGATCCCATTTTCAAACTGTACCCCCCCCCCCCCCCCCCGGCGGATCGCCTTTTCAGTTATAAAAAAAATAAAAGAAAATAATGGAAATGTCAAAAAAATAAAAGAAAATAAGTTTCTCATGTGATATGTGGTCTAGTTGTTGGGAATATTTGCAAATGTGAATTTTGACTTTATTAGCAAAATCTCTCTGAAATTTGTAAAAATGGGCATAACTTTTGCATACTAACTCGGATGAAAAAGTTTTTTATATGAAAAATCATCTACTCGAAAAGTTACATCCATTAGTCCCGGGACTAAAGGGTGCGATGACCATTAGTCCCGGTTCTTGCCTCAAACCGGGACTAAAGATTAGACCATTAGTCCCGGTTTGAGGCACGAACCGGGACTAATGGGGTTGAGACCTTTAGTCCCGGTTCGTGCCACGAACCGGTACTAAAGGTCCCATTTTCAAACTGTACCCCCCCCCCCGGTGGATCGCCTTTTCAGTTTTAAAAAAAATAAAAGAAAATAATGGAAATGTCAAAAAAATAAAAGAAAATAAGTTTCTCATGTGATATGTGGTCTAGTTGTTGGGAATATTTGCAAATGTGAATTTTGACTTTATTAGCAAAATCTCTCTAAAATTTGTAAAAATGGGCATAACTTTTGCATACTAACTCGGATGAAAAAGTTTTTTATACGAAAAATCATCTACTCGAAAAGTTACATCCATTAGTCCCGGGACTAAAGGGTGCGATGACCATTAGTCCCGGTTCGTGCCTCAAACCGGGACTAAAGATTAGACCATTAGTCCCGGTTTGAGGCACGAACCGGGACTAATGGGGTTGAGACCTTTAGTCCCGGTTCGTGCCACGAACCGGTACTAAAGGTCCCATTTTCAAACTGTACACCCCCCCTCCGGTGGATCGCCTTTTCAGTTATAAAAAAAATAAAAGAAAATAATGGAAATGTCAAAAAAATAAAAGAAAATAAGTTTCTCATGTGATATGTGGTCTATTTGTTGGGAATATTTGCAAATGTGAATTTTGACTTTATTAGCAAAATCTCTCTGAAATTTGTAAAAATGGGCATAACTTTTGCATACTAACTCGGATGAAAAAGTTTTTTATATGAAAAATCATCTACTCGAAAAGTTACATCCATTAGTCCCGGGACTAAAGGGTGCGATGACCATTAGTCCCGGTGCGTGCCTCAAACCGGGACTAAAGATTAGACCATTAGTACCGATTTGAGGCACGAACCGGGACTAATGGGGTTGAGACCTTTAGTCCCGGTTCGTGCCACGAACCGGTACTAAAGGTCCCATTTTCATACTGTACCCCCCCCCCCCCCCCCCCCCCGTGGATCACCTTTTCAGTTTTAAAAAAAATAAAAGAAAATAATGGAAATGTCAAAAAAATAAAAGAAAATAAGTTTCTCATGTGATATGTGGTCTAGTTGTTGGGAATATTTGCAAATGTGAATTTTGACTTTATTAGCAAAATCTCTCTGAAATTTGTAAAAATGGGCATAACTTTTGCATACTAACTCGGATGAAAAAGTTTTTTATATGAAAAATCATCTACTCGAAAAGTTACATCCATTAGTCCCGGGACTAAAGGGTGCGATGACCATTAGTCCCGGTTCGTGCCTCAAACCGGGACTAAAGATTAGACCATTAGTCCCGGTTTGAGGCACGAACCGGGACTAATGGGGTTGAGACCTTTAGTCCCGGTTCGTGCCACGAACCGGTACTAAAGGTCCCATTTTCAAACTGTACCCCCCCCCCGGTGGATCGCCTTTTCAGTTTTAAAAAAAATAAAAGAAAATAATGGAAATGTCAAAAAAATAAAAGAAAATAAGTTTCTCATGTGATATGTGGTCTGGTTGTTGGGAATATTTGCAAGTGTGAATTTTGACTTTATTAGCAAAATCTATCTGAAATTTGTAAAAATGGGCATAACTTTTGCATACTAACTCGGATGAAAAAGTTTTTTATATGAAAAATCATCTACTCGAAAAGTTACATCCATTAGTCCCGGGACTAAAGGGTGCGATGACCATTAGTCCCGGTTCGTGCCTCAAACCGGGACTAAAGATTAGACCATTAGTCCCGGTTTGAGGCACGACCCGGGACTAATGGGGTTGAGACCTTTAGTCCCGGCTCGTGCCACGAACCGGTACTAAAGATCCCATTTTCAAACTGTACCCCCCCCCCCCCCCGGCGGATCGCCTTTTCAGTTATAAAAAAAATAAAAGAAAATAATGGAAATGTCAAAAAAATAAAAGAAAATAAGTTTCTCATGTGATATGTGGTCTAGTTGTTGGGAATATTTGCAAATGTGAATTTTGACTTTATTAGCAAAATCTCTCTGAAATTTGTAAAAATGGGCATAACTTTTGCATACTAACTCGGATGAAAAAGTTTTTTATATGAAAAATCATCTACTCGAAAAGTTACATCCATTAGTCCCGGGACTAAAGGGTGCGATGACCATTAGTCCCGGTTCTTGCCTCAAACCGGGACTAAAGATTAGACCATTAGTCCCGGTTTGAGGCACGAACCGGGACTAATGGGGTTGAGACCTTTAGTCCCGGTTCGTGCCACGAACCGGTACTAAAGGTCCCATTTTCAAACTGTACCCCCCCCCCCCGGTGGATCGCCTTTTCAGTTTTAAAAAAAATAAAAGAAAATAATGGAAATGTCAAAAAAATAAAAGAAAATAAGTTTCTCATGTGATATGTGGTCTAGTTGTTGGGAATATTTGCAAATGTGAATTTTGACTTTATTAGCAAAATCTCTCTGAAATTTGTAAAAATGGGCATAACTTTTGCATACTAACTCGGATGAAAAAGTTTTTTATATGAAAAATCATCTACTCGAAAAGTTACATCCATTAGTCCCGGGACTAAAGGGTGCGATGACCATTAGTCCCGGTTCGTGCCTCAAACCGGGACTAAAGATTAGACCATTAGTCCCGGTTTGAGGCACGAACCGGGACTAATGGGGTTGAGACCTTTAGTCCTGGTTCGTGCCACGAACCGGTACTAAAGGTCCCATTTTCAAACTGTACCCCCCCCCCCCCGTGGATCGCCTTTTCAGTTTTAAAAAAAATAAAAGAAAATAATGGAAATGTCAAAAAAATAAAAGAAAATAAGTTTCTCATGTGATATGTGGTCTAGTTGTTGGGAACCCCGTTAAACATTTTCTAAATTCTCAAAAACCTAATAGAAAAAAGTTATGGGGCTTTTAAGATTTAGAGTGGAAAAAATTGAAAAATATTCAAACAGTGGGCAAACTATGGTCAAACAATGGTCAAACTAATTATTCTAGAATATTAGTGTTACTAAATAATTATTTTAATTATTTCAATTTTGGTCAAATCTGGTCAAACTGTGGTCAACTATGGTCAAACTATGGTCAAACAATGGGCAAACTAATTATTCAAGAAATATTAGTGTTACTAAATAATTATTGTTTTTTAAAACAATAGTTTCAAACTCAAACAGTGAAATGTGTCACTTCATGCTCAAGCAAAATTCCTGAAGGTTAATAGGATTGACATCTTACTATTGTCAGGAAAACAACAAGTGCAGACTTGGAGCGAGGGAGAATAGAACCCGGAAGTTAAGCATGCTCAGGCTGGGGGAGTGGCAGGACGGGTGACCGTTCGGGAAGTTAGATGATTTGGAATGATGAGGGGTGATTAGAGGATAAATTGAGAAGTGATGAGGGGTGTGATTACAGACTAGAGGTTAAAATAATTCAGAAATTTGAAAATAAAAAAAATTCAAAAAAAATTTCAAAAAAAAATTTCAAAAAAAAAATCATAAAATTTCCTTTAGTCCCGGTTGGTGTTACCAACCGGGACTAAAGGTAGAGCTCCACGTGGCCGCGCCCTTTAGTCCCGGTTCTGGATTGAACCGGGACTAAAGGGTCAGGGCATTAGTACCGACACTTTAGTCCCGGTTCAGGAACCAGGACTAAAGGCCCTTACGAACCGGGACTAAAGGCCCTTTTTCTACCAGTGTACTAGGCCACAGCGACCTGCATACGACTAGAAACCCAAATTGTAATTGGGCCAGGATGCAGGCCCGCTAGCCCAATAGGCCCATCAGGGCATAGCAGCAGACATAGGCCCGGAAGGCCTGCTTAAGAGTGGAGCTCGAGAGAGCTACCGCACTGGGGCTTATAAACCAGTGCGGGAGCCCCTCGGCTAGCGAGGTGGGACTAAACTTGTCGCACCGCACCTGCGCCAGCGCACCACCTTTAGTACCGGTTGGTGGCTGGAACCGGTACTAAAGGGTGGGTCTTTAGTACCGGTTCCAGCCACCACCCGGTACTAAAGGCCTACCCTTCCCGCCGTTTGGCATGGCCAAAACAGGCCTTTAGTACTGGTTGGTGGCTCCAACCGGTACTAAAGGTGTCCCCTATATAAGAAACACTTCGAAAAATTTCAGTTTCTCATTTCCCATTTATCTCTGCCGCCGCCCCGTCCCGCGCCGTCGCCGCCCCTGTCGCGCCGTCCCCGTCGACTCCGCGACGCCCCCGTCCTCGTCGCGTCGTCCCCGTCGACTCCGCGGCGCCCCCGCCGCCAGCCTGTCCCGGTCGCCGCACCGGCCCGTCGCCGTCCCCTTCCCTCGCCGTCGCCGTCGCCTTGGATCCATTTCAAAGTTTTTTTTATCTCTACTGTGAGTCTTGAAAACGTGTTCATTTAGTAGGAGGATGAGTCCATGCGGGGATAATACTTTTTCACCGGTTGCAACGTACGGGCATATTTAATTGTTGTAATAATAATAAAGCACGGATTGACTCTGTGGGTTCGTCGTCACTTTTCATTAATAAAGTTGCAAATAATTACCCATCACTGCCATCCATAGGTGAAAAAAATGTTTCGCTAAAGATCTAAAAAAAGACATTAGAAAAAAGATAAAAAAGAGAAAGAGCTACCCGACCCAACCCTTCACGACCCTGCCTCCCAAATCCCAATCCCATCTCGACTCCAGCGCGCCGAATTTCAAAAAAAAAAAGACTCCAGCGCGCCGCCACCTCTTGCCCCGCCCCGCCCCGCTCGGCCGGCGCTCCGCCACCCATCGCCGAGCGCCGTCGCCCCTCCTCGCCGCGTCGCCGGACCGCCTACCGTTGTCACGCGCTGCCATGGCCTACCTTGCCGCCCCGCCTACCCGTACCCCAAGTTCCCCACACCCGCGCCCATCACCGGCATCCATACGCGCGACCTGTTTCTCCGTTGCCGGGCGGCTGCAGGAGGTGGCCGGCGTCGCCCGTCATCAAATCCCCTAGCCGCTTGGTCTCATCCGCTGCATGCTGGCTGGCCGTACAGGATTGACACGCCCTATATCTGGCGACCCGCGGCTACTCCTCCCAGCCCCGGATCTGCTCTCCCGCCACCTGCGACCCACGGCTTCAATGATCCACGACAAGGGATGATGACCAACTCGGCTGCCGCCTTCCCCGTGCAGCTACCTCTGAGGCTGCAGCAGCCTTCGCACGAGGCCACTACGGCGCCACCTATGATGTCCTGAAGTTCCGTCAGATTCGTCAATTTCGAGTAAATTGCAAAAAACCGTCACAATTGGGGACCCTAATTCAGAAAACCACCACCATTCGATTTTTTTTCAAAAAACCATCACCATTGTGCTAACTGTTTTCAGAAAACACATATCACAGGATTAGAGATGTTTGACGCAAAATCTGACTGCTGGGTCCCACTTGCAAGTGATGACATGGCATGAAAAATTGACGCCGTCCGCATGGACCGTTAACTTGATGTGAGCCCACTTGTCAGCATCTCCTATCTCTCTTCGTCCCTTTCTCTGGCATTCCATCGAGCAGTTCGTGAGCTCTCTGCCGGCGGCGTCCGGACAAGGAAAGAGAACTGCCTGGGTGGCCGGCGCCGTTTGGATCCGTCGTCGGAGATGTCACGGATCGCTGGAGGTCGGCGGCAAGCGAAGGAAGCAGCAGGTGGCAGGCTACAGCCAGCGAGGTGGCTGGTCGTGGCCGACCCGGGCGGCGCGGTGCGGCGGGCGCGCCTGCGTCCCCCGGCGGTGGCAGCCACCGCCTCCAGTCATGCCCATCGGAGTGGAGCCGGGCTGGATCTCCTCATGCCAGGAGCTGCCCCACAATGCCGGCGAGATCACGAAGTGAAGGAGCCCTGGCGCACAGCAGTGTGCAGCGGGGAACCACGACGGTCTCCACTGGATGTCCCTCCCGTCGACCAGCAGGTGGGGGCTCAGGCGGGAGGACGAGGCCGGAGAGGCCCTGGTGCTTGCTGCCGGCGCGAGCTGGTATTCGCCGTTGCCCTCCTGCATGCTGGATCCGGCGGTCGGCATGCCCGCTGGCACAGGGGGAGGTCGCATCGCCCCGGATCCGCCGTCGGGGCTGCGCTCGGGGCCGACACCGCTTGGATTCATCGCCGGGCGGCGCACGGAAGCCGGCAGTGCTTGAATCAGTCGCCGGGACATGGAGAGTGGCGACGGTCATGGAGCGACGGGGCAATTGCGGCACGGTGCCAGGCCGCGGCGGCTTTGCAGCGACGGTGTGGCGTCTCCGTTGACCCGACCATGTGAGACCTCCTCGTTCAGGCAGTGGGCGCCGCCGGCAGTTGGATCCTGGGCGGCAGCAAAGGGTGAGTCGGGGTGGGGAGAGATGCGTGAGGTGGGAGGTGGGCCGGTTTTGTTTAGTAGCGGCGTTATCTCGTCCTCGCTACGTGGCACCTGACCATGGGACCCAGCGGTCAGTTTTTTGTCAAACGTCTCTAATACAGTGATAATCCAGTGATAAGTGCTTTCTGAAAATTGTTAGCACAATGGTGGTGGTTTTTTGAAAAAAATTCGAATGGTGGTGGTTTTCTGAATTAGGGTCCTCAATTGTGGTGGTTTTTTGCAATTTACTCGTCAATTTCAGTTTCATCAGTTTTTGTCAGATTAAGTTTCATCAGATTCAAAAAATTCAGTTTCGTCAAAGTTTCAGTTGTAAGTTAATTTCTCGCGCACGTTGGCGCTCGGCGCTCGACGTCGTCCACTTCCTCACATCACTCGAGCCCAAGTGCATGCAGGTTACACCAACCTTTGATTTATATACCTACCGTATGTCCACTGATCAGTGACATGAAAAGGTTGGGCGCTCTGAGCTAGAACATAAGCTGATTGATGAGATGAGTTAAAATGCTTCTGATTGGTTAGACCCTCAATATTCCAAACTGAAGTCCAAGGAAGAAGGATCAGGAATAGCAGGTACGAAGCCCATGAGTTATTTGTCTTACAGGCATGCACGTGAACAAGGTTCTACATAGTTCCAGATTTCCAATGGACGCTGGTGTTGTTGGCTGACATCTCCGGGGCTGTACATCATGATGGTTACCAAGACACGACAATGATCTAAATGCTACAGACCTGAATGAAATACCATGACTGCAGGTCGTTGCTGATTTGCGTTCGAAGAGGTGCAGCAAAAAGTGAGAAGCAACTGAGGTAATCGCCGATTGAAAAAAAATACATGATGCACTGATGGATTATCATGTATATAATGCCTGTTATTGGAAAGACTGATGTTTTGCTCTGAACTTGTTTGTGTTAATTTTTGGCATTTTCCATTGCTCTTCAGTGCACTGAAGAATAGTGAAATCTTGGCATCCGATTCCTTTTGCAGGCTATGCTTTTAACTCAACCAAATCTGCATTGTTAGTTGCTCTTATAGTCTGTTTGTAGCTAATTGGGGGACAAACATGGGCAATGACCAGCTTATTTTGATGACAGTGCAATCAAGGACTCACATGTTCACTGATGAATCTACCTCTATTTGCATGGTTATTTTCCGAATCAGCAACACTTTATGAGGGTCTTCATCGGCAATGTACATAGTGATGCATAACTGTTGGTTTGAATTATTTGGATGCTTCAGTTGTCAGACATGTATGTGCAGAGAGTTGAGGCTTTGAAATTAGATAATATGTCTAATGAATATGCATGTTTATTCATGGAACTATGCTCCATCTGTTTGATCAATTTGTTCGATGCATATGCTCATTCATGTGTTGTCACAGTGACTTGCCTGCGCTCATTGTTGATCGCAAAGAAGTGAGTTGGTCCAGAAATTGCAGCTGAGATGGAGCTCGGCAGGTGGCTAGACAGGCCCAGCTTGGTATTAGTCTTCTCTAAAATTTTACGTATAAGTTTTTTCCTAGATCCAAGTACATTGTATCATTATTTTGCAGGTGTGATCCACAGCAGAGATCACATTTTCTATGATTATAATTTATTTACTCATGTTCATACTAAATGTTTTTTTAGCAAAGTTCATACTAAATGTTAAAAGGGTCAATCCACAAGCTTGTCTGATCCCCGGTTCATTTTTGAACTATGTCAACGTGTTCTATCAAGGATCATTTTGTCGCATATGGAAATGACAAGCAATTTTCTTACCAGAATTATCATATTTGTAAGGTCGATCACCCATGGGTTCTGCACTTCACTAGAAAAAATTTGTAGCCTTGACCTGATAAGTTAGTGTTGTTGTATTATGAATTATTCATAGTATGAGACCAAATTTATAGTTTTAGTTTCATACAATTTTTTGTTCTTTGATAAATGGAGATTGTCATTGTCTTCTGTTTGCATGCCAGAATTTGGCGGTCCATTGTAACAATTTTTTGGCTTGATATTTATCTGTGTAGATGCATGGGTTCAAGGGTATTCTTTCTCCCATTGCAACGCCTCCCTGACATTGGGTGGCAACATTTCGATGTTGTCGTGGCGTGCAGTCAGGTGTTTTGGGTTCGTTGTTTTGGTGGACAGGGCATCTAGCACTTTCTTCGTAGCGAAACATGGGGGTTGTGCTTGCACATGCAATTCTTAGAAAAATTGAGTGCATGCTAAACTTTTTCTCTCCCACGGGGCATCTAGCACTTTCTTCGTAGCAAAACATGGGGGTTGTGCTTGCACATACAATTCTTAAAAAAATTGAGTGCATGCTGAATGTTTTCTCTCCCGTTGCAACGCGATAGCGATCAGGCTGCCATGTGTACGCTGCTCCGAACGATTAGCTTCGCCCCCCCTATGGGCTGATCACTCCCTAATCACGTGAAAAATGAAGCCTGATTCTCTACTCCCCAAAGCCCAAGCCCACACATACCAAGCCGAGATCCAGCAACAGTAGGCCCACAATTTATGAAGACAAATCGATCGGTCTAGGTCACACACGTTTCTTTTCCTCTGACCTTGCTGTTCGATGCTGCCGCCACACGTCTAGGGCGGTTTTGCATCAGTTCTCCTTCCAGCCGACGCAAAATCTAAGAGAGTTCGCGATCCATGGTTGTGGTTGCGTAGGCGCACGGCCGGCCGGTCGTTCTCACAGCAAAGATGAACGGCATGGCAACAATGGGTAAGTTTACTTCCGTCTCTCGCTCTCTCTTGGGAGTAATTTCTTTTTGCGGGGAACTCTCTTGGAGTAAGTTTACATTCATCTCTAATTCTTACTTATATCTCGTTAGTTTGTCGAATCTAATTTTTCAATGCGACAAATTTGTAGAAACTACAAACATTGGAAATTAATTAGGGGTAATCTGATTGACCAGTTCTGCTTGACGCTTGTGTTGATAACTTGCATCAAAAGAGAAAACGAACAATATTCATAGTATGTACTGATGATATGGTTTCCTATATATGGTTACAAATTTTGGTGCTTATAGTTCTTGCCCCCCCCCCCCCCCCCCCCCCTCGCCGATTTCTGGCTCCGTCCCTGGTGCTAGTAAGTATAAAACCTCTCCATCAGGAGCAGCAGGCATCTCTCGTGTCAGATTTACAGTCAGGCAAGTTTCAAAGTGTTGTGAACATAAGCCATGCAGAAAGGTGCGTTTGTAACAAGCTAAGAGTCAGACTGAATTCAGGTTAGAGATGAGATGACATAGGAAGTATATCTCTCTCTACCTAGTAGCAATTTTGACCCTACTAAATTCTACTCTCTATCTCCACCGATTGACCCTATTGTTTGTAACAAGCTACAAGGGTTTAGGGGTACAAGACCAATTTGACACTCAAACAATCCTAAATTCACCTATGCTTGAAAGAAGTTTGCTTTTAACCTTTTCTTTCACATTACCAAGGACAATCCTATATGGAATCCTCGTTTATCAGATAGGCTCGGCTCTAGAAGCTTTCGGAAGCTTGACCGGCCTATATTAGATTCTGTGAACAACATTTTCCTTAGTTGACTACCACTTGGAGTTCGACTCATATGTGATGATGCTGGACGACAACCAGGAGACTGCACTGGACTGTGACTCTCCTCACTTCTTTCTGTTGGAATTTGGATTCCCTGGAGAAGACAGTCAAAGAATTAGTGGATACAACAAAATAAGAATTACAGTGACACCTGTCTATCCCGGCATCCAGGCTAATGCTTGCTAACTACGGTCATTGAATCTGGGTGACGCGATGCAGCCATAATCCATGGCACTTATGTTTTCACCTCATTTCATAATACCAGTTCCCAACATACATGTTTATACCTAATCCATGGTACTTATGTTATCAACCCAAATTTTCATCAACCAATTCCCACAGCAACGCGTGGGGTATCCTCTAGTTTCATAATAACAGTCCCCAACATACATGTTTATACATATTGCACCAGATGTGACGATGCACTTTGGGGAAGCCAGAATGTTATCACACGAGCTATGATACGAGACATTAGAATAGTTCAAACCTGATGTTTCGGGTTGCATGGAAGTTTTACCATTCTGAATTGAGATTCGCTATCATTGCATTCTGCATCAGATACAAGTCCTAGATTAGAAAAGGGTGAAGATATAAGCTAAGACATGACTAACAACTGCCACTGCAAATTTTACATAGATTTTGGAACAAGAAATTCAGGTGTTAATATAGACCAAAAAATTGTGAACTTTAAGTGAAATGATTGTATCTGATGCAGCAGCACATAAAGTTTTAAGTTGAGCAGATCACATGACAGAGATTCTACCTGTCAATGATGGAAGATCAGCACCAGAAGGAAGCTGAGCAGGCATCCCCAACCTAGGCGGCAGTTTTAAGTTGTTTTCTGGTCCTGTTTTGGTCCAAGGACTGGCCTTCTTCTCTTCCGATGTCGACTCTGAGTCTGAGAAATCCACTCGTATTATCAACATAAATAAAAAATGTGATCTGAAATATGTGCTTTACAGGTGATATTGGTGTAAGACATATACATATTGACTATTGCTATTACACCAAGGAGGCGTGGTCTTCAAATTAACTGGGCATTTCCGACAGTGCCATAATTTGGCCATACCAAAGCAGTCTCTGGTAATAGGCTTTGATCATTAACAAAGATTGGAAAACTTGGGTTGATAATCATGAAACTAATTAACCTTCGAGCAAGATTTCATTGGCTAAGGTTACAAGCTTATCGCTACATTTCCTGATGGATAACTCAAAGCTGAGACTGTCTAGTTGTCGGATGTACAGGTCAATTGCCATCCAACGGGCCATCAGGGAAACATCCCGAGTCACCTGCTCATAGAAATGACAATTGTTTCAATCAAGTATAACCCCTCTAATATGGAAAGAAAAAGGAAAAAACCATTAATCATATACACAGTTAAACACAAGCAAGACTAGTGAATAAGCATCATCAAACCAGTAAGCTTACTTTTGATGTGACATTAGGATTCCCGTCTCGGTCGCCACCCATCCTTGAACCAAATTTGATTGGTGTGTGGGTTAGTGGAAGAGGCTTGCCAGTATGCTATATGCAAAGTGTTAAAAAGAAAGATTTAAAATTGCTCGAGGGAGTGATGTAAGGTATTGTGGGAAGCGTAGAACCCTTCGTCTGGGCCGCATTGCATTATATAGAAACATTGCCATGGCTTACAAGGAACGATCGATCATAATGAGAACAGATCGATCAAGATTACAGGAGTTGGAACAGAAGAAAGGATAGAAGACAAAGTACAATTTAAACTACTTTCCTCTCCCTATACAACTTATCCTAACACTCCTCCTCAATCTAAACCTCAAGTAATTTTGCCAAGGTTAAGATTGTACTTAAACTCATTCAGTCTCTTCATAGTAAGTGGTTTTGTGAAGCCACTCGTTCTCTTAAAAAATGAAAATCAACTTCAATGTGCTTTGTACGTGCATGAAAAATAGGGTTAGCTGAAAGATAAGTTGCACCAATATTGTCACACCATAATCTTGCAGCTTGAGGAATTTTAATTCCAAGTTCACGAAGCAATGTCTGAATCCACATGACTTCAGCTGTAGCATTTGCTAAAGCCTTATACTCAGCCTCAGTACTTGACCTTGAGACAGTAGCCTGTTTTCTTGCACTCCATGATACAAGATTTGTTCCCAGAAATACAGCAAAGCCACTTGTAGACCTTCTGTCATCAGCACACCCTGCCCAATCTGCATCAGAATAGGCAGACACAAGAAGAGATGAGGACTTGACAATCTGAAGACCAAGTCCCTCTGTATATCTAAGATACCTCAAGATCCTTTTTACTGCAGTCCAATGAGCTGTAGTAGGAGCATGCAAATACTGACAAACTTTGTTCACAGAATAAGAAATATCAGGACGTGTAAGGGTCAGATACTGAAGAGCACCTACAACACTCCTATAGTTAGTTGCATCCTTTGTTCCAAGTACTTCTCCAGCTTCAATAGTATGCTTTTCTGACGTGGAGATAGGTGTACTCACTGGCTTACACTTTTCCATACGTACCCTTATCAGAATGTCAGTAGCATATTTTTCCTGAGTAAGAAGTATACCATCTTTTACCTTCTTGACCTCAATCCCAAGAAAATAATGAAGATCTCCCAAGTCCTTGAGAGCAAACTCTAGTTTCAAATCCTTAAGGAGACAGGTAGTTGCATCTGAATTTGAACTGGCAACAATTATATCATCAACATAAACAAGAACAAACATGGTAATATTGTTCTTACTGTAAAAGAATAATGAGGTATCTGCCTTTGATGGTGTAAACCCAACCCGTTGTAATTGTGTGCTCAACCTTGAATACCAAGCTCTTGGGGCCTGCTTCAACCCATACAAAGCTTTATCCAACTTACAAACATAGTGTGGTGTGTTTTTATTTTCATATCCTGGTGGCTGTCGCATGAACACTTCTTCCTCAAGAACACCATGAAGAAACGCGTTCTGAACATCTAGCTGCCGTAGGCTCCACCATCCTCTAGAAATAGCAATAGATAGTACAAGTCGAATAGTAGTTGATTTGATAACTGGACTAAAAGTATCTTCATAGTCAATGCCAAACATTTGCTTGAAACCCTTTGCAACCAACCTAGCCTTGTATCTGTCTATACTCCCATCTGCTTTCCTTTTGATCTTATATACCCACTTACAATCAATCACATTATTGTCTTTTTTTGGTGGTACTAAATGCCAAGTTTTATTTTTCATGAGTGCATCATATTCATTATCCATAGCCTTCTTCCAATCTTTGTGAGCAAGGGCATCATGCAAATGTGTTGGCTCACCGGTACTAGCAAAAAATGCTCGCTTGGTTTAATCATAACTGATTGTACCATCAGTATAAACCTTCTACTTTGTAATCCCAGACTGAGATCTTGTATGGCGACACGGTAGTACTGTTTGTTGCACCACTGTAGACCTTGCCACAGAAGATCCGGGAGATGCATCCGAATCAGGCACCAGATCCGACACGCCGCATGCTAGCCCGCACGCCCTGCTGGGCTCGCGGGATCAGCGCCTTCTGGCGCAGGAGAACTCGCGCAGCCACCCGCCCCGTTATAGCTGGTGGGGTCCGCTCCTGAGGGGTTGTCGGCCACCCGCCCCGCAGAAGCGCGTGGCAGTCCGTCTGCACGTGGCCCCGCGCCCGGTGTGCAGGCAGCATCAGCCGCAGCGGCGCCGATTCCCTCCTGGGATCGCGCGCGTGCAGGCAAATCTGCCTCGGATCGCTGTGCCTCGGATCCCGTGCCTGCAGAGAAATCCTCCTGGGATCCAGCGCCAGTTTCGGCAGTTTCTGAACACATAAAATCACGTCCTGCTGCTGCACAAGTATCAAAATTCTCCAAATTTTCCATGGATTTTTGCACATGATCAGTTCTAATTAATTCACCCTCATGATCACAATTAGATGTAGAGTTTGAAAGAAGGGAAATTTCATAACGAAGTAAGGCTCCGGCATTGAGATGAAGTTTTGCAAAAGGAAACAATGTCTCATCAAAAACAACATCTCGAGAAATATAGATGCGACCTGTTGCAACTTCTAAACACTTATATCCTTTATGAAGATTACTATAGCCAAAAAAACAGAGTGGAACAAAACTCAAGTTTGTGGCGATTATAAGGACGCAAATTTGGGTAACAAGCACACCCAAATTTTTTTAGAGAGTTGTAGTCTGGTTTTTGATGAAACAGACATTCCAATGGAGTTGTATTGCCAATAACTCTACTAGGGAGATGATTAATGAGATAGGTAGCTATGATGAAGGCTTCATCCCAATATTTAAGTGGCATGGAAGCATGAGCTAATAAAGAGAGACCAACTTAAAAAATGTGACGGTGTTTTCTCTCAGCTGAGCCGTTCTGTTGATGAGCATGGGGGCAAGATACATGATGAATAATACCTATGTCACGAAAGAAAGCATTGAGTTTCTCATACTCTCCTCCGCAGTCACTTTGGACCGCAAGAATTTTCCTATCAAAATATCTCTCAACAAGTTTCTGAAACTCTTGGAAGACTGAATATACTTCTAACTTAAACTTAAGCAAATATATCCAGGTGAACTTGCTATAATCATCAATGAAACTAACATAATATTTCTTCCTTCCAAAAGAATCTCTTGCATGACCCCATACATCACTGAAAATAAGCTTTAAAGGAGCATGAGACACACTACTGGACACAGGATAGGGAAGTTGGTGACTCTTGGCACATTGACAAGCTTCACACACAGACTCGTCATTGGAACTATTTGACAATTACAAATTGCCTTTATTGACTACTTGCTGGACTACTATTGAAGAAGGATGTCCTAATCTTTGATGCCACCTTGCCAAGGAGGGCTTGATGACGGAGTAAACTCGACGACGCTTGCGACTAAAGACACTTGATGTGATGGGGTAAAGCCCTTCGATGCATCTACCATGATAAATGAGCTCCCTCGTTGCCCGATCCATTATGAAAAAATAGGTGGGATGAGTCCCAAAGAAAACATTATTGTCGAGAGTTAAACGAGACATAGATGCTAGATTTTTGTCGGCTTCAGGAACACGAAGGACATCTTTGAGAACTAGATCACGTTTAAGATTAGGTGAATTAATACAAGCTTGACCAATGTGCTGGATTTCCATACCTCCACCGCTTGCGGTGTGAATTTGATCATTGCGATGATATCTCTCGCGAAGAGCAAGCTTTTCTAGCTCGTTTGTGACATGGTCCGTAGCGCCGGAGTCCGCATAACAGACCGTATCACCATCACCTCCTACTTGCTCCCGGATGGCAGCGACTGCATGACATGCATCAGGTACAAAGTCCTCGTCATACAGGTGCCAGCAGTCGATGACTTCGTGGCCCAGTTTCTTGCATAGTTGACACCTAGTGCGGCGAGAGTTGGAGGAGGCGCCATAGTTGTTGTTGTTGTTGTAGCCACCACCACGGTCACCACCACCAGAGCGGGGCGGACCCTGATTGTTGCTGCGCCCGCCATGATCGCCGCCACGGCCACGACCTTGGTAACCACAGCCGCGACCACTGTTGCCGTGCCCACGAGAAGCACTGTTAACAGAAGATTGACGGTGATGTGTACCTTGCAGAAGATTGACGCGCGCCTCAAAGCTAAGGAGTTCTGGGGTGGTGATGGGCTCGACATGGGCTTGCAGGGCTGACACCACGATGTTGTACTCGAGGTCAAGTCCCTTCAGGACATAGGAGGTCATCTCCCGATCTGTGAGAGGAGAGCTGATGGTGGCGATCTCATCCGCCAGTGCCTTGATCTTGGTGAGATACTCCACCATAGTGGAGTTCCCTTTGTGAAGATTGGCGAGCTCGATGTGGTTGTTGATCTCTTGCGCCTGGGTGTGAGCAGCAAAAGTGGCATGGATCGCCGCCCACACTTCGGTCGGCGTCTGGAGAGTCACCACCTAGGCAAGAACCTCATGGGACAGAGACACCATTAGATAACCTTGCAATTGTTGCTGTTGAGCGTACCAGATTGTGCGGGCGTAGTTGAAGATCTGCTCGTCTTTCCCATCCTTGTTGATGGTGAGAGTGGGAGGGGGCGCCGGCGTTGCGGCGTCCAGGAAGTGTTCCATATCTGTGCTCCCTTGATCTAGGGTAGCACGATGGCCTTCCAGAGGAGGAAGTTCGTCCTTGTGAGCTTCTCCGTTGGAGGTGGACCGAGAGAAATAGGGCTGCTGGAGGTGGAAGAAGACCCATAGGTGAGTCCGGCGGATTGGGTGGATAGGGTACTCATGGTGGATGTGGTCAAGGAGTTTGCGGTGGAAGTAGTGGTGCTAGCGGCGGTGCCTGCCATAGCTTTCTCTCGGCGATCCTCTTTTTCTCTCTTCTCGATTCAACTAGATCGATCTAATCGTCGTGGCTAGATGTATGAGAGGAAGGGGCTCTGATTACCATGTAAGGTATTGTGGGAAGCGTAGAACCCTTCGTCTGGGCCGCATTGCATTATATAGAAACATTGCCATGGCTTACAAGGAATGATCGATCGTAACGAGAACTGATCGATCAAGATTACAGGAGTTGGAACAGAAGAAGGGATAGAAGACAAAATACAATTTAAACTACTTTCCTGTCCCTATACAACTTATCCTAACAAGTGAAACAGAAGTTAAATTCATTGAACTGCAGTAGTTGTTGTCGCAACCTTCTTGACACGGCGAAGATAGCGTGGTATCGATTTCCAGAGGGATTGTTCCACAATATGAAGGCCTACGAGAGTCAAGAAATTGTTTTGAAATCATTTGTAGTATCATGCATGGACAAACCAGAAAGCCAGGAGCCTTAATTTTCTTAATTACCAGCCCTAGCTTCATCAACTGGTGTAGGTTTATGGCGCCTCAATTCATCTGCCTGCCACAATGCTGTGATTTCCCTTACCTGCATCGTAATCAGAGTCAGAAGGAACCGAGGACAGATCAGCAAAACAGAGTATTTTAATGGAAAAAAATGTATCAAAACATCTCAAGCATACCAGGTCTTCTATCAGCATTTCTCTATCCGCATAGTTAAGATCACGCTGTCCGTTGAACTCCAAAAGATGCTGCAGCACAGTCCCATCAGTCATTAGAAGTCAGAACACAAAATACAGCGAGATTGAAAGAAGAAATCACTGATTAACTCACGGCTATTCTAAGGTGCTTGTATTGCAAGGTTCGCCGATTTATTTGAGTCGGATGGGCCGTAAGAACGATTAATTCTGCTGGTTCTGATTGAGATTCAAATCGTACGTCGCTATCAAAGCTTAGAGTATACAAGTATAAAACGTTTAATTCTGTAAGTTTACATTAGGAGAGGGCGGGCATCTCTCGTGTCAGATTTTCAATCAGGCAAGTTTCGAAGTGTTGTGACTTGTGAACATAAGCCATGGAGAAAGGTGCGTTTGTAACAAGCTAAGAGTCAGATTGAATTCATGTTAGAGATGAGATGACATAGGAAGTATCTCTCTACCTAGTAGCAATTTTGACTGTTGAACATGTGTACATGCACGTAGGTCCGGGTTTTGTATGCCGTATATGTAGTGTCTCTCTCTGTATTTACTTGTATCTTAGGAGACAAGACACCGGTCGTACCCCATATGTACCTATATATATGTGCCTAGTGCACGATCAATGAGAGATCGATGCACACAATCATTCTCTATATGGTATCAGATATAGTCCCGAACCTCTCCTAAAACGCTTCCGCCTACCCTAGCTACCGCTGCTCCCCTCTCCCCGCGCCACGCCTCCCCTCCTACCCGCAGCCGCGCCTTCCCTCCCCTGTCGCGCCGCCTCTACCGCCGCACCATCACCCAACCCTAGCCGCCGCCTCTCCCCCTCATCCCCGCGCAGCCGCCATGTCGTCCAATGCCTCCACCTACTTCAACCCCTTCGTCGGGCCGGACCCCGCTGACATCCGCGACATCAACATCCACGAACGCGTCCCTGTCGTCCTCGATGCCACTGACTCCACGTACTTCGCGTGGAATACGTACTTTTCGTTGCCCTTCCGCGAGAACAATCTCGTGGATCATGTTGACGGCACCGTCGACTCCTGCGCCATGGTGGGCGACTCTAAGTGGACCGCGATCGACGCCACGCTCATCCGGTGGTTCTTCACCACCATCTCAAAGGACCTGTTTCACATGGACGTGAGCGATGGTGATGACGCCTGCGCCGTGTGGGTCAACCTCAACGGCCTCTTCACTAACAACAAGCTTCAGCGCCGCGTTTTTCTGCAGCAGGAATTTTTTGACTGTCATCAGGATGACCAGTCTATCGATGACTACTGCCGCTGCTTGAAGACATTGGCGGATGAACTCCTGACATCGGCGCCAAGGTTGATGACGACCTCCTCCTCAGCACGCTCACCGCCGACCTCAACGAGGACTTCGGCAACGCCGCCTCCAACATCACCTTGATGACGGAGCCCTCCTTCCCCAAGTTTGTGGTGTACTTGCGGTTGGAGGAGCACCGGATCAAGGGGCGAAGAAGCGTGTGCAGCACCAGGCCCTCGCCGTCGGCACCTCTCGCGGCGCCCCGCCGCCACACGCCCCGGCAGCAGCCCGCGCCCCCGAGGTTTTCCCCTCTCGCCCGCGCCCCCCGCCCCTCCCGCTGCCCTTCAGCAGCAGCCGCCGGGTGGCGGGCGGCGCGACAACCTCCGCGGGGGCAGCCGCAAGCAACAGCAACAGGCGCACGGGGGGCCCCCCGTCAGCAACAGCAAGCCAACCCACAGTGGACTTACGACACCAATCTATGGACGGGCATTGTTCATGCATATTCGATACCGGTTCCTCGGGCTCCCACCCCGGGCATTCTTGGGCCCCGTTCGGTGAGCCACCAGGCGTACCTCGCCGCGCCTAGCGCCGCCCCCTACCCGGCTTCGCCGGACATGGGCGGCTACAGCGCCGCCCCCGCGCCTGCCTACGGCGGGTTCTACCCACCCCAGGTGCCACCGCCGTGGGATCCAGCCCTCTTCGCCGCCTTGCATTCGGCTCCGTCACCTAGCAACTATGTGGTGGCGGTGACTGGTACATGGACTCGGGTACCACTGCTCATATGACTACTCATCCCAGTAACCTCACGTCTTCCACTCCCATTCACACTCCCACTCGTATCACTGTTGGTAACGGTTCCTCTCTACCCATTACACATGTTGGTCATATGTCGTTTCCTTCCACTTTTACTCCTATTAATATGTCTAATGTTCTTGTCTCTCCTGACTTAGTTACCAACCTTGTCTCTATTCGTCCCCTTGCTCGTGAGAATCCTATTACTGTTGAATTTGACGATGTTGGCTTTTCTGTGAAGGACGCCCATACACGGATGGTACTCCACCGATGTGATAGCCCGGACGAGCTCTACCCGGTGCATCCTTCCGCTGCCACCACCACCCGTCCAGCCGCCCTCGCCGCTAGTGTCGATCTCTGGCACGCATGCCTCGATCATCCCAACTCCACTGTTTTGCGTTAGATTCTTTAGAGTTTTTCATTCTCATGTAATAAGGTTAACAACCACACTTGTGAGGCCTACCGTCTCGGCAAGCACGTTCGTCTTCCCTTTAGCGAGTCTACAAACATTTCCACTTTTCCGTTTCATTTATTGCATAGTGATGTTTGGACGTCCCCGGTTGTAAGCAATACGGGTTATCTATACTATTTGGTGATATTGGATGATTTTTTCCATTATGTGTGGACATTTGCTCTCCGTCGCAAATCTGACGCTCTTGCCACACTCATCGCTTTTTACTCCTATGTCACCACACAGTTTGGTCGTCCTATTCTTGCCTTACAAACTAACAACAGAAAAGAGTTTGACAACGTTGCCGTCCGCAATCTCCTTCCGTCTAACGGCACCATATTTCGCCTCACTTGCCCCTACACGTCGCAGCAGAATGGCCGCGCTGAGCGCATCATCCGCACTCATAATGACTGTATCCGCACGTTGCTTTTCCACTCCAACGTGCCTCCTCAGTTCTGGCCGGACGCTCTTGCGACCACCAGCCTCCTAATTAACATTTGTCTGTGTCGTCCTCGCTGGAACTATGCTCTTCACCAGCTCCTCTTCGGTGCAGCCCCATCTTATGATGGTCTTCACATTTTCGGGTGTCTCTGTTATCCTAGCACCGCGTCCACCACCCCTCGCAAACTCGCTCCCCGGTCGGTTCCTTGCATCTTTCTCGGTTATCCTCCCAACACCAAAGGTTACCGGTGTTATGATCTAGTGTCCCACCGCGTCTATATTCGCGGCACGTGTACTTTCATGAGCTGGTGTTCCCGTTTCAGCAAGTAACGTCCTCCTCGGCATCTCCCGCGGCGCGACTCGCCCCTGCCACCACCTACGGCGAGCCGCCCCCTTCGTCACGCCGAGCACTGGGCCCGCCTTGACTGTGCTTCCCGCGCCGGCCACCCCCTCCCGCGGTGCTTCAGGTGTGGCCGCCCCCTCGGGCGCCCCCGCCGCCGCGGCCTTTGGCGCTTCCTCGGGTGAGGCCGCTGTTGGAAATATGCCCTAGAGGCAATAATAAATTGGTTATTATTATATTTCCTTGTTCATGATAATCGTTTATTATCCATGCTATAATTGTATTGATAGGAAACTCAGATACATGTGTGGATACATAGACAACACCATGTCCCTGGTAAGCCTCTAGTTGACTAGCTCGTTGATCAATAGATGGTTACGGTTTCCTGACCATGGACATTGGATGTCATTGATAACGGGATCACATCATTAGGAGAATGATGTGATGGACAAGACCCAATCCTAAGCCTAGCACAAAGATCGTGTAGTTCGTATGCTAAAGCTTTTCTAATGTCAAGTATCATTTCCTTAGACCATGAGATTGTGCAACTCCCGGATACCGTAGGAGTGCTTTGGGTGTATCAAACGTCACAACGTAACTGGGTGACTATAAAGGTGCATTACAGGTATCTCCGAAAGTGTCTGTTGGGTTGGCACGAATCGAGACTGGGATTTGTCACTCCGTGTAAGCGGAGAGGTATCTCTGGGCCCACTCGGTAGGACATCATCATATGCGCAATGTGACCAAGGAGTTGATCACGGGATGATGTGTTACGGAACGAGTAAAGAGACTTGTCGGTAACGAGATTGAACAAGGTATAAGGATACCGACGATCGAATCTCGGGCAAGTAACATACCGCTAGACAAAGGGAATTGTATACGGGATTGATAAAGTCCTTGACATCGTGGTTCATTCGATGATATCATCGTGGAACATGTGGGAGCCAACATGGGTATCCAGATCCCGCTGTTGGTTATTGACCGGAGAACGTCTCGGTCATGTCTGCATGTCTCCCGAACCCATAGGGTCTACACACTTAAGGTACGGTGACGCTAGGGTTGTAGAGATATTAGTATGCGGTAACCCGAATGTTGTTCGGAGTCCTGGATGAGATCCCGGACGTCACGAGGAGTTCCGGAATGGTCCGGAGGTAAAGAATTATATATAGGAAGTGCTATTTCGGCCATCGGGACAAGTTTCGGGGTCACCGGTATTGTACCGGGACCACCGGAAGGGTCCCGGGGGTCCACCGGGTGGGGCCACCTGCCCCGGGGGGCCCCATGGGCTGTAGGGGGTGTGCCTTGGCCTATATGGGCCAAGGGCACCAGCCCCAAGAGGCCCATGCGCCAAGAGAGAAAAAAAGGGGGAGAGTCCTACAAGGGGAAGGCACCTCCGAGGTGCCTTGGGGAGGATGGACTCCTCCCCACCCTTGGCCGCACCCTTCCTTGGAGGAAGGGGCAAGGGCTGCGCCTCCCCCTCTCCGTTGGCCCTATATATAGTGGGGAAAAAGGAGGAGCAAACCAATCTAAGGCCTGGCGCCTCCCTCTCCCTCCCGTGACACATCTTCCTCCTCCCGCGGCGCTTAGCGAAGCCCTGTTGGAATCCCGCTACTTCCACCACGCCGTCGTGCTGCTGGATCTCCATCAACCTCTCCCTCCTCCTTGCTGGATCAAGGCATGGGAGACGTCTCCGTTCCGTACGTGTGTTGAACGTGGAGGTGTCGTCCGTTCGGCACTAGGATCATCGGTGATTTGAATCACGACGAGTACGACTCCATCAACCCCGTTCACTTGAACGCTTCCGCTTAGCGATCTACAAGGGTATGTAGATGCACTCTCCTTCCCCTCGTTGCTGGTTTCTCCATAGATAGATCTTGGTGATACGTAGGAAAATTTTGAATTTCTGCTACGTTCCCCAACAGTGGCATCATGAGCTAGGTCTATGCGTAGATTCTATGCACGAGTAGAACACAAAGAAGTTGTGGGCGTTGATTTTGTTCAATATGCTTGCCGTTACTAGTCTTATCTTGATTCGACGGTATCGTGGGATGAAGCGGCCCGGACCAACCTTACACGTACTCCGTGAGACCGGTTCCACCGACAAACATGCACTAGATGCATAAGGTGGCTGGCGGGTGTCTGTCTCTCCCACTTTAGTCGGATCAGATTCGATGAACAGGGTCCTTATGAAGGGTAAATAGCAATTGGCATATCACGTTGTGGTTTTGCGTAGGTAAGAAACGTTCTTGCTAGAAACCCATAGCAGCCACGTAAAACATGCAAACAATAATTAGAGGACGTCTAACTTGTTTTTGCAGGGTATGCTATGTGATGTGATATGGCCAAAAGGATGTGATGAATGATATATGTAATGTATGAGATTGATCATGTTCTTGTAATATATGATCATGGAGCCCCAAGATGGAGATCAAAGGAGCTACATGATATTGGCCATATCATGTCACTATTTGATTGCATATGATGTTTATCATGTTATGCATCTTGTTTACTTAGTACGACGGTAGTAAATAAGATGATCCCTCATTAAAATTTCAAGAAGTGTTCTCCCCTAACTGTGCACCGTTGCTACAGTTCGTCGCTTCGAAGCACCACGTGTTAATCGGGTGTGATAGATCCTTTCGTTCACATACAACGGGTGTAAGAAGTTTTACACATGCAAAAACACTTAGGGTTAACTTGACGAGCCTAGCATGTGAAGACATGGCCTCGGAACACAGAGACCGAAAGGTCGAGCATGAGTCGTATGGTAGATACGATCAACATGAAGATGTTCACTGACGTTGACTAGTCCGTCTCACGTGATGATCGGACACGGCCTAGCTCACTCGGATCATGTAATCACTTAGATGACTAGAGGGATGTCTATCTAAGTGGGAGTTCATAAGATGAACTTAATTATCCTGAACATAGTCAAAAGGTCTTCGCAAATTATGTCGTAGCTCACGCTATAGTTCTACTGTTTAGATATGTTCCTAGAGAAAAAATTAGTTGAAAGTTGATAGTAGCAATTATGCGGACTAGGTCCGTAAACTGAGGATTGTCCTCATTGCTTCTTAGAAGGCTTATGTCCTTAATGCACCGCTCAGTGTGCTAAACCTCGAACGTTGTCTGTGGATGTTGCGAACATCTGACATACACATTTTGATAACTACGTGGTAGTTCAGTTAAACGGTTTAGAGTTGAGGCACCAAAGACATTTTGAAACGTCGCGAAACATATGAGATGTTTTGAGGGCTGAAATTGGGATTTCAAGCTCGTGCCCACGTCAAGAGGTATAAGACCTCCGACGATTTTCTTAGCCTGCAAACTAAGGAGAAAAGCTCAATTGTTGAGCTTGTGCTCGGATTGTCTGAGTACAACAATCATTTGAATCAAGTGGGAGTTGATCTTCCAGATAAGATAGTGATGTTTCTCCGAAGTCATTACCACCAAGCTGCTTGAGCTTCGTGATGAACTATGATATATCAGGGACATATATGATGATCCTTGAGATGTTCGCGATGTTTAACACCGCGAAAGTAGAAATCAAGAAGGAGCATCAATTGTTGATGGTTGGTGAAACCACTAGTTTCAAGAAGGGCAAGGGCAAGAAGGGATACTTCATGAAACGGCAATTCAGCTGCTGCTCTAGTGAAGAAACCCAAGGTTGAACCCAAACCCGAGACTAAGTGCTTCTGTAATAAAGGGAACAGCCACTGGAGCAGAATTACCCTAGATACTTGGTAGATTAGAAGGCTGGCAAGGTCGATAGAAGTATATTGGATATACATTATGTTGATGTGTGCTTTACTAGTACTCCTAGTAGCACCAGGGTATTAGATACCGGTTCGGTTGCTAAGTGTTAGTAACTCGAAATAAAAGCTATGGAATAAATGGAGACTAGCTAAAGGTGAGCTGACGATATGTGTTGGAAGTGTTTCCAATGTTGATATGATCAAGCATCGCAAGCTCCCTCTACCATCGAGTTTGGTGTTTGCATTGAGCATAGACATGATTGGATTATGTCTATCGCAATACGGTTATTCATTTAAAGAGAATAATGGTTACTCTGTTTATTTGAATAATACCTTCAATGGTCTTACACCTGAAATGAATGGTTTATCGAATCTCGATCGTAGTGATACACATGTTCATGCCAAAAGATAGTAATGATAGTACCACCTACTTGTGGCACAGCCACGTAAGTCATATCGGTATAAAACGCATGAAGAAGCTCCATGTTGATGGATCTTTGGACTCACTCATTTTTGAAAAGTTTGGGACATGCGAACCATGTCTATTGGTATATATGCATGAAGAAACTCCATGCAAATGGACCGGTTTTGTACTCGCTTGATTTTGAATCACTTGAGACATGCGAATCATACCACATGGGCAAGATGACTGAAAGCCTTGTTTTCAGTAAAATGGAACTGGAAAGCAAATTGTTGGAAGTAATACATTTTGATGTGTGCAGTCCAATGAGTGCTAAGGCATGTAGTGGATATCGTTATGTTCTTTATTCACAGATGATTTGAGTAGATGTTGAGTACATTTACTTGATGAATCACGAATCTGAATTATTGAAAGGTTCAAGTAATTTCAGTGTGAAGTTGGAAGATCGTCGTGATAAGAGGATAAAAATATCTATGATATGATCATAGAGATGAATATCTGAATTACGAGTTTGGCACAGAATTAAGACATTGTGGAAATTGTTTCACAACTAATACAGCCTGGAACACCATAGTGTGATGGTGTGTCCGAACATCATAACTGCACCCTATTGGATATGATGCATACCATGATGTCTCTTATCGAATTACCACAATAGTTTATGGGTTAAGCATTAGAGACAACCACATTCACTTTAAATAGAGCACCACGTAATTCCGATGAGATGACACCGTATGAACTATGGTTTAGAGAAACCTAAGCTGTCATTTCTTAAAAGTTTGGGGCTGCGACGCTTATGTGGAAAAGTTTCAGGCCGATAAGCTCGAACCCAAAGCGGATAAATGCATCTTCATAGGACAACCCAAAAACAGTTGGGTATACCTCCTGTCTCAGATCCAAAAGCAATAAAGGATTGTTTCTAGAATCGGGTCCTTTCTCGAGGAAAAGTTTCTCTCGAAAGAATTGAGTGGGAGGATGGTGGAGACTTGATGAGGTTATTGAACCGTCACTTCAACTAGTGTATAGCAGGGCACAAAGAGTTGTTCCTGTGGCACCTACACCAATTGAAGTGGAAGCTTATGATATTGATCATGAGACTTCGGATCAAGTCACTCCCAAACCTCGTGGGATGACAAGGATGCGTACTACTTCAGAGTGGTACGTAATCCTGTCTTGGAAGTCATGTTGCTAGACAACAATGAACCTATGAGCTATGGAGAAGCGATGGTGGGCCTGGATTCCGATAAATGGCTCGAGGCCATATAATTCGAGAGAGGATCCATATATGAAAACAAAGTGTAGACTTTGGAAGAACTACTTGATGGTCGTAAGGCTGTTGAGTACAGATGGATTTTAAAAGGAAGACGGACAATGATGGTAAATGTCACCATTAAGAAAGCTCGACTTGTCATTAAGATGTTTTTCGACAAGTTCAAAGAGTTGACTACGATGAGACTTTCTCACTCGTAGCGATGCTAAGAGTCTGTTGGAATTATATTAGCGATTACTGCATTATTTATGAAATCTTGCAGATAGGATGTCAAAACATTGTTTCCTCGACGATTTTCTTGAGGAAAGGTTGTATGTGATACAACCGGAAGGTTTTGTCAATCCTGAAAGATGCTAATAAGTATGCAAAGCTCCAGCAATCCTTCTGAGGACTAGAGTAAGCATCTCGGAGTTGGAATGTATGCTTTGATGAGATGATCAAAGATTTTGGGTGTATACAAAGTTTATGAGAAACTGGTATTTCCAAAGAAGTGAGTGGGAGCACTATAGAATTTCTGATGAGTATATGTTTTAACATATTGTTGATCGGAAATGACGTAGAATTTCTGGAAAGCATATAGGGTTATTTGGAAAGTGTTTTTCAATGGAAAGCCTGGATTAAGCTACTTGAGCATTGAGCATCAAGATCTATAAGGATAGATCAAAACGCTTAATATTACTTTCAAATGAGCACATGCCTTGACGTGATCTTGAAGGTGTTCAAGATGGATCAGTCAAAGAAGGAGTTCTTCCCTGAGTTGTAAGGTATGAAGTTAAGACTTAAAGCTCGACCGCGGCAGAATAGAGAGAAAGGACGAAGGTCGTCCCCTATGCTTAAGACATAGGCTCTACAGTATGCTATGCTGTGTACCGCACCTGAAGTGTGCCTTGCCATGAGTCAGTCAAGGGGTACCAGAGTGATTCAAGAATGGATCACAGGACAGCGGTCAAAGTTATCCTTAGTGACTAGTGGACTAAGGAAGTTTCTCGGTTATGGAGGTGGTAAAAAGAGTTCGTCGTAAAGGGTTACGTCGATGCAAGCTTAACACCTATCCGGATAGCACTGAGTAGAGATACCGGATGCATATAATGGAGCAACAATTTAGAATAGCTCCAAGTAGAACAGTTATTTGGAATAGCTCCAAATAGAGCGTGGTAGCTACATCTAGGAGATGACATAGAGATTTGTAAAGCACACACCGATCTGAAAGGTTCGGACCCGTTGACTAAAACCTCTCTCACAAGCAACATGATCAAACCTAAAACACATTGAGTGTTAATCACATAGTGATGTGAACTAGACTACTGACTCTAGTAAACTCTTGGGTGTTAGTCACATGGCGATGTGACCTGTGAGTGTTAATCACATGGCGATGTGAACTAGATTATTGACTCTAGTGCAAGTGGGAGACTGTTGGAAATATGCCCTAGAGGCAATAATAAATTGGTTATTATTATATTTCCTTGTTCATGATAATCGTTTATTATCCATGCTATAATTGTATTGATAGGAAACTCAGATACATGTGTGGATACATAGACAACACCATGTCCCTGGTAAGCCTCTAGTTGACTAGCTCGTTGATCAATAGATGGTTACGGTTTCCTGACCATGGACATTGGATGTCATTGATAACGGGATCACATCATTAGGAGAATGATGTGATGGACAAGACCCAATCCTAAGCCTAGCACAAAGATCGTGTAGTTCGTATGCTAAAGCTTTTCTAATGTCAAGTATCATTTCCTTAGACCATGAGATTGTGCAACTCCCGGATACCGTAGGAGTGCTTTGGGTGTATCAAACGTCACAACGTAACTGGGTGACTATAAAGGTGCATTACAGGTATCTCCGAAAGTGTCTGTTGGGTTGGCACGAATCGAGACTGGGATTTGTCACTCCGTGTAAGCGGAGAGGTATCTCTGGGCCCACTCGGTAGGACATCATCATATGCGCAATGTGACCAAGGAGTTGATCACGGGATGATGTGTTACGGAACGAGTAAAGAGACTTGCCGGTAACGAGATTGAACAAGGTATAAGGATACCGACGATCGAATCTCGGGCAAGTAACATACCTCTAGACAAAGGGAATTGTATACGGGATTGATAAAGTCCTTGACATCGTGGTTCATCCGATGAGATCATCGTGGAACATGTGGGAGCCAACATGGGTATCCAGATCCCGCTGTTGGTTATTGACCGGAGAACGTCTCGGTCATGTCTGCATGTCTCCCGAACCCGTAGGGTCTACACACTTAAGGTACGGTGACGCTAGGGTTGTAGAGATATTAGTATGCGGTAACCCGAATGTTGTTCGGAGTCCCGGATGAGATCCCGGACGTCACGAGGAGTTCCGGAATGGTCCGGAGGTAAAGAATTATATATAGGAAGTGCTATTTCGGCCATCGGGACAAGTTTCGGGGTCACCGGTATTGTACCGGGACCACCGGAAGGGTCCCGGGGGTCCACCGGGTGGGGCCACCTGCCCCGGGGGGCCCCATGGGCTGTAGGGGGTGTTCCTTGGCCTATATGGGCCAAGGGCACCAGCCCCAAGAGGCCCATGCGCCAAGAGAGAAAAAAAGGGGGAGAGTCCTACAAGGGGAAGGCACCTCCGAGGTGCCTTGGGGAGGATGGACTCCTCCCCACCCTTGGCCGCACCCTTCCTTGGAGGAAGGGGCAAGGGCTGCGCCTCCCCCTCTCCGTTGGCCCTATATATAGTGGGGAAAAAGGAGGAGCAAACCAATCTAAGGCCTGGCGCCTCCCTCTCCCTCCCGTGACACATCTTCCTCCTCCCGCGGCGCTTAGCGAAGCCCTGTTGGAATCCCGCTACTTCCACCACGCCGTCGTGCTGCTGGATCTCCATCAACCTCTCCCTCCTCCTTGCTGGATCAAGGCATGGGAGACGTCTCCGTTCCGTACGTGTGTTGAACGCGGAGGTGCCGTCCGTTCGGCACTAGGATCATCGGTGATTTGACTCACGACGAGTACGACTCCATCAACCCCGTTCACTTGAACGCTTCCGCTTAGCGATCTACAAGGGTATGTAGATGCACTCTCCTTCCCCTCGTTGCTGGTTTCTCCATAGATAGATCTTGGTGATACGTAGGAAAATTTTGAATTTCTGCTACGTTCCCCAACAGCCGCACCCCCGGGCATCCCCGCCGCCGCAGCCCCCTCGAGCGTCCCAGCCGCCATGGCCCCCTTGGGTGCCGCTGTGGCCTCTGGCGCCACCGCAGGTGCCCCCTCGGAGTCCTCGGAGACCGGCTCGACCTCCTCCTCGCCGGTCGCCCTCTCGGTTTCGTCGGCTACAATCGCACCTCTCGCCGGTGTGGTTACTCGGGCTCAGACTGGGACGTATCGTCCTAGCACGCGCTACACCTCCGATGAGTATGCGTGTGTCGCGTCTACCTCGGCCCCGTCTCCGCTACCCACTTCCGCACACGCAGCCCTTCAGGATGCGAACTGGCTTGCTGCGATGCGTGAGGAGTTCGACGCCCTTCAGCGCAACCGTGCGTGGCAGCTTGTCTCGCAGCCTCCCCGTGCCAATCTTATCACTGGCAAGTGGATTTTCTGCCACAAGACTTGCCCCAACGGTTCCCTTGAGCGCTACAAGGCGCGTTGGGTGGTGCGCGGTTTCTGACAGCGCGCCGGCGTGGACTTCACCGACACCTTCGCCCCGGTTGTCAAACCGGGCATGATTCGTGTTGTCCTCCAACTTGCCATTTCTCGTGCCTGGCCAGTTCAGCAGCTCGACGTGTCCAATGCTTTCTTGCATGGCCATCTCAACGAGCAAGTGTTTTCTCAACAACCTTCTGGTTTCGTCGACACCGACTATCCGGACCACGTGTTCTTGCTCTCTCGTTCTCTTTACGGGTTGAAGCAGTTGGGAGACAAGACACCAGTCGCACCCCTTGTACCTGTGTGTGTGCGCGCGCGCGCGCCTAGTGCACGATCAATGAGAGATCGATGCACACAATCATTCTCTACATTGACCATACTGAATTCTATCTACCTATCTCAACCGATTGATATTTTTTTAGGATTGGGCTGGATTTAATACTGAAAATCTAGCAGTAAAAGACCAATTTGACACTCAAACAATCCTAAATTCACTTATGCTTGGAAGAAGTTGCTTCTCTTCTTGGCTACAGTCGATCTTTGCACCATTGACTGCAGTTGGTCTCATCAAATAGTTCACTTAACTTTCATTTTATATTTCAAATAGTTCACTTGACTTCCATTTTATATTTCACATAGTTCGCTTAACTTCTAAGCTGTAGTTGGTCTTTGCGCCAATTGGCGCAAATGGGTCATCTAGTGATCTTAATTTGTGCTCTCTAAGACAATCGTTAAGATGTTCTTGTGGAAAGACAAAGTAGGGAATGTGTCCAAATTACATCTTAACCGATTCGCGACCTACATCAAAAATCAGTTGTCCAACCGAACGTTTGCAATGATTATGTTCATATTGCATTTGTATTTTCAAAAAATGTTCATCGAATTCAAATTTTTTGTTCATTGGATTTAAATATGTTGAAAAAAATTCGAAAATTGTTTACCAGCCCATTGGCATGCCTCAAGCGGAGGCGAAAAAATCACGCGAAGCTATAGCCCGATGGTGGACCTCGCCACGAATAGATACGCCTATAGGCAGTCGTCTGCGAAACCAGTTGTGACTAAAACGGTGCGCTAGCACTAAAGTACAGTACCAGATACCTTTTTTTTCAATTTGCGACACATTTGTTGGACAAATGTGCCAACATATTTTCTGAAAAATGCGAATATTGTTTAATAACGACACTAATTCCGAATTAAGAAGAATCTTTTATGAACAGTGAACAAATGTTTTAAAAAATAAATGTAAAATACATACTGAACATTTTGATATTATATGGCAAACATTTTCAAATATACACCGACATTTTTTGAAAAATATGGTAAACATTTTTTCAAATGCAATCTGACAATTTTTCTATACACGATGAACATTTTTTTTGTACATAGTGAACATTTTTTCAATACACATTGCACATTTTTTCACTGCAGTGAACTTTTCTTGAAATGCAATCTGAGCAGTTTTTCTATACACGATAAACATTTTTTTGTACACAGTGAACATTTTTACCATGTACATTGCACATTTTTTTTCCTGTGGTGAACGTTTTTTGAAATGCAATCTGAACAATTTTTCTATACACGATGAACATTTTTTGTACACAGTGAACATTTTTTTGTACACAGTGAACATTTATTCCATGTACGTTGCAGATTTTTTCACTGCGGTGAACCTTTTTTGAAAACGTGAATTTCTTTTGAAATCATAAAAGAACTTTTTTGAATTTCAAACTTTTTAGAATGTTTAAATTTATTTCTGAATAGTATGGAAAGGTTTTAAATTTCTGAAAAAACACAAAAAGAAATCGGCAAAAGAAACATAAACAGAAAAAAATAGAAAAAACCAAAGAGAAAAATTAAGAAAAACTGGAAAACCCCGGTTTAAGGAACCTTCTAGAAGGTTCCCGAAACCGGTAGCTTTCTTGAAGTGGGCCGGCCCGTGGGCGTTGCTCGCGCGTTCGTCTGCCGCACTCGAGCGGCAAATAGGATTCGCCCACCACACCTGCCATATAGGATCCTATTCGCCGCTCGCTGCGGCAAAGAGGGGCGGTTTCGCATAGGCGGGTGTCCAACTGGGCTGGCCCAGGATTATAGCGAATGACAGTGCACAGTAGCTAAAAAAGAAATACCACGGTCACGAGAATACGAACCCAGGACCTGGCACTAAACCTACCGTGGTACTACCAGCTGAGCTAGCAGTCGTTACCAATTCTACAGTAGCGCCAAGCTTAAAGAACCAATCCCGCAGCGCAGATCCAAATTATACCTTGAATTTCACAAGCATTTGTATTAAAAAAACGAAGGGATCTGTGACACAAAAGCAAATTGGTGATTTGCAACAAAAAAAAACTGAAATATTTGGATAAATCAGGAACATTTTTTTGAAACGGGAAAATATTTTGAAAATATTTTTTGAAAACTTGAAACTGAACAATTTCGAAACTCCTGAAAAAAATGAAAACATGCACATATTTGAAAATTGCGATTTTTTTTTGCAATTTGTGAACAAAAATTTGAAACTCCAGAAAAAATGAAAACGTGCACATATTCGAAATTTTTGATTTGTTTTTTGAAAATGGGAACGTGTTTTGTACCACCCAAATATGTTTTGAAATTTATGTACAAAAATTTGAAACTGAACAATTTTGAAACTCCTGAACAAATGAAAACATGCACACTTTTGAACTTTGCAAACAATTGATGAAAACGGGAACATGTTTCGAACCACCCGAACATTTTTTTAAAATTTATGAACAAAAATTTGAAACTGAACAGTTTCAAAACTCAAAAATGAGAACGTGCACATTTTTATGAAATTTTTTGAACCATTTTTAATAATGGGAACATGTTTTCAAATTCCTGAACATTTTCTAATTCATGAAACAAATACACAAACACCTTTTGAATTTGCAAGAAAATTTTCAAATAGGAATATGTTTAGAATTTTGAACAAATTTTGAAAGCGAGAACATATTTCTGAAACCGAACATCCTTTAGTTTGTGAAAAGAATTTGAAAAGACGAACACTTTTTAAAAAATAAGATAACAATTTTTGACATTCTAAAATTTTATGAAATTTCTGAACAAAAATTAGAAAACAGGAACATTTTTTGAAAGGAGGAACAAAAACTGAAATTTTCACCTTTTAGAAAAATTTCTGAAAACATTCGTTGCAAAAAGAAAAAAGTCAAAAAAAGAGCAAGAAGAAAGAAAAAAAGACAGGAAATATAAAGAGAAAAAACGAAAAAGGAAAGAACAATAAAAAATAAAAGCGAAAATAAATATAAAAAGAAAAACCGGTTCAGGAACTTCCTAGAAGTTTCCCAAAACCGAAAAATTACCCGGCTAGGAACAGTCATAGAAGGTTCTCAAAACCGGTGTACTTGAACGCTTAACAGGCCAGCCCATGCACGTCGTTCGCTCGATAGCCCCTGTGCGGAACCCCGATTGTTTGGCGCAGAGAGCGGCAAATAGGGTTTTCCTCCATCAATAACTGAACCAAATTGTTTTAGTTGGGACTGTCTATTTGGCATTTGACTAATTTACAATTGGAAAACATTCAAATTTCCTAACAAATCAAATGTTGACAGTTGTATGTCCAAAAACCTACTACAGTTGTATGTTTGTATGCCCAAAAAAACGGGCCAGGCTAAAAATCTGACCCGGTTTAACTAACCAATACAAAACCATCCTGGATCGGTCGCCCATGCTCATTTTCCTTTGCTGGACCACAAAGCACCTGACAAAGAAAAAAAAACTAAAATCAGGAAGTAGCTGGCGACTCCCAGGACCCTTCTTCAACTTGCATGTTGCATCCCACGCAAGGTCCCAAACTCTACTACCCTACCCCTCAGATCTCACCTTACACTGTTACACACAGAACTCATCTAGGAGGAGCCATGGGAGAGGGGGAGAGAGAAGAACAAAGAACCGCAACAAAACAAAGACATGGTAGAGGGGCAAGTACCTGGAGAGAAGCAAGGGGGAAAGAACAGATGCAAAAACTTGGTTGAGGACAGAGGAAGGTCATTCAAGAGACAATCCACAGGTTCAGAAAAATCTCTCAAAAATACTTGTTGACATGATGGAAGAAAAAGAATGCTTGTTGACTGTTCTTCTCTGTTTGGTTGCACAACACCTGAGAAAACCTTTCCAGAATATCTAGTGAATGTTGAACAAACTGGCAAATCATAAGATCGTTTCTGCCTCTGCAAAAACAAAAGGAGAAGTACATTAAAATTTAAAATAAATGAAGATATATTGGGGGCAAACCCTACCAAAATTCCATGAGATGTGCAACCAAAATAGAGAAGAACAGAAAATAAAGTCAAGACAAAAAAGGGACTAACCACATTCCTTCTGGAAAAACAAAAAAAATACAAGCATCAATCCAAATAAACAGATAAGTCATCATAAAAACAATGCATGAATTAGAACTAGAATATAAAAACTCACATGATTCACATAGAACTCGAAAAGAGCTTTCTCAAATTGTCCATCATCACCAGAAAGTTACTGAAAAAAGGTACAGTCAACAGACACAAGAATTAATAAACTGAAAGAGAGAATAAAGAAGAAAATAAAACAAGAGAATAAGACAGAAATAACTACCAAAGACATAGCATTAGAACCATCTTCCGCAAAGTCGTTAGGCACAAAAGGATCATTCAAAGAATCAGCATTCTTAATAAAAGACTGGCAGAACATCCTTGTGAGAGACTTTCCGTAGCCTCCCCATGAAACTAAACCTAAAAAACAGATTACATGACACATGAAAAGAAAGAAATGAAAAAGGTGTACGGAGTAAAGAAGCTGAAAATTACATAGTAATGTGGCTGAATTACAATATAAATCTCAGTACAAATACACTGTGCAGAGTATATCCTTCATCATATTATAGTGCAAATGAATCAGCGAAATTACAGGGTAAATCTGAGGCATATTACAGCGAAGAACTAAACTGTGGAACAACAGCGTAAATATCAATCATGCATCTGGCATGACATAGTGTAACTTACAGTGCGAGTTTCACTCAAAACCAGACTAAATACAGTCAAACTCTGAGGCAAATTACACAGTAATCTAGGCAAATTACATAGAAAAAGCACATGAATTACACTGCCAAGAACTGAAGATAATATAGTGTAAATATAGGGTATATTGCAGTGAAAGTAGCACATGAATTACAGTGGGAAATTCAGAGGTAAATTACAAAAGTGAATCTAGGGGTGTTATAGCGTAAATCTGGGCAAATTACAGTGTAACTTACAGCGTACAGTGCAAGTATCACTCAAGACCAAACTAAATACAGTCAAACTCTGAGGCAAATTGCACATCAATCTAGGAAAATTACATAGAAAAGGCACATGAATTACACTGCCAAAAACAGAAGATAATATAGTGTAAATATGGGGTATATTGCAGTGAAAGTAGCACATGGATTACAGTGGGAAATTCAGAGGTAAGTTACAAAAGTAAATCTAGGGGTATTACAGCGTAAATCTGGACAAATTACAGTGTAACTTACAGAGTACAGTGCGAGTATCACTCAAAATACAGTGTAAAAACCAGTGTAAATATAGTGAAACTCTGAGGCAAATTACACAGTAAACCGGGCAAATTGTAGTGTAATTCGGGGTATATTGCAGCGTAAATCTAGGGTAATTACACTGCAAATCCCATTGTAGAGTAAATATTTGGTATTACAATGTAATTCAAACAATTAAATACCACTATTAAAAGAAAAAAACTGATACACAACAACTAGCTACCTCCTGACAACTACAACGAAAATACAAATACTGCACCGCAAATACAACAGTGGACGACTCAAATATAGATCATAATCACAAGAACTACAGCGCAATGATACAAAGAATATATAACAAGAATGAGCCTGAAATTAAAATAAAAAAACAGAAATTATGGAAAGGATGACGGTTACACTGTAATTATAGGAGAATTTACACTGTAATTAGGGGGAATTTTATACTGTAATTACATATAAGAAGCATCAGGGCTACACTGAAAATTATGGGAAACTTACACTATAATTATGGGAAGATTATACTGTAATTACATATAAGTAGCATGAGAATTACACTATAATTATGGGACAAATTACACTATAATTACAGTGTAAATTACACTCTAATACACTGTAAATACAAAAAAAATCATGGGTATTACACTGAAAATATGGGCTAAATTACACTATAATTCTAGGGTATATTACACTGACAAATACACTCAAAATATGGGATAAAATACATATAATTCCGGGGTATATTACACTGAAAATACATCAAAAGTTTCTGAGCTTACACTAAAATACATCAGCACTACAGGGCTAGTACACACAAATTCAGTAGGATGATCTAACACTGACAAAAAAAGGGAAACACCTACTGAACCAATACAGGGCTAAAAAACACATGTGGATTATAGTGAAATACACCCAGTGAAATGCACCAGAAAACCATATAGACACAGGAATAAAGCAGAGCTGACTCGTTGAATTTGATACACTGAGAAAACCCTAAACTAGGGAAACTAAACACCTGCATCTAAACTGCCAGCAGGTAACTGAACAAATTCAAGAACTACAACAGCAACATGAACCAATACAGAGACCACTTACTACTAAGCAGGAAACTGAACACATCAGAAACCATAGTTGAGCAGGTAACTGAATCAAAAAGCAGCTACATCTACATAGAAGGGCAAACAAAATCAGACGAAGGATACACCATTAGCATCTACATCTACATCGCACGAGCCATCAGAATCAAACTACATCTAACAACAAAAAAACAGACGGAACGGACATCCAGCCACCAGCCTAGCAGAAAAGAAATCAACAGGGGACTCGAATCCACTGCTATATCCATGCACCTACAACTACCATCTGCAACAAAAACACGAGGGATATTCACCGCTACAACTACAGCCTCACCTACTTCTACATCTACAGCGAAGGAAACAAATCAAGCACTGGACTGGGGAGAACTTCAACGAGGGAAGGGCGAGACGACCAAAACCATCAGATGACCTTGAACAACCACCTACCAGCGCCTATACCCGAAGACCTAAAACTAATAGAAGAAATCATGGCGGACTACAAAGAACAATAAAACCTACAACAACAACTCACCTAAATCTGGAAGCTACAGCTACACTGGCACAACACAAGCCAAATCCCACGGGGGAGGGAGAAAGACAAGAACGACAAACCGCGGTAACCAAGGATCGAAGAGAAAGGGGGGAGAATGCAAGATCGAGCGGTGGGATATCTCGAAATCAACATGAATAGAAGGAATCGCCTCCTCGAGCTCTCTCCTCTCAGCCTTATCGAAACAGAGGCGTCCAAATGAAAAAGGGAAAAGGCACCCAAAATTCAAAAAGGACAAAAACCAAACAGTACCGGGTCGGGGCAGTGGTAACGAGCTGAGGCAGAAACAAAAGCGCGCCCGACAAAGAAAACGAACCCGAAAACCACAGGACCCAGCACGAATCTTTGCGCGAGAACGGACGGAGATAGATTTGAATGACAACGAATTGGAAAACACTCGACTACAAAATAGCAAATCCGTTGTTTTAAAATAACTGGAAGAGTTAATGGCATGTACGGTTCAGCCTACGCCACCAATAATATATACACCCCACGCCACCAAAAAGGGCTGGAAAACGGGCTTGGACAATTTTCTAATTGGGCTAAAGAAAACTGCCCAGTCTGCTTCTCGTAGTTCTCTTGAAATTGAAGGCCTAGCCAAAACTAGAAACAGAAAGAGAGAGAAGAGAGGTTTCTCAAAAAAAACACGACAATAGCTGCCACACGTGTGGCATCTAGGAGGATGTGTCGCACGCCCCGTGTGGCATCGACACAGGCCCGTCCGCACAAGCATGTCCGGGCGCACCCCGTCACTGCCCCGCATGTTCGGTGTGCGGCGCGATCGTCCGCGGGTCTGGGCGAGCGACCACGCGGCCCGCACGACCCGTCTTGGCCATCCACCCCTCCCCGCCTGCAAGCTACACGCCCCGTGTGGTAGTCACCACGCGTCCCGCCGCGATTGCCATGGTTCGGACCCTCTTCCATGTTCGTTTAACTGCAGTTGCCATGGTTGCTCAACTGCAGTTGCCATCTCAGGTCAAGTGCTGGATGCCATTTTTGGCAACTGCAGCTGTTGCCATGTATGGTCTGGTCTACTATAGTTGTCATGATTTGAAAACTTTAGGAGTTGCCACCTACTAACACTAGACAGTTGCCATGTAGCACTACAAAAACATGGCAAAAAATATGTTCGGGTAAAAGAGAGAGTTGCCATCTGCTTACAAGCATAATAGGGCAGTTGCCATGTACCCTGCAAAAACACTGACAACTGAAAGCTTTTGGTGTGTGGGAGAGGAGACGGGCATGTGGGCGACAGTGGTATCTTTAGGAGTTGCCACCTACTAACACTAGGCAGTTGCCATGTAGCGTTACAAACAGACGTGGGAACAATAACATGTTCGGGTAACAGAGAGTTGTCATCTGCTTACAATCACAAAATGGGGCAGTTGTCATGTACCCTGCAAAAAACATGGCAAATGACAGCTTGGGCGTGCGAGAGTAGGAAAAATGGGCAGTCGTGGGAGATGGAAAACAGAAGTCGTGCGTGGCGTGCGGGCGCGACGGCAGTTACACCGCACGCCCCGACTCGCAACTAGTCTTGTCCGAGGGAGAAACAACGTACGGGCGAACTGACAAATACTCCACACACCGACCTTGTCCTACGTGGCACACAAAAATTGCCTCACCGTGTTAGGATTGGTGCGAAATTAAATGAACGGTGATTCATGCGTGTGGGCGAGATGCAAATACCCACATATTTGGGTGTTAGTGTTTCCGAAAAAAAATTGAGGGAGAAGAGAGAGAGCCCGAACGGAAGTTCCTATTTGCGCTCTCTGCATATAACTATAGAGGTAACGCACATAGCGACAACACTAAGCGAACGACTGGACGGCCCATCTAAGACAGCTGCCGAGTAGATCGCATCTGGTTTTGGGAACCTTTTGGAGGGTTATAGCCCTGGTTTCTACTGGTTTTGGGAACCTAGTAAAAGGTTCCTGAACCGTTTTTGGACTGGTTTTCTGGTATTTTTTGTTTCTTATTTTTTTGTTTCTTATTTTGGGAACCTAGTAAAAGTACAAAATTTCAGCTCTTGTCAATATTTGTTCTGGGTTCGTAAATTTTAAGAAATATTCGCATTTTCAAATTTTATTCGGCATTTAAAAAAAACGTTTCTGTTTCAAAATTAGTTTGCAATTTTTTTTTAATGTTCATGTTTTCAATTTTTGTCTGGAGTTTGAAAAATTGTTCACAGATTTCATAAAATGTTCGTGTTCAAAAATTTGTTCAGGAGTTTAAAATAATATTCAATTTTTTTTTCAAATGTTGTTTGGGAGTTTGAAAAACTGGTCCCAATTAAATGTTTGCCTATCCAAAAATTAATTTGAAATTTGAAAAATGTTCCAGTTTTAGAAAAATGTTCGTGTTTTCAATTGTTTGGGAGAGTTTAGAAAAATGTTTCCATTTTCCAACAATTATTTGCATTTTCGAAATGTTTGAGTTTTTTCAAATTTTATTCACAATTTTGAAAAGTGTTGGCAGTTTCATACAATATTCACGCTTTTTTCCAAATAATGTTTTGCGTTCAAAATTTTAAAAGCGTTCAAATCTGCGCTTGGTTTTGTTCTTATTATAAATCAGGTAGCTCGCTACCTCATGTGGTGGCCGTACTTCATGTGAAGCACTGGGTCTTGTGTTTGAACCCAATGGAGTATAGTTTTCACTCTCAAATCCCCCTCAATGTCTCCATAACCCTGTGTGGTAAAAACTATACGTTTTTTCTTTTTCTCGAGCGCTACAGTTTTCGTTGTTCGCTAGCTGCATGGGCCGGCCCAGTCGGGAGACCAGCCTCTGCATGCGGTCGACCTTCTGCCCACAGAGAGCCAGCCCGAACGACCCCTCCTGTTTCTCCCGTAGCTGCCGGCGACCCAACTCTTGAAGCTTGCCCCTACCTCAGGCAATGCCGATCCACCCCTGGCGGTGCCTCCATCACCAGTGCGGCTCCGGTGTTCCTGGCGGCTCCTCTTCGTCATCTACCGTGCGGCTGTGCCTCCTACAGCAGTGCACGAGCACAAGTAATTCCCTCCCCCTAAATTTTTGTTGGTCAGTACTAAATTTCTTACAGATTGTGGGCTATATATATACTCCCTCCGTTCTGAAATATAGATCGTTAAACAAATCGTTCCAACCAGGTGAAAATAAGGGAAATGACCTTAATTATCACCCTTGGCTAAATTTGAATCCTCCTCTTTGAACTAGCCCATGCCTGAGAGCTTGATTTGAGCGCTGGAGCCAGCCTCCATGGTGGCGACAGAAGAGCCCCCGAATTCGACGGCGGGGACGCCCTGCCTCTGCTCTTCCTAGTCCTGGCCATGGGAAGCACGGCCCGACCCGGCTTGAAAAAGCCCGACCCGGCCCGGCCCGTTGCTGCTCCCGGGTCGGGCCCGGGCCTAGATTTTCAGCCCGATGGCCGGGCCGGGCCGGGCCCGGTGTAACGCCCATGATGCGGCTATATCTCCCACGTGTCGAGGCACGACTTAGAGGCATAACCGCATTGTGGTTTTGTCGCAAGAAGGGTCATCTTCACATAATCCTATGTAATGAACAAGAAAGGGATAAATAGAGGGTTGGCTTACGATCTCCACGTCACACAATGAACATATAATTCATACATCGTTCAGAGTACACACATAGTCCGACTACGGACAAATCCAAAAGAAAAGAAGATAACCCCAAATGCTAGATCTCTGATCGTCCCAACTGGGCTTCACTACTGATCATCAGGAAAAGACACGTAGTAACGGCCAAGGTCCTCGTCAAACTCCCACTTGAGTTCGGTAGCTTCACCTGCACTGGTATCATCGGCACCTGCAACTATTTTGGTAGTATCTGTGAGTCATGAGGACTCAACAATCTCAAAACCCGCGAGATCAAGACTATTTAAGCTTATAGGCAGGATGTGGTTATGAGGTGAAGTTGCAGCAAGCGCTAAGCAACTATGGTGGCTAACTTACGAGTACAAAAGTAAGAAGAGAAACTACGCAACGGTCGTGAAACTATAAGTGATCCTGAACAACTTACGTTCATACATAACCCAACTGTGTTCACTTCCCGGACTCCGCCGAAAAGAGACCATCACGGTTACACATGCGGTTGATGCATTTTAATTAAGTCAAGTGTCAAGTTCTCTACAACCGGATATTAACAAATTCCCATCTGCCACATAACCGCGAGCACGGCTCTCGAAAGTTTATACCCTGCAGGGGTGTCCCAACTTAGCCCATCACAAGCTCTCACGATCAACGAAGGATATTCCTTCTCCCGAAACAAACCGATCAGGCTCGGAATCCCGGTTACAAGACATTTCGACAATGATAAAACAAGACTAGCAAGACCGCCCGAATGTGCCGAAAAATCCCGATAGGAGCTGCACATATCTCGTTCTCAAGGCACACCGGATAGGTCAAGCTATGAGTAAAACCAACCCTCAAGTTTCCCCGAGGTGGCCCCACAGGCTGCCCGGTTCGGACCAACACTCAGAGGAGCACTGGCCCGGGGGGTTAAATAAAGATGACCCTCGGGTTTGCAACCCATAGGAAAGTTATAGGTTGTTAGGCAAATGTAAAACCAAGGTTGGGCCTTGCTTGAGGAGTTTTATTCAAAGCGAACTGTCAAGGGGGTCCCATAATCCCAACCGCGTAAGGAACGCAAAATCAAGGAACATAACACCGGTATGACAGAAACTAAGGCGGCAAGAGTGGAACAAAACACCGGCCATAAGGCTGAGCCTTCCACCCTTTACCAAGTATATAGGTGCATTAATATTAATAAGAGATATTGTGATATCCCAACATAATCATGTTCCAACATGGACCAATCTTCAACTTCACCTGCAACTAACAACGCTATAAGAGGAGCTGATCAAAAGCGATAACATAACCAAACAACGGTTTGCTAGGAAGGTGGGTTAGAGGCTTGACATGGCAATATGGGAGGCATGATAAGCAAGTGGTAGGTAGCGCGACATAGCGATAGAACGGACAACTAGCCAGCAAAGATAGAAGTGATATCGAGGGTAATGGTTATCTTGCCTGAGATCCCGCAAGGAAAAAGAACTAGTCCATGAAGAAGACAAACGAACGTAGTCGAACGAATCATCACAACTCTAGAACCAAACCGAAGCTAACGAGAGAAGCAAACCGGAAAGAAGGAAACAACATGGTAAACACACAAGCATAAACATGGCATGATGCACAAACAAGTATGATGCATGTCCGGTTTAAAAACATGGCAAAGTGCAACAAACAATACTACAAGTTAAGTGGAGCTCAATATGCAACAAGTTGCATATTGACGAAACACCACATTCAAGTATTTAGTTCACTCGCGTTTAGGTACACATCAATATTAAATGTTGGTTAACATGGCAAGAGGTGAAGCATAATAAAATTACCTATCTAGGCAAGTTTAAATGAGGCCGGAACAACAAACAACAATTCCGGAAAATCCCCATATGCATATTTCAAATTTGGTATTGTTTTTCCCTAAACCATACTTTTGAGTTGTTAAACATGAAAAGTAAGTGCAGCATGTTAATCTATGCATTTTCCCACCCCATTTACATATGAAGTTTATTTAATTCGGAGTTACGGTTATTTAGTTATGAAATAAATAATTTTAACTTGGCATTTATGCAAAAATAAACAAACAGCAAGCTTAAACATTTTAAACATGGATGAGAGTTGGAAAATATGAAACTAGATGAAATTCTAAGCATTTTACATATATATAATTCATTTTAAACCAATGCACGGTTTATTAGTTATTATATGCATGAACATGGAGGGTTTTTTCTGCAAATATGTAAATCCTGGGGTAATAGCTAAATTTGCAGATCTGGAAAAAAAACATGCATGGGGCTGAAACAGGACACACTGGGCTGGGGGCTCTCACCATGGGCCAAGGCCCAGTAGGTGGAGGCGGCCTGCGCGGCTGGGCGGGGAAGCGGCTTGGGAGGCCCACGCGTGCGAGTCAACGGGCGCAGGCGAGGGTTTAAGGTTCCGGCGGCTGGGCGATGGCTCGCTGCTCCTCCCGCAGCGAGACGAAGCAGGTGCGCGGGACTTGGCGAAGCGGAGGCAGCAGCTGCTGATGGAGCTTCTACTCCGGCGACGCGGCGGTGCAGGGAACGGAAGGAGGCGAGGATCCGGGCGCTGGACTGGTCAACGCGGGGCGGGGCACTGTTCTGTCGCTCGAAGCAGAGGCAAGGCCGACGAAGCAGAGGCGGTGCAGCGACTTGCTCCGGGAGGCGAGGAACGGCGGGGAAGCACGGATCCAAGGCTCTCCAGCGCGGATCAGCCGGAAACCACGGCGGCGCGTAGGGCTGGAGCTACAGCAGGCGATCCATGGCGTCTTGGGCAGCGCTGTGAAGACACAGGAGACAGAGCAACGTGAGTTGGAGAGAAGGGAGGAGAAAAAGAGATGAAAGAGAAGGGGAAGGTCAGGAATGTCCTAGTGGTGCTGGTTGTCGCCGGCGGGACGGATGAGAGGACGGAGACGTGACGCGGCAGCGGCGAGCTCTCCCGATCCGCTCGGGGATCGAAGCAGGAGGAGGGGGCTCGTGCGGGAGCTGTGTGCTGGGGTTGCAGGGGCTCTCAGGGCCGTCCGATCTAAGATCTGGCGGTCCAGATCGAGTGGAAGTGGCTGTGGTGGTTGGCTGGATCTGAAGGGAGGTGGGAGGAGTCTGTGGGATCCCGAGAGGAGAGGATTTGGTCCTAGAAGAATTTAGGGTTTGCCTATATTTGGACTGGTCTTTATATAAAACAAAAGAAGGGGTATTTGGATCATCCGATTAAAATCGGACGGTTGAGATAAAACGCTAGGGAGTCCAAATCAAAAATCGAAGATGTTTTATAGATGTTTGGGGATGATCCGGACCCAACGGTGATAACTGAGCGGGTAGGGTTCGGGGCAGGTTTGGAACACGCGAGGGGGTCAATGAAATGTGTAGAGAGGCTGGACATATAGACGAGAGGGGAAAACAAAGACAACAGGGTCTGACAAAAGGTTACGGAGAAGACAAGAGAGAGAGAGGCCCAGCTAGTCTGAGGGAAAGGTCACTAGAGACAAGGAAGAAGCGGCAACTACGAGCGGATGTAAGTTTTTAAGAAAACATGTGAATGCAATGCTCATGATGCTATGGTGAAATGCAACAAACAAATAAAACACACGGTAACAGCGAAATAACGCTTCTGGAGCGTCGGTCTTGGGGCGTTACATCCGAGCCCGTCGTTTTTGCGCTTTTCTGAAGGGGCCCGAGGCCTGGTGGGATTTTATGCGTTCAGGCTGGGCTTGGGCCCAAAAAACAGGCCCGATGGCCGGGCCGGGCCGGACCCGAGCCTAGGTTTTTTGCCTCGGGTTTGGCTAGGCCCGGCCTGAGGTTTGGCCAGGTATAGCTCTTCCCCATCCTTCTTCTTCTTCTTCGGGAGAAAACATGGCGCACGCAAAACCAGCGCCTCACCGCCCAGAAGCCCGTCGCCGGCACCTAAAAAATCGATCTTTGGATCTCGGGGGTGGTGTATTTTTGGCACAGGCCGTGGGAGGAAATGTGGTGGGAGGAGAGGAAGGCTGGCGACGATGGGGAGGAGTGGAGAGGCCGGGGACGACGGGGAGGGGATTTGGGAGGGAGATGGGTGACGAGGGACTGAGGAAGGGCAGCGAGTGGGTGAGGCGCTGGCTAGGGGGGGGGGGCAATATCGGGAAACTTAAAAAATTCTGTAACGTGAGCAAATTTGTACATGAAACCCTTAAACCGCCTATATTTCGGTTCAGAGGGGGTACATCACTAAGAAATTTAATAAATTGATGATACAAACTGTACTTTAGATACTAGAACTTGACCATGGGCAGCAAGGCTAATCAACAAAGATTTGTATGAACATATATACATAATGAAACATGCCGCTGCTACCAGCTCACAGTCGCCTCCCCGTCCTCCCATGAATTGCTACTAGCTACCTGCAGCAGCTCGCAGTCGATCGTGGCCCTGTTTGGATCATGGGGTTAGAGCTAGTTTGAGTTAGTTGGGGGCTCAAATAATCCAAAAGTATCCAAACAGGGAGGGCTAGAGTGGGTTAGTTGCATCTAACCCAACTATCCCGATGGGGAGGTGCTTATTTAGGTTAGAGTGGGTTAGAAAATAACTCTAACTCTAACTGTGTTAGAGTATCCAAACAGGGCCCGTATGCCAAATGGACGTGCCATCTCTACTCTCTAGTACTCGTCCACAAATTCGCAGTGAAATGTCCTTGAGCTATAATAAATAGATATGTGCATGCAGGAGCTATATCGATCATTTGTTCGTTCCATCTCGATCATTTGCTAGCTAGGTTTTGCCCTCCTCGCAAAAGTGGTTGAGAAAGAATGCTGCCTAGCGCTTGCCATTTGATTATATTCGGATCCTTACCATCCTCGTGATATTGTTATTTGTCTACTGCTTCCTGCTTAATAACAAAGGGTTTCGCCCAGATATAATTGCCTCGTAATTAAGGGTATTCACGTTGTATAAGGTTTTAACCTTGTAGGGGCTACCGTACCGGCCGCCGTAGTGTCCTTGTCCAGCATGGAGCAAGCAACAGCCGGCAGTAGGTAGCAGCACGCGGACGCAGCAAGACAAGCAGCAGGAGCTAGCAATGCACGCACGGAACCAGCGGCGGCATCAGAACTAGAACTAGAACCAGTTCATAATGATTCTAATAGGCTTTTATTATAACCGAGAAGAGCATGTTCAAATAAGCCTTAATTTGCTTATACTTATCTTAAACTCACAGTATAACCAACTGATTAAGTATAACCGGCCGGGTGAGAAACTTTTGGACAAGAATGTTTTAGAGTTGCAACAAGTAAATCTATATATCTTGATAATAATAATAGACATGATTGAGCGGCATCATTGCATTGCAGCGCGCACTAATTAAGAGCCAGCATACGTACGATCCATTGCTCTAGACAACACGGCTCCATTCTATGATTTCACCGTCATCATTGCCTTCCCGCGTTGCTGGTTTCATCATTTCAATCTTAGTAGAAGGCCCTGCTGAATCATCATTGCCTTCCCGCGTTGCTGGTTTCATCATTTCAATCTTAGTAGAAGGCCCTGCTGAATCATCATTGCCTTCCCGCGTTGCTGGTTTCATCATTTCAATCTTAGTAGAAGGCCCTGCTGAATCAACAGTGCTCGTTGATTCTGCTGTGCCATTGCTCTTCTCCAATGCCTTCTTCATCTTAGCCTTCTGAGCCCAAGACAGAACACCCTGCTGGACATGCTTATTAAAGATCTCCTTCTTGTAGAAGCTTCCCATCTTTAATTTGTACACGACAGAGGAGAAGATGTGTCAATAATCACTTTGATGCTACATTTTGAGATAATAAAAGCGCCTTTTATCGAAGAAAAAAGCAACATTTTATGATGTTGAAATATGGTCGCACCTGTGTTACAACTGCATACAGAGGCAGAGTGCAGTAGCTGCAGAGAAGCTGAATAATGACCCTGCAAGTAAGGATATATACAAGGATGCATGAGTTGAGAACAAACTTATGCCCGTTGTTTTCCAATAAATAAAACCGACATGCATGAGTACAAGGATATATTGGGAAAAGAAGTACTACCCAATAACAAGCCTCGGCACAATAAAACCTACATGCCCCATGATGCACGAGTTGAATCCATAAGTGGTCTGCAACAGAAATTTGATAAATGATGTTTCGGTCAGTCATTTTTAGATCTTAACGAAACATAATTAATTGGAAAGATGCCTACCAGTATCCAGAAGAAAAATGCAATCTCGAAGGCGTTCTGGAAGAGGATAAAGTGGATCAGGAATAAGACAATCCTCGGCCGCCCAAACCAGAAGTGGTCATCTGATGGCTTTACAATCAAATCACCCTCGAGAGCGGAGTGCTTCTCAGCGACATCCCGGGCTAACTGAGCTATGACGTGCTCTAATTTAGTCCCAGCAGCCAACAGAAGCTGCAGGGAGAAGAGAGAGTGAGTAAGGAATTAAGTAAGCCCATCTTCCCTACTTGTTACACATTGTTCATTTTGTGCTCCATATTTCTGCAGGTTGCTAAAATCATAAGATTTCTTGGTTTAGCTTCTATTGTAGCCAAAGCATAAGAGGCTCACAGTGAATGTTTACAATGAAAAATTGTTATATAAATTCACTTACAATAAGGGGAAGGAATGCAATCCAAAAGTATGTGTTCCAGCCTGCAGCAGATTAGCAAAATGTAGTGTAAGATAGCTTCAAGAGGCGTAAATCATGAAATGCTGCTGACAAGGTTTAGAAACCATGCATTTTGCACAACAAAAGCGTAACTGTTCAAAAATATAATTCATAATTTGGAATCCTTATATATATGTCATAATTGGTTTTCCCTATTTCAGACAGGAGCGTTTAGTTTTTGAAATTCCGAAACTGGCTTGAACCCAGAATTGCTGCAGTATATACCTAACCCATGTACTGGTTTTCGGATCCAGATTATTGGAAAATAGAGACCTCAAAGATTGCGGATTTTTCCTACACGAGCTCCAGGGACATCTCTATTTCGAAGACATTAAACAATGCACTTCCAAGATGATAACATTGTATATTTACTCTGCATCCCTGAAACTCTGCAGATCTGTAGTGTACTCCGACATGTACACACACATAATATTTTGGAATTTTTCAACTTGCACATTCAGTCTTTCAATTCAAAGAACTAAGCCATTGGGAGACAAGCAATTATACAGAACTTACGAGTGCTATTCAGAAATGATGAACTACAACTTACCGTTTATATTCAGCAACAGAAATATCACCACGAAAACCCACAAGTACCAGCTAAAAGAAAATAGAAATTGCATGAGTTGAGCTAATAACTTTCATAGAAAACTACTAGGAACAGTATAGATATAAAAGTACAAACATGTGTATACTCTTTGGATTACCTTATGCCAACCACCACCTTAAAATCAGACTCCAAAACCCGCAACATGTATTCATTGAAATCAAATTTCAGGTTCCCAGGGCAGTGGGCCTGCAATCCAGAAATGATCTCATGCTAACATACGAGGAAAGGACACCAGGATAAAACCACGTCAACTTATTACAATCTGTGCTTAATTACCATGATAAAACCAAGACGCATTGTCCTGTAATCAGTTTTACTTACTGATCTGTAGAATTGCTTGAAAAAACAATGCTGCATGAGAAATAGAAAAAGGCTAATTACCTCGCCAATACACACATATTAGCACAAGACAATTAAATATAGAGCTTGCTATGTAAGGCAAAACTACACTGAAAAGTTGCATATGGCACAGAAAACTTTACTAGTCCACGCAATTTCACAACATAAAAAGAGTTCCGCTTCGGTACAACCCCCTCATAAAACGTATAAAGGGTACTATGGACTTTTGACAATTTGTATCTACTTTTATATGTACGTATACGCTCACTTGGGTCGGCCCATTTGCGGTACATGTGATGACAAATATATCGAAAAAAGGATAGAACGATCTGGGAGTCGAACCCGTGACCACCTAAAACATAAACTATTGTCCACAACCACTGGAATAACAAGCCTTCGGTGAAAAATGTAAAGCCAGACGCTTTAAGTAACATAAGGGTTAGGAATTTTAAAAAGGTTTTAGGAACACTTCGTGAACCGGTTCATTTTTCCATAGTTTTTTTCCTGTTACATTTCTTCTTTATTTTTCAAAAAATGGTTGCGCTTTCAAAATGCTGTTCAAATTTTCAAAACGTTTTTTATTTCCAAATTTGGTTCATAAATTAAAAAATATTTGCATTTTCGAAAATTGCAATGTAACTTCAAAAAATATTCGTGTGTTTAAAAAATTGTTCAGAATATCAAAACATGAATAGTTTTTGGAAAAGCACGAACAAAATTGTGAAGACAAACATTTGAACAGGAATACAAATTTAAATTCCAAAAGATTTTTCAGAAATGCAAACAGCACATGATGTCAAAAAAGTGTTGTAAATTTTCCCGAATATTTTTTCAACTTGGGAACAATATTTATTTAAAATAGATTCATTTTTTAATTATGAACAAATTCCAATAGGCGCCCGACCGGAGGATGACGTCGCTTAGTTGGGCAAGGCCTAAGATTTCATTTTCTTTTCTTAAAAAAATTGAAATGCCAAAATAACAGTTTTAAGTAACTACTTTAAATTATGTTTCCTATGCTTTAGGAAAGCATTTACTGTTTTCAGTTCTATAATTTTGTATTTATTAGTTATGTTAAAAACTTAAAATAAGAGTTTTAAGTACATATATAAATTATGATTTAAATTATCCTTTTCCATCGAACCTGGCATGGATGCCTACTCGGACATGCTACGCGGGACATGATGTTTTTTGGACATTCTTGAAATGACCCTAACTTTTGCCAGCAGGTGGCATGCCCATCGTAGGCATTCATGCCCCCAAATTTTTTTTCATGGTCTTGTATAACCAATTCAAAGCACCAAGCCAAGTTGCTTGGGTTTTTTGACAAGTTTTGTATTTTTCTTGAAATGACCCCATTTTTTCATGGGCTTGTATGACCAATATTCAAGGCACCATGCAAAATTGTTTGTGTTTTCAATCAGTTTTGCATTTTCTGAAGTTTTTTTTTGGTTAAAAAGGATGATAAATGGCCGGACGTGTTACCGAAAATCGTCCGAACTAGGTATGTGCCTACCTTCTTGCAAAAGTGGGGTTCATTTCAAAGATGCCAAAAAAAGACTATGTTCAACGGAGGGTGTTCGCTTAGGCCAGAAGGGTCTTCTTGAAAGCCCGTTGTTTTTCGATATCCGTTAAATGACAAATGTATTCCACCAGCTTCTACAACCAATTTAAGGCACCATGCCAAGTTATTTACATTTTTGAAAAGTTTTGCATTTTCTGGAGTTTTCTCGGTGAAACTAGGCCCATAAATGGTCAGACGCGCCACAACATGTAAATAGTGTCGGAAGTTGTTCGAACGTAGCATGGATGCCTCATATGCATGTGCCAGGATGTTACAAGAAGCTGGGATCATTTATCCATGGCCTTACAAGTTTAGATGAGTGTATTTGTAATTTATGTCATTTACAATCAACACAAACATTTTTCTTTTGTCCTAGAAATTTCTTGAAATTTATCAACAATTTTGGAATTACAAAGTGTGTATGACAATGTTACAAACTAGAAAACTTTTTCCAAAATTGTTAAGATATTACGAAAATCTGATGGAAATTTCGAACAAAATGGCAAACCACATAATTTAAAAAAATAACAACTTTTCTGAAACACATACATTTATTAAATTTGTGAACAAAACAATTCAAAAACTGAACATTTTATGAAATTTCCGAACCTTTTTTGAAATTAAAAATAATATTTTATGTTATACCAAACAATTTTTCAAATTTTTGAACAAGTTCACAAAGAATAATAAAGTTCAAAAGTAGAAAAATGAATTAACAAAAAGAGAGAAAAACGGAAAAAATCGAAAATAAAAAATGCTTAGGCCCTAAAAATTGAAAATTGTTTTCAGATAATGTTAGTATAGTTGAAAAATATTCATAAACTTGAGAAAATGTTTGCGTTTTCAAATAAAGCTCACAAATTTGAAAAAGTAGTGGCATTTTGAAAAGAAATGTTCGAAAATTTAAAAATTGTTCGTGTTTTCAAGAAAATATTCATACGTTTGATAATTTATTGTAATTTTGGAAAACATATGTTTGCAGTTTCACAAGAATGTTTACAATTCTGAAAAGAATGTTCTTAAATTTGAAAAATATTCATAAAATCAAATTATTTTTCATAAAAAATCACACATTTGAAAGAAAAACCCACGTTTCCCTAAGAAGTTCAAATTTTGGAAAATGTTTCATTTTTAAAAAATATTCATGTTTTAAAAAAATTCCAAAAGATTAAAAACACATTACTTTTTGTTGAGCTATAAAAAACGATTTAGCTACAATGCCCCGTGTTGGTCGCTACAGTGTCCATCCAGGTTGTACAGTATCAATTTGTTCTGTGACAGTATTTCTAAGAGAAAAACTCCTATAATATGTCCAGTTAGGTCATAAGAAACTGCGCTGCAATTGTATCAGCAAATCGTGTTTGTTCTGGTTGTATTAGCAAGGTCACCTCCACCTGAGGTCCTGAGTTCGAAGCCTAACAGGCAGAAGATTATTTTTGGATTTTCGAACCTTGCTACAGTACATACTCACTAATGGGCCGGCCCAAGGCGGACTCAGAAATATCTTCACGAGTATTTTCTGGAAAGACCATTCTACCCTTTATTATGAAGGGGTATTAACAGATCTCGTCCGTTGATGTATTTAGGGGGGTTGTACCGAAGAAGAAGTGACATAAAAAAGATATATGAGAAGACCTCATGATTGCTTACCAGCCAACTCAATACTCTAGAATATTTGTCATTACCCTTAAAATTTTCCTTGACAAATTCGGAATTCTGTACAAGGGCCACCTTCTTGGGCCCTGCAGTTTATTGTGAAATTATTATCCTGTTATAAATGTATTGGCGCTAGCTAAACAATCTTGCTTTGGTTCATCAGACACATTTATTGGTTTTCAGTTTACAGGAGGAACAAACAACTGATGTTAACCCACAAGTATATCATTGGCATTGTAATACATATGAACAACAAGAAATGCTCAAATACCGTTTCCTGCAGTATCTTTCTGAATAGCATCCTCCTCCCACTGTTTCCATTGATGCATCTGAGTAAACGAAGACACAAAATCAGCTTATCATAGGACGTGGTATTCCGTGGCTAATGTGCAACACATGTGACTGATAAGTGGGTTACCTTTGCACCTCCTAAAAGCATTGTCAAAGCACTGAATACGACATGTGTAATAGCCAGCACAAATATGAACACATGCAACTGATGCACAGATTCAAGGGACATCAGCTGAATTTTTCCCTGTTAAAACAAATATTAAAGTTCATAACAGCTGATTATTGTTCAACTCACATGGTGAAAAACTCAATGATTTTAAACTGACGGAGTGGGAATGATAAATGGAACAGATATAAGCAATGCAGTTACTAGAAAGAGGGGATTTCAACATGCTGGATAGACACTTGGAGCAGAGCCATTTGAATGTTATGGTACACAGTTGTGATGTCCCCACTCCTTTCCACGTGCCAGTGTCTAATGTTCCTATTGCAGAGTCAGTGGAAATGTACAGAACAAGATCGCTTCATCACATGCTAAGATTGACAACATGACAACGATCGCAGTCCAAGTAATATTAATTGTACCGAACTAGCTAGCTACAGCTACAGATTAAGGTCATAAATTTTTTAAGTGTCTGCATATGCTAAGAAATCACAAGTTCACAACCCAATGGTACCTAATTAACTCCAATTGCACTTGTTCACAAGTCAAAAAACACAGTATGCACAAAATCAAACTAATTTGCGCTCCAACATCACCTGCCGCCTGCAGGTCTCGGCTCCCGTTGCACCCTTGCTGAGTAGCCGCCTCCCGATTCTGCCAATGATCTGGGTTGCAACTAAATGCTCCTTTGCGGGCGCCACCTCCTGTCTTTTGCATGGCAGCATATGCATTCTCCAGTCAGGAGGAATGCAGATCTGCTCGATCATCCCTTGGCACACCGTCAGCAGCAGGGAGATGAAGCCGAGAAGCATCAGCTCTGCATATCACCGGATCGACGAACAGTAGGTTGATGATAAATGATGATACGCCCAACATGGATGGAAGAAAGGTACAACTCTTATCTATCTATAGGCAACAGGCCAAAATTGAAAAAATGTGAAGAAATCGAGATAAAGTGAGTGAGTAATACGCGCGCGTAGCTAGCTAGCTTTTGAACTATTTTTAGTTTTACGGGGACACAGTTGAATTACCTTCTTTGACCTTGAGGACGGCCTCGTACAGCGGTTTCTGGTTATTGCGCTTCAACTTCTGTGCTCACATCCGGGCCGGAACAGCATGAACACATGCATGCATGTAGGATGAGTGAATGGGATGAACATGTACGACGTACGTACCAGAAAAAATCAATGGCTCAAGGTAATAGAAGCGAGCAGACAGGAACGGTGTTACCTTGCCAAGGTAGTGCAGGCCGTTCCGCGGCCATGGAGATGACCACCATCAGGGCACAGACGATCGCAAGGATCCATGTGGGCGTGAGCTCGAGCGTCTCATCGTGAGGGGCGCCCTCCGCCATGATCTGCGCGCGCCCTCAAGCTCAACGGAAGCGCGTACGAGAGGATGAGCTCGAAGGAGAGAGATGTTGAACAAGGGTGCGGCTGATGAATGCCCTAGTGTAGAGCTGGACTGGCAGTGTAGTAGTACTGCAGCAGAGCAGAGCAATTGCTCTCCGTCAACGTCGTCTCCGATCGATAGGGGGCGGCCGTCGATTGATGGGGGTGTCGGGTGTTGGAGCCGTCAATTGCTTAGCTAGCTCCTAGAGTATATGCAAGGAAGCGCCCAACTGTAGGAGCTGCCGCCAGGCACCAATTAATATCCAATTCCTTCCACAGTTCGCATGTGATGCTGCTGCTGAGTTGATTCGAGTTGTTGAGTTGGGCGATCTGAGTCGTGTCCAAGATCGATGATGCGCATGTGACCGCTGCTACATAAGTACTGATCGATCGTTACATACATAGTGTTGACACCTGATTTTGGCAAGATACAGAGTGAAAGGATTTTCAGCATGAGAAAGTTTCATATCGTCGAGTGGAACAACTTTGATGTTTAGGCTATCGCCATTCGACCTCATCTCAGTGGCCGAAGTTGTACTCCGAGTGACAAAATTTAACGTTCTGAGTGCTTTTCGGCCGATTACGCCTCCAATATGACCTCAGATGAAGGAGTGCTCTAAAGGAATTGTCTTCGCCTCGTCGAGACGATCGATTTTCATATATAAATCATCTCAATCCGAGTTCGTACGCAACCTGTGGAGACAAAACAAGGTCAGAAACAGAAGCTGCAGAGTCATTTCGGACCAACCGAGTTGATTGACTCGGTGAGACCGAGTTGATCCGAAAAATTACAGAAAGTTACAGAAAGTTTGCAACGTTCACTCGGTGGGACCGAAAAAAACTAATCGGTGAGACCGAGATTGATCCGGAAATTGCCAAAGATTCCTGTCCGAGTTAGGTTAGGGTTTTTGATGTTTTGGACGGAATTTTTAGTCCTTTTCTTGTACGGGAAGTCCACCCGCCTCTTATATATGTTGGGGGTGACGGCCGATTGAAACAACACACAATCGAACAAATCTATCTACATCTTTTACCTTTACTTTTCCTTCTCCCTTGTTCTTCTTCTTCCTCGTTCTTTGTTCGTTCTTCGTGTTGAAGGGCAGCGATCCTCGAGGCTCTAGGGGCGATCAGGTCGACCTAGGGCAGCCCATAGCTGCCGCACGTCCAGACGGGGTCCCTCCCGGGCGTGTGGGGTTTCGGGTCTTCAAAAGCGCCCGCCGGATTGTCTTGCGTACCGCGCTTCCGGCGGGTCTCCTTCGACGTGAGCTGCGGTGCATCACCCCCGGCGTCGAGGGTACACGGTGACGTGTTCGTGTGCGAACACACTTTTTGGCGACTCCGCTGGGGACGAAAGATCAAGAATCATCATCAACCATGTCTAATCTCCCCAAGCCCTCAGAGGTTGACGCCGATAACATCATTAAGCCCGGTCTTGATGAACTATCGGATGAACATCACCAAGCCTACGAAGCACGCAAGAAGCAGCGTGAAGAGGCTTTTGAGGCGCTCAAGAAGAAGCGCGAGGAGGATTTGGAAGCGTTTCTCTCAAGTTTCAAGAAGGACTGTCAAGGCAACATCACTCCGGTTAGAAACACCAATTTTCCTCCCCTCATCGACGAACAAGATCTAATCACTGTGAGTAAAGTTTTTTCTCCAGAGCAAGTGGCTGTGATTGAAAGTCTTGTTAGTAAGGGTAATGTGATGGCATACAATTCTTTTGTGGCTAGTGCTAATGCTCAGAAAAATATGCCTCCATCATCTAGTGGTACTGTTGGTATATCTGAAAACCCTAGTCCAATTTTACCTATTTCATCGGCACCACCTATACAACAACAATATAATATGCCGTTGAATTTTTACCCTACTCAAACCAACCAGCTTGTGGCTGCACCTACATACTCTAATCCTATTATGAGTGTGCCCAATTCGGCGTCAACGCCGAATCACTTTGTCACACCACCCATAGGCGCAGGCATGTTTGGTCTTCCGTCGAATTATGGTTCGGCGCCCATCCCACAAGTTGCACCAATAGCTAGTACTCAGGTTGCTTCTATGTCATTACCACAAACATCTTCATCTACCTCGGATCCAATTTTAGCTAAATTAAGGGAGGATTTGCATAAGATGTTTCTAGAAACTTTCGGAAACGAGCCGAAAGTAAAGAGTCATGTGTACCAAAAGCCTTATCCTGAACACTTCGATGCAATTTCTTACCCTCAAGGTTATAAGGTTCCTGATTTTGTTAAATTTAGTGGTGAGGGTACGAAAACAACTTGGGAGCATGTGAGTCAGTATCTAGCACAGTTGGGTGAAGCAGGTTCCATAGAAGAATTGAAAGTGCGTTCATTTCCATTATCTTTAACTGGTACCGCATTTTCATGGTTTGCTGCTTTACCACATGGCTCAATTCTCTTATGGTCGCAATTAGAGCAAAAGTTTCATGATCACTTTTATAGCGGCAATAATGAGCTAAAGTTGTCACATCTTACATCGGTTAGGCAGAAACATGATGAATCGATCACCGATTATGTCAAGAGGTTTAGAGATATAAAAACCGATGTTATAGCTTAGTGATAACTGAGAGAGACTTGGCAGATCTTGTTCTTAATGGTTTGAAAACTCACATTAAAGAGAGGCTAGAAAGTTATGAGTTTTTGAGCATTAATCAAGTCTTGCAAAAAGCTTTGGCCCAAGAGAGTCGAAATAAAGAGGTCCATAGGTCTACAACCGATCGTCCTAGAATGCATATGGTTGAACACAATGATGATAATTCGGACGATGAGGTTGATGTCTATACTACTGAATTTGTTTGGTCCTCAAATGCCAAACCCTATATGTGCAATGCTCTTAAGCCGATTCGCAAGAATCGTGATGAGGAGATGAGGTTTACTTTTGATATATCAAAGTGTGATAAATATTTGATGCACTCTTGCAAGATAAGATGATTAGAATATCACACACCATACCGCCGTTTGAGGAGCTGAAACGGCGTGCTTATTGCAAGTACCATAATTCATTTTCTCATGCTACTAACGATTGCAATGTTTTCCGATGACAGATACAATCGGCCATTAATGACGGACGATTGAATTTTGCTGAGATGCAAGTTGATAAACAGCCCTTCCCGATAAACACCATAGACTTGAAGGGAAAGAAAATGTTGATTCGGCCTAGCATAGCCGAATCTGCTAATAAAGATAATGTTGTTATTGGTGAACCCAGGAATAGCAAGGAGGGCGACAAGGTCTTGGGAAGAAAGATTGTGCTTGAGAAGCAACCCGATGGCAAGGAAGTGTTGAAGATCACTATAAAAAATGCCATACTCGGGGGGCAACCACAAGTACAAGAGGATGCTCATGTTAAATTGATCAAGCCCAAGAATTCAGAAGTTGGCAAGTGGAAAAAGAATGAAACTAAGAACAAGATAATCAAGCCAACTTTTGATATGTTGCTATCCAAATATGCAAGTCAAGCGGCCGGTTCTAGCTCTAATCGGCCATCACATTCAAAGCGTTCAAGATTGCCTCCAGAGCAAGAGTTTCGACGATATGCAAGGACATATGGGTCATGGGCACCGACACCATGGATGTCACAACCCTTCTATGCGCCATATTACATGAGAGGCTTCAGTGGAGGATGGGGGCAGCCCCCAATGGCTCCTTATGCTTTCCATATGGGGTGGGCAGCACCTAGAAGGCCTGCTCGCGAGAGGTTTTATTATCCCACACAAGGCCGTTTGAGCTATGGTGCTAATCGGCCAACAAAAATTTCTCCAAGTAAGGCCAATAAAAAAGTGTGGCGTGTTAAGTCATCTAATGCGGAAATTTCAGAATGCGACAAGCAAAAGGAGATCAAAAGGACGATTGTTGGTAATCTGGCTACTTCTAATGGTGATATTGTTATTGTTCAGCAGGGTTCCATGGTTAGTGATCATGAGGCAAGCACAAGCAAGGCCAAACCAAGGGATCCCAAATATACTCAACCTAAGTGGTGTCCTCCCGGTTTAACCAAGACCATGAAAAGGAGATTACAACGCATGAGGAACCACGAGAAGGTAGAGCACAAAGAGGAGAGGCAAAGGGACGAATTGTTAAGTGAAATTCGGCCCATGGCACTCACAAAACAAGTGTGGAGGCCTAAACAAAAAGAAAACACAGATGCTTTTACATTAGCTACAGCAACACATTCACCACCAAAAGAGGATGATGCAACCCCTATTACATCGTCCACACCATCTGAAACATCCCCTTCAGTTGAGGAATCTTTGAGCCCAATATTCACATTGGGGGATGAAGATGAGATGGTGGATTATGAATCTACGCCGGTTCGGAAAGGTATGGATATTAATATGGTATATTACTTACCTGCCGAGTTTCGTGCTATAGGTAAAGAAGGGGAGGTAGCCCAGCTGGATTTTGGTCCTAAGAATGCTATCTTCGAGAAGCCAAAAGAACCGGTGAAACACTTGAAGCCATTGTACCTCAAAGGTCATATTAACGGATCGCCGGTTGCTAGGATGCTCGTTGATGGTGGTGCTATGGTAAATCTTATACCCTACTCGGTCTTCAAGAAGTTGGGGTTAGATGATGATGCATTGATGAAGACCAATATGGTACTTAATGGATTTGAGGGTAAAGAAAAGACAGAGGCCAAAGGTGTGATGTGCATGGAACTCACCATGGGAAGCAAGACTTTAGCCACCACATTCTTCATCGCCGAGGTGCAAGGTAACTATAATGTTATATTAGGCCGCGATTGGCTTCATGCTAACCAATGTGTGCCATCTACCATGCATCAATTCTTAATACAATGGGTCGATGATGAGGTAGAAGTCATTCACGCAGATAATTCGGCTTGTGTTGCTTTGGCCGATACATCGGTGGATTGGAATCATCCGGATGTTACTTTCTTAACAGGGCGTGATCTCTCGGAATTTGATTTCCTTAGTGCTACGAGGAACGGGTTCATTCCCATCTCTTTAAAGCCGATTGGTGGTAATCGGTTCCAGGGTATGATGTAAACAAGAAGTTAAACATGGCCGATATAGAAATTATCGCCCTAAGCACATAGAATGGCCGATAGAGTGTTGACATCGTCCTTAGGAAAATCATCATCCAAGTTATTTTTCAACACACAAGTTTGCCGAAAAACAGGGGGGCATGTGTTGACACCTGATTTTGGCAAGATACAGAGTGAAAGGATTTTCAGCATGAGAAAGTTTCATATCTTCGAGTGGAACAATTTTGATGTTTAGGCTATCGCCATTCGACCTCATCTCAGTGGCCGAAGTTGTACTCTGAGTGAAAAAATTTAATGTTCTGAGTGCTTTTCGGCCGATTACGCCCCCAATATGACCTCAAATGAAGGAGTGCTCTAAAGGAATTGTCTTCGCCTCGTCGAGACGATCGATTTTCATATATAAATCATCTCAATCCGAGTTCATATGCAACCTGTGGAGACAAAACAAGGTCAGAAACAGAAGCTGCAGAGTCATTTCGGACCAACCGAGTTGATTGACTCGGTGAGACCGAGTTGATCCGAAAAATTACAGAAAGTTACAGAAAGTTTGCAACGTTCATTCGGTGGGACCGAAAAAAACTAATCGGTGAGACCGAGATTGATCCGGAAATTGCCAAAGATTCCTGTCCGAGTTAGGTTAGGGTTTTTGATGTTTTGGACGGAATTTTTAGTCCTTTTCTTGTACGGGAAGTCCACCCGCCTCTTATATATGTTGGGGGTGACGGCCGATTGAAACAACACACAATCGAACAAATCTATCTACATCTTTTACCTTTACTTTTCCTTCTCCCTTGTTCTTCTTCTTCCTCGTTCTTCGTTCGTTCTTCGTGTTGAAGGGCAGCGATCCTCGAGGCTCTAGGGGCGATCAGGTCGACCTAGGGCAGCCCATAGCTGCCGCACGTCCATACGGGGTCCCTCCCGGGTGTGTGGGGTTTCGGGTCTTCAAAAGCGCCCGCCGGATTGTCTTGCGTACCGCGCTTCCGGCGGGTCTCCTTCGACGTGAGCTGCGGTGCATCACCCCCGGCGTCGAGGGTACACGGTGACGTGTTCGTGTGCGAACACATAGCTAATGAGAAATGATATTTATACATAGTTGTGGGTGTACCGAGTTACAGCTCGGTCGTACCCCAACCCAACAAAGGCCACTCTATAGTCCTCCATTGGACGTCCAGCTACCCTCTTTACTGGTGGTCATCCAGAAAGATCTCCTCCAAGACGAGCAAGTACAACTGCGGTTTCAGCAATTTGGTCTGCCCTCTTGCGGTAAGAGCGCGCCCTTTCTCTCGATCTATCTAACCTTCCGTCCCTGAACAAATCAATTTTGGCATGGTTCAACTCAAAATGAAGACTTTTCTTGTGACGTAGATGGTTCTGCTTATCAAGGGATGTATATGAGGGTAGAGGTGAAGTCCTGGGCAACATCTAGCGGGATATGGATGCAGGTATGTTCCAGTTGAGGATGGCTTAGGTGTTTGTTTTAGAATATTATAAGATGCAGATAGGCCAATGAAACCGCAACCACAGCAAAGTCTGAACTACCACTGTTAATTCCCCACTAACAAGTTGTCATTGCAAACCTGAAACATACTAGTACCAATTTAGAAGAATGCTAGCTTTGTTGCATGCAGCTCAATAGACAGATACTCATTTGTATGATCATTTGTATGATAGGAGAGTAGTAGGATAGGAGAAAACCATTTGTATGATCATTTAGTTTAATTAACTAAAAATGTTTCAGGCTGGAGCACTACACTAGACTTCATATAGTTTCAGGCTGGTTGGAGTACACTGGTTATAATTAAACAAAAACCTTTTCTTTAATTAATTAAAGGGAAGGTTTCAGTTTAATTAATACTCCTAATTTTACTCCTACTCCTACTAATCCTACTCCTAATCCTAATTTAAAAAAACCTGCATTAAAAGGAGTATTTTGGCACTGCATGAAAATGAGTATTTTGGCACTCAACTACGGAGTACACAAATCTCTACAGCAAGCTACTCCAAGCAGTACTACACCAACTAATGTCCATCTGTCCATCAACAGTTTGGAGTATTGATCTGTCGATGTATGGATCTTGATAAACAATGTCTTAAGAGTTTAAATCTTGAGAAAGGAAACAACTAGGCCATATGAAACATGATAAAGAGTAACCAGGCCACATAGCAAAGTGCTTTTAAAAGCACTTAACTGTATTTATACAAAGCATATCAGTATTCAGAAGAACACAGAGACTACAAATGCAGACTTATGCAAGTTAACAGTGCCTTTCCCGTACTGTACTTCATGTGTTCAATTAACAGAAAAGGTTTCCGTTAGTTTAATTAACATAAAAAGGTTTCAGTTAGTTTAATTAACAGAAAAATTCAGATAGTTTAATTAACAGAAAAGGATTTTAGTTAGATTAATGAACAGTGTATGATGAATTTGATTATTCAGACTTAAGTTGCTTCAAGTGATGTCACTAGTTTCAGTTAACTAGAGTACTACAGCAAATGGAGTACCAAATCTGATTCAGTTAAAGTCTCCAGATGGAGTACCTAATCTGATTCAGCAAGTGTTGCTGCAAGTGAACATTTTGAAATAGCTGCTGCACTTGCTACACTAAAACAGCTATTGATCAAGTACCAGAGTACTCCAATTGATCAAGCAGCAGTAGAAATACTGCAAGTGTTTAAATTCAGTCAAGTACAACTGCAAGTACTACTGCGAGTGTTTAAGCTCCAGTTGATCAAGCAGAGGCTCATCACAGTACTACTGCAATTATTTAAATTCAGTCAACTATACTACTGCAAGTGTTTAAATTCAGTCAAGTATACTACTGCAAGTGCTTAATTAACAGAAAAGTGCTTCATGATTCTCTTTGGGTCAGGCTACAACGCCCAGTTGTGGAACAGGAAGAAATACTGGAGTTTGTGTATACATATGGTGTTGCTTCTGTATTCGAATGTGCAAGTACTCCGACCTCGCCAGGTGTTGCTTCTGTATTTGAACAGGAAGAAATATTCGCTGCAAGAACTATTGCAAAAGCTACTGAAAGAGGATCAAGAACTATTGAATCAGATTGCAGAGTACTCGGCGCCGAGTAAGTAAGGGGCTCACCGTAGAAGGTCTTGGCGTACGTAGAACTCGCCGCAGCAGGGACTCAGAGACTGAGTGCGCAGACCTCGCCGCAGCGGTTGTAGGCGTCGCCGAGGAGGCCCCAACCGAGCTCGGCGTCGCCCTCCTGCTCCAGCTGCTTGTCCCGCCACCGGTGGCACCTACCCGCCTCGGCCTCCCGCGCCGCTCCGCCGCCGCTCCACATCCACGCCCCCGTAGCCCATATCCAGCTTTGGCGCCCCCACACATCCACGCCTCTGTCGCAGAGAAGCTCGTCGCCGACGCAAAAAGAATCAATTTTTTTAACCTACGGGGTGTGTGAGTGAAGGCGGGGTGGTGGGGGGGAAAGGGGCGGTGGAAGAGGCAGGCGACGGGAAGAGGAAGAGGCCGGCGACGAGGAGAGGGGGAAGGCGGCGACGAGGAAAGGGAGTGGCCGGCCACGGAGAGGAGAGGGAGAGGCTGACGAGGGAAGGGGCGAGCGAGTGAGTGCTGCAGCGACGCAGAACGAGCGAGCGGTGCGAGCGAGGAGCGGATAAGGTGGAAGGGTAAATCTGGAAAGGAAGAAAATTTTATAGCGTTAGAAAATTCCTAAAACCTAAAAAGTGGTCGCGTGCTGTTTAGACGTCCCGAGCACACACCCTTCGGCGCCGTCCGATCGCAATCGCCAGCCCCAGGTGCCGCGCGGTCGGATCGCGACGACGCGCTCAGGTGTTGCCCAGTCTGTTCGAGGCCCGTTGGGTGGGAGCGGCGGTGCCAGGGCCCACCACTACTATCTCATCGTTTCATGCCCCTCCCCCTCCACACACTACGACTCTTCAATCGAAATCACAGGCAGAGCGCTCCTCGGCAGGTTCTTCTCCCCATCCCATTTTCCTCCAAATCCGGCGAGGCGTCATCGGCGAATCTGCGGCCGATTCCGCGGGGCCGTGTGGCGACCTTGGACGTGTGGCGGCCAGGGGCGTGCGGCGAACAGAGGCGTGCGTTATTTTTTGAAGGAGGAGAAGTGGAGGAGAGCCATGGTCGTGCGGCGAAGTGGAGGAGTGGAGGGAGTCATTCGAGGTGCGACGCTTTTCCGCGCGAAGAGAAGCAGAAGCCAAGGCTCCGCGATTCCACACTATCCCCACTTCGTGTTCTTACCTCCCGTCAATTCCGCGGGCTGCACAGTGTTTCCGTGGCTGCAAAACTCTGGTAAGCATCTCGTTTCTCGATTATGCTTGTGTTTGTTGCTCGTGGAGGAGATGCGCTCTATTTTTGAGTGGATATCTGCGTGCAAGGGTCTGGCTATTGGGATGCCAGATGCGGGAGACATGAGGGATGGTGGAGCTGCTCGATTTTTCGGTGATGGATGTGTGTGTGCAAGGTTTTGGTTACGGGTGTGCGAGATGCGCGAGGAATGAGGGAGGGGTTGGGTTTGTGGCTTCAAGTGTTTAGCTACGGTGATTTTTGCAGTACTTCTGCTCGTTTTGCAGTGCTAATTTGCCAGGATCCCTCTTGTGATTTTTTCCAGATCTATTTGTTAGTTTTTTGGGGAAATTTTTGGGGATAGGTATGAGATAGGTACGAGATATATCACTGTACATTTTTGGTATTGAGTCCTCAATATAGCTGTTGACATTTTTGGTATCCTTGGTATTGTTTTCTGACTACGCTCTGTTTATACTTTCCTTTCTGAACTTGCCTAATTGTTGTTTCCTTAGTTGCCTGTTATTGTCATGGTTTTGGCCTAATAGGGTTTGTCAACTTGCTTAGGACATCTCCAACGAGAGGAGCCAGGAGCCGGCGCTGCGACAGGAATCCTGGCCGGCGGTTATAAAATCAAATCCTGGAGTCACCCATGGCACCGGCGCAATATTAGGTGCAATGCTACTCCTAGCGGCGAAGCCAGAAGCACCATCGTCAATGGTTTTGGTAATCCTCTAGGGAATGTGATTCCCCCCTTTTTCAGTTAATAACTACCTTAATGTTGATTTTGAGTGAGACATTCGCCAAGTATATACGCTTTGCTAAACAGCACTGTGATATTAATCCCAATTTGGTTTCACAAATGTGCTTAATGTCACCTGAAAATTAATACTCATTATATGCGAGAATAGCAGAAATGACGAGCAGAGGACTATGAAATATTTGCAACATAGTACTGTACAATAGGAGGCATCCTCACCATACAACGAGCCATTGTTGTCAGGGAGGATTACCAAAAGAAGCTCAAGCTCCTTTCCCTTGAGTTTTTTTGGTGCAGCGTTATACACATGCTTAAGCGGCTGTACTGCTTGATCTGGTCTAGCCGAATACATTGATATAGCAGGTCATCGTTGAACTCTTGCAATACCATTTAACAAATAACAGTTACTTGAAAAAATATTGCTATTTCATACATTATTTATACCGGAATTATCTGTTGAGTGCAGCACAACTCCTAGTGTGGTTCCCCCCTTTTCACAAAATTTGCATAACAATTGATAAATAGTTGCTTGTTTTCAATTTTCGACTTGCCCAATGGTTTTCATGGTCCTCTCCGTTGGTCGTCTGGCGGCAGTGAAGGTTTTCGTGGGGGTCGCGGGGTGGTAGTGCGATTTTCAGGGCCTAACCCCCACAGCACGCCCACTGGCAGAGGTGGGTAGCAAGCGACGAGCGGGAGAGGAGGGGTGTGGTTATGGTGTGGATAAGGGGAGGACAATAGGCATGATGAGTTTGACGTGATGGTTTTGGGGTTAGTGGTCATAGGCTTTTTCCTTGAAGTAGACAGTATGGGACACCGGGGCGAGTTTGAGAGGGTGGGATGTTGGAAGTTGCCAGGGGAAAAGGATACTAGTTTTTTTCAATTTTGCTTTCTGACTTGCCCAATGGTTCGATAGGTAGTTTTCCAGATGCAGACAGGCGCGTTACCACTAGTTGCTCACAGTTATTGTTACTAGCCAATGCTTCCAACCTTGCTTAATTAGAGTACAAAAACTCGCACACACTAATGCGTTGATCGACATTTTGAACTTAGCATTTGGGATATTTAATTAGGGGCCAAACAATGCGTAGCTGTTTTGGGTCCCAAGTGGAGGTTGAGCCTTTCTGTGTCTTGGTGAAATACTAGTGAAATACTTTAGATAATGAACAATCCTAAACAGCTAAACTTGCCTAATGTTTGTTACTTAGTTTCCTGACATGGTTCAGAATTTGCTTTTATTGGTTTTATTACTTAGCTGACTTTGAGGTTTTTGCCAAAACTTGCCCAACACTATGTAGGTAGTTGCCTTGGTTAACACATGAACTTTGCGCATGTGCTATTTCCCTTCACATTTCATCATATGGTTCAGAATTTTGCTAGTTATTTTTAGTTAGTGTATTGGAAGTTTCATACAAACCACCTGGATATGCATTTATGGTGATGTTTTTTTTTTCTTTTTTTAGTACTACCTCCGTTTCAGTTTACAAGTCCTGCGCGTATACCTAGGTTGCCAATTTTATCACCCTAATATAAACTATATAACACAAAAATTATACCTTTTGAAAGTAGAAACACCGATTTATGTTGGTATATTTTTTGTAATATATGACTTGTATTAGGTTGGTCAAATTGACGACCTAGAGGTACGTGCACGCCCTGTAAACTGAGAGAGAGGTAGTAGGAAAGATGGCTGGGAGGAGCAAAAAAATGCAATTGGCATGAACAACCCGTGACTGCTCTTGACCATGATTCATTTACTATCATTGAAGACCAACAAATAGAGGGCAAGCTGCGAGTAAGCACTTTCTCCCCCTTATTTGAACATCCCCATTGTTTTTTTTCAGGCACCTCACACACGTGTATCGAAGTTCACAAACACAACACACCCATAATCATTTGACTAAAAATCAGGGGTTAAGCAAGTCCACACTACTAGACCAGGCAATGGACATACAAAACAAGCAAGTTAAACACAAATGTTAGTTCACGTACAAATGTTAGGCATAGCCCTAGGGGGGGGGGGTAGGGGGTTGTTTGTCAGGCAAATCACACATGCAAAACAGGCAAGTCGCGTTCAAATGTCAAGCAAGTAATAAACTCAACACTTTTTGATAGTTTCGAGCACACAATCGCGAGCGTCAATCTAAATCACTCGCCGCGCACGTGGCCAGATGGCCTCTGGTCGGAACCGACCATTTTGTCCGCGCATGTTGCATCATTATTGGAAATGACCGAAGTGGAGACAACGGCAGGGTGGTCCCACAACTAACACAAGTGCCCCTCTCCATTTCCTATATTGCCACATGCACTTCAAAATTCCAGGAGAGAAAAGCAGGGGGCGGCGCTGCTTGCAGTTGCTTTGTTCGCCCAAATCGAGTGCTGCCCAAATTCGCTGTTCCGACGGAGTTGCCGGAGCGGCTACGCGTGAAGGAGGGGGGCTTGGTCTGATAGCCACAAGCAGCGGCAGAGCTTCTCATTTCCGAGGGGAGGGGTCAGAGGAACGGGGGGGCACATTTTTGTGCCGCGAGGAGGCCGATTTTTCTTTGTTCAAACCCAGAGGTACATGTCGTAAACAACAGTTTCATGCTCATTTTTTGGTCTCTCCGTGTTGCTGGTCTCGGTGTGCCCCTCTGCGCAGGCAACTCCCCGCGTTTGTAGCATCGGGGGGTAGGGTGCTATGAGTGTCCGATTCACCACACACACTGGCGGAGGACATCGAGGTGGTTTTTGCAGGCGGCGTGCTGGGAGGCGGACGTTGGACGGGGGGATGGGGTGGTAGGCCAGGTAGGAGATAGGATGCAGATCTGCAAAGGCCATTTTTCGTGCAGGTGGGCGAGGTTGACATGCAGGGCAAGAGGCGGGGGGGGGGGGGTGGTTTTTTATGGCGATAGCATGTCGAGGGGGGGGGTAGTTTGCACCAACATATTTTTTAACATCAGACAATTTTTGGGAGGGCTTGAGATGGAAGTTTCACGCGCAGAGGGGCATGAGTTGCCACATACACGTTTTTTGTAACTTGAGGAACCACTAGGCAAAGGACACGATTAGAGCGCCTCTGAAAAGTGCCAAAACTTGCCCAACATATGAGATAGAAGTTGCTACATATGCTTGGTGCGAGTTTCCCAATTATTTTTTAACTTGCCTAACCATTGCCTTATAGTTGCCTCAAAATGATGCAAACTTGCCATCTCTTTTCATTATATACTCAGATGATAGACTGTTGCTACAGGGGTTTCACATGATCCTCATCTTGGAAGTCGATACATGCCTAAAAACCTCAGAACTTGCCTACAATTTTTCCAGTGATGACAGTAAAACTAGTGTGCACTACAAAAACCATAGAAAGGAAAACAATGATGTAAAAACCATACAATAATTCAAAGGTGTTGAACAAGCATAGGAATAAAAAAGGAACAAGCATTAATAGTTGCTAGATGTGAGCGGGTCTAGTTCCTGTTTTGCAAAACGAGTTTTTTGCCGGATCTCTGTCCTATCATGGAGTATGGACTTTTCTGTGTTTTGTCCATTTTTTTCAACTTGCCTAACCATTGCTTTGAAGTTGCCTCAAAATGGTGCAAAACTTGCCATCTTTTTGTTTCATTTATATATTCAATGATAAATTATTTGCTACAAGGCAACTCCACACATCTAGACCAGGCAATTGATACACGCAGATCAAGCAACTTAATACAATTGAAGTAAAATACCAGTTTTTCCCACTATACTGATAGTTCAGAAAACATATGCACATCAAGGTTAGGCAATTCCACATAGATAGGCCAGGCAATTGGTACTCACAAATCAAGCAACTTGAAGAAATTGAAGTCAATCAAATATAGAAAAGTCGAGTAAGTGACTTAGGCACACATTTTAGGGGGGGGGGGGTACGAAGGGGGATTAGGGCGGCAGATAATCTATGCATGTGGAACAGAAAACTCACAAATTTTTTGTCTAAACAACAGGCAAGTCACGCATAAAACTCTAGCAAGTCCCCCACAGTTTTCTAGCAAGTCGCATACAAGACCACCATAGCTTTGTTTGCTACACAAACCATGGCGAACAACTTTGTATTTTCGTTTCATTTTTTGTAGAACCCACCTAAAAAATCTCAAGTTATCCAAGGAATAACCAAGTGAGAAACCTCCACCACTACTCTCCAGGTAATCTTAATACCGTTCCCCTGTAGATTAGTTGCTTACTATCTAGAGAGAAATCAATTGTGTGTGATTACTGATTGCACTAAACTTGCTTAAGAAACCTGAACACTACCCTACAGTTTCTTTTCAGTGATGAACATAAAACTGAATTAAAGAGTGTACTACTCCTTCCATAAACTAATATAAGAGAATTTAGATAACTACTTTAGTGATCTAAACACTCTTATATTTCTTTACAGAGGGAGTATGTCATTAATTGGTAGGGAATCATTTGCTCACTGCCAGCACGCACGAGCACACATAAGTTGCTTAATGGCAGAACTGGAGTTGCATAAAACTGCCCACCTAGATTTCTTTACGGAGGGAGTACCCATCAAGTTTCTCTTTGTCATCCATATATAAAGTTGCTTTTCCAGAACTTCATCTTTTTAATTTCTTTGTCTACACCACAAAGTTTTGTTTACATAGTTGCAATATGTTGCCTAAAACATACCCATCAACATGAGTAGTTAGCCATATAATACATCCAATTTAAAAATGACCAAATTTGCTTACACCGGTGCAGTAAGTTGCCTAAAAGAAACCCGAAAAGTTACTTCCGCATCCCATATATAAGTTCCTTTTAGTTAAACAAACTACTTTTGCCTACAGTTTCCCATTTTTAGAGCCCAACATGTCAGTACATGACAACAGATTTAACCAATTTTTTGATTTTAAATCATAGCACTGATTTTTCCTTGAACAAACCAACTAGTTTCGCCCACTGTTTTCTTTTATAGAGCCGAGCAGGTCCATACATGTCAACAAAATCTACATAATTTTGGCTTAATGGTAGCAATGGATTTGCTAACAACCTCATTACTTTCCTATAGTTTTTTAGGGGGATACATGATATGCTGACATCAACCCAATTTCTTGCTTAAAAGTACCCAAGTAGTCGCTCACAATATTTTTATTTCTTCACATAAAGTTCTCTAGCACCCATGAGCACACAGGGAGTTGCTCATTGGTAACACTTGTTTTGCCTAAATAACTCTCATAAGTTGCTGCTTTTTAATTTCTAACACACTTCTTGTTTCAAAACAAATCTAAGGAAAAACAAGAGTGGTCAGGTTAGTACATGACAATCAATCTACAATTTTTTGCTTAATGATATCACTGAATTTTCTTAAACAACTTCACAACCTTCCTACAGTTTTTTTCGGGGGACACATGATTTGATCACTTCAGCCCACTTGTTTTTTTTTGGGCTTAAAAGTGCTCAAGTAGTTGCACGCACCTTTTTTCACATTAAGTCTTAACACCCTGGAGAACATATGACTTGCTCGCTGATAACACGGTTTTTGCTTAAACAAACCCTACAAGTTGCTGCTTTTCTATTCTAACACACTTCTGGTTTCAAAGCAAATCTAAGGAAAACAAGAGGGGTTTCTCTAGATGTACAACAAAACCAGTAGTTGGCAAGATAGATTATTCCTGCCTACAAAAAGCACTATAGTTGCTCACCTTTCCCCCCTCTCCCTGTGTTTTTCTTGCAACAGGGCCCAGTACAAAACATTGCAGGAGATTAGAACCACGATGAACAAAGGCAAGAAGAAATCACACTTTTCTCTCTTGACCTCATTTTTGGCTGGAGGTTTGTAGATCAATTTCTTCTATTTTCCATTGCAGGTCCTTCCGATGGGTGGAAGAAGAAAGAAGAGGGAGAAGAAGGGTGTGGCGACAGGTGGAAGAGAAGAAGAAAGAAGAAGGGGGTCAATGGGCGCAGTGGCAGTTGAGAGTTGGGTGAGAAGGGCGCTGGCGACAGGTGGAGAGAAGCACGTGAGGAGAGAAACTGAGTGGACGGGGGACGTGGGAGAACGTCGGCCCTTTACTTTCTAAATCTGTACTGAGGGGGGACCAGAACTTACCTAATACAGGAGGCTGCCAGGGTGCGCTAGCGGGCACACGTTTGCCCGCTAGACGCGTCCTAGAAAATTTGCACTGCGATTGCCCAGCGACAAGTAAAACGGTACAGAGGGAGTAGATGTAAACTATTGTAATTTACAAGACAAGAAGCAGGTTTCAAACCAGAACTGTTGGGTTCATTTAGTTACGAAAGCTCTTGCTGAGAAATGTACCGTAAGAGTGGTACTTAGAAATCAGTCGTCAGATTGATTCCTTTCATTAATCAAGGGGAACAAATGACCTCATGTGATTCTGATGTAGGAAGGAGAAGAGTAATTTGAAACCTAATGTCTGAATTGCCTACTCAACATCCTTAATTTTTTTGAACCAAATGCACCATATCTTAAAGTGCATGCAGCAGCCATCAGACATAAAAATCAAGCCCCTTAAACTTTGTTTTAGCAGTTTGAAATGATGAGCAGAGGTGTTAATATCTGACACTAAAGCAACCTTTGGCTAGTACGTACGTGTCTATTTGTGAACATCAAACACCCGTCTTGTTGGTTGCAGGTCCTTCCACGTAAAAGGGCACTGAATAACCAGCTTGAGCAAATTGTCTCAGGCACCTCGTCACCTTGGCTCTAACAGATCAGTCGTCCGACACCTCCTGTATACGTCCCATGATCCATTTGCCAGTACCGAGCTGAGTTGATCACCTCCTATATCTTCGTTGACCATCGGCGCCTGAGAGGAGAGCCCTGTTTCTCTGCTATGCCTGCAGTAGCTGCTAGTTAATTTGTTTAGTTAATTAACCTGCAGCAGCTCCTCCTCTGTTGGCAGCTTAATTAACATCCACATATGTCTGCAAAGTAAAGTCGACTAAACTAGATGTTGCATATATACTGTTTAGCTATAACTAGCATGACATGAGTTGATTGGTTATCTGTGTCTAGTAAACAATAGCTAGTTGTATCCTAATCTTATTACTAGTTCTTTAAGCATGCCGCAAAATGTGTATCTTTGTAATGCCTCGGTAGCTACTTTGCATGTGCTGGGGCTTAGGGCAAGTATAATAAGGTACAGTCAGTTGGCTATAAGGATTAAACAATTATATTTGTGACGAGTTGGATGAGAGAGAAGAGGAGAGAGAAAGGAAGTGTGCTGCAGATTAACAGCCGGCTGCAACACGGACTCCAAGAAACATTGTGAGAGTGTACGATGGGCCATTCATTAATAAAGTAGTACTACTTAGCAACTAGCTACTATACATGTTGGCTAAAAGGTTGACTATATGTGACATGGCAACTCCATATAGTCGGCTGTTGGCTATACTATTAACCATACTCTTACAGAAGCTAGGTCTTGTCGCTGTATATGTAAATGCATGCTTGGGTGGAAATGCAATTGATATTACTCATCATTTTTCTCAAGTAAGAGTTTGGTTATTATTATTTTTTCTTGTACCCAGAATATTTAGGTCTTGTCAGACATGTATGCCTAGCACTAGTATTTCAGCATGCTCATGTTTGTGCATTATCTAGCCCAGTCAAGGATTTTTATTTTATTTTAAGTGTTTATTATCTTTGCACCCTCCTTTAGTCGGTCGGTGCTCTGCTTCTATGGCATTGCTTGTAATGCTCCACAAAGTGAAAGTCAAAGTTGCTGTACGTGGGAAGCTGCCGTCGGAGCCGAGAGCCCTTGTTTCTCTGCTATGCATGTACTAGCAGCTAGCTAGTTTCGCCGCCGAAATTTGCGGTGAGATTACTCCTGACTTGGTGACACGCGGAAATACGAGAGATTCGTAGTGTGGCTGTGCATGTTGCGATGCGTTATATATGCTGCCGAAATTTCCGGTGAGCGTTCCACCGATGTTTGTAAGGAAACGAAAACCTTAGAGGGCTGCCTGCAAATTGCTAGGGACTTGGCTGCAAGTGTTCGTCGTGTTTTAGAAAATATTCATCATCTCTTTTTCAAGCTTATCTCATTTTATTTTCTCTTCTGCTTCTTTTTTGGAGACAAACACAATCAACAGAATCCGGTGACGATCAAATCAATCCATGGTGTTCTCGACGGTGGTCCGAAGGCCTCCCACTGCCGCCTTCCCCTTCTCCAAGGCAGTTCCAGGAGCCGCCTCCGTAGAGGAAGCGGCGACCATCTCCGCTTTAGCCGCCTGGGCATTGTCCGCCTCGGCATTTCCTATAGTGATGTCCATGGCGGACCTCCCCGCTGTATCTCCTTGTGCCTCCATCAGAACCTGGGCGAGAGAAGCAGAGCCCGGAACAGAACCAAGCAAAACTGGACTATGTTTTTTTTAGCAACTGCATCCTTTATTAAACGTTCACACAAAAGGGGATACAGATAATTTCGGGCAAAGAATTTAGCCACATATGGCGCCCGGGAGGCAGAGAGGCTGCTGCCTTAGCTAAAGCATGGGCCTCTCCATTATGCTTTCTACTCTCATGAATAAAACTAACGTCATTAAGAAGCTGTTTCTGATGCTTGATGTCCTGTAGGATGGGGAAATAGTTGCAAGGAGAATCATCCTCAATCCGAGTAACTACTTCCAGGCAATCGGAGGCCACACAGACAGACTGAAGCTGAAGATCCAAGGCTAGCGCGAGTGCCTCACTACATGCCCGAGCCTCCAGAATGGTTGGATCCAACAAACCTTCGCAGATAGTCACCGACGCCCCCAAATAATTGCCACTCTTATCCCGACAAACAGCGGCCGAGGCACCACGGTCTCCTATCTTGGAGAACCCGCCGTCCGCATTGATTTTGGCAGCATGGGCTTCCGGTGGTTTCCATCCAGAGCGACGAATTGGTCCATCCACTTCTCTCGCATTAACATGCAGATCCCTGGGTCTTGCATGCAGGTCCCTAGAGACAGCATGCAGGTCCTTTGTTCGCGCCATCCTCTCTGGGAGTTGTTCGAGCTCGGCGATAAACTTGTTGATGAACACGTGTGTTGACAACGGGCTCTGAAACTGATTGTCGTGAATTGCACGCCGCCTCGCCCACCAGATAGCCCACATCGCGACAAGAACACGAGCGAGCTCTGTCGCCGGGAGCGTGTCCACCAGCCAGAACATCCATAGCTTGGCCTCCTCCGACCGGTTCGAGATGATAGTCTCGGTGAGGTCCTCGTCCTCAAGTGCCCAAACGCACCGAGCCATATGGCAATCAAAGAGAGAATGTCGCCACGTATCTTCTGCGGCATGGCAAAGCGAGCAAGCAGCCGAGTCCGTCATGTTTCTGTGCTTTCGGACTGCAGCCGTGGGAATCGAAGTTTTGGCCAGGCGCCAAGCAAACACTCTGACCTTGGAGGGAACCGGGGCTCCCCACAGTTTGTCCCAGGACCTGCTATCCGCTGCACCATTTGAGTGACCATCATTATGTTCTAGCCAATCAGTCCGCTGTTGTTTAACTGATGAAAGCAGCCGGTAAGCTGATCGCACCGTGAACACTCCCCTTTTTTCATAATGCCATGACCAGAAATCCTCGCTGACCCTGTTACTGAGAGGAATATTTAGTATTGCCTCAGCGTCCATTGCATAAAAATGCTCGTCCAAAACAGCCCGGTTCCAAGAAACAGTCACATGATTGATCAGTTCGGATACCATCTACGGGGGGTTCGGGGATCTTGGGCAAACAGGCCGGAGTTTGAAATCCCTGGGGATCCAATTTTCCGACCAAATATGAGTCGCGTCTCCCGAGCCTATGCGCTTGATTAAGCCAAGTTTGAGACAATCACGTCCTTCAATGATGGAGCGCCAAACTTGAGACGGATTCTTACCCACTTCAGCCTCAAGGATCGTGGAGGAAGGGTAGTAGACATCCTTTAGAATCCGAGCGCTAAGAGTAGCTGGTTCAGTGAGTAGCTGCCACGCTTGGCGAGCAAGCAGGGCTAAGTTAAAGAGCTCGATATCTCTGAACCCCATACCACCCATCGATTTTGGCTGTGACATTACTTCCCAAGATACCCAAGCGGTCCTTCTTTCTCCATTCTTAGAGCCCCACCAAAACTTCCGCAGAATACCATTGATGTGTTGACATAAACCCCTTGGCAATTTGAAACAAGCCATGGAATATGTTGGAATTGCTTGGGCCACAGACTTGATAAGCACCTCCTTCCCTCCTGATGAAAGCGCTTTCTCCATCCAACCTTGCACGTGCTTCCATATCCTATCTTTAAGATATTTAAATGATCCTTCCTTGGCTCTCCCAACATCAGCAGGCAGCCCGAGATATCGTTCCGAAAGTTGCTCATTCTGGACTTCCAAAATTTCCTTGATCCCCTGTTTCAAAGAATCGGCACACCCCTTGCTAAAGAAGATTGATGATTTCTCCTTGTTTATGCGCTGTCCCGAGGCACCACAGTAGCGCTGAAGTAGAGAATCCACTCGAGCTGCCATCTCAGGCGTTGCATTAAAAAATAATAGGCTATCATCTGCAAAAAGTAGGTGATTTACCGCTGGAGCTCCTGCTGCCACCGTAATGCCCCGCACACACTCGTCCGCGCTGGCAGATTTCAATAAGCAGGAGAGTCCTTCTGCTGCTAGCAAAAAGAGATAGGGAGAAATCGGATCACCCTGTCGGAGTCCCCGGGATGGCATGAACTCCTCTTGTTTCCCCCCGTTGAAGATAACAGAAAAGGAAACCGATGTAACACACCTCATGACAATCTCCGTGAACCGTGGACTTATTCCGATCTTAAGCATCACTTCCTTCAGATAATTCCACTCAAGCCTATCATAGGCTTTCATCATATCAAGTTTCAAAGCGCAAAATCTATTACCCTTCAGCTTCCTTGTTTTCATATAGTGCAAGCACTCATATGCAGATATAAAGTTGTCAGTAATAAGGTGGCCTGGTACAAATGCTGACTGCTCCTCAGAGATGATGTCGGGGAGAATAAGCTTGAGCCGGTTAGCCAGAACCTTAGATGCAATTTTAAAAATCACATTGCAGAGACTAATCGGTCGAAACTGTCCTAAATTTTTTGGACTTGCAATCTTGGGAATTAAAACTATGAACGTTTTGTTTATCTCCTCCGGGGAATCCTCTCCCTTAAGAACACGCAACACCATATCAGTTACCTCATCATCACACAGATCCCAATGCCGCTGGAAAAAATGAGCAGGAAAGCCATCCGGTCCGGGAGCCTTGGTAGGAAACATCTGGAATAACACCGCCTTAACTTCTGCCTTCGTGTACTCATCATCCAGAGCAGTGTTCATGGACTCGTCCACTCTAGGCGGTATGTGGGATAGCACCTCCTCAATACCGACGGTATTCTCGGAGGCATACAAGTTACCATAGAAGCTTGATGCCATGTTCGCCATCTCCTGCTCATCCGTACATATTGTCCCATCAGCTCTTTGCAGCTCAGAGATACGGTTTCTAGCTTTGCGCGTGCTTGCTTTGCGATGGAAAAACTTGGTGTTGCTGTCACCTTCTGCTAGCCACCGGATACGGGCACGCTGCCTCCACATGATCTCTTCTCGGAAGCATAATTCTGCCATTCGAGCCTCAATCCTCTCCTCCTCCGGCGAAGGACCTACCTGGCCAGGAAGCGCACGTAGCTCTGAAAGCCGTAGGCGCAGAGAGCGCAGCTCCGCCCGAACTGCACCAAATTTACTTCGGCCCCATCTCTGTAAGGTGCCAGCGACGGTAGCTAGTTTGGCTGATAAACCCGAGACTGTTTGAGCCCTGCCTGAATCGGTCCAAGCTTCAGCTAACATATCACCAAAACTCGGGTCTCGCTCCCACATACACTCATACCGAAATTGCTTTTGCTTTGCCCGAACACTTGTATCCACAAGGTCCGTCTCTAGTAGTATAGGTGAGTGATCAGACTTCGCGGCAGTTAGATGTTCCAAGCTTGCAAAAGGGAATAACGCAGACCAGCACGCCGATCCCAATACTCTATCAAGCCGAACTCGACAATAATGACCATCCACTACCTTCTTCTCCCAAGTCCAGTCCAGCCCTCGGTAACCCAAATCAGCGAGCCTGCAAACGTCGACGGCCTCTCTGAAGGCCTCTATCTGGGCACTATCACGTGCATTAGGACCAAGTTGCTCCTCAGGTCTCAGGATCTCATTAAAGTCACCGATACACAACCATGGTAGAGTGCTCTCCCCCGCAGCCTCTTCATTGTGTTCCATGTTTTATATCTGAGGCTCCGAGTTGCCTCTCCATAGAAGCACGAGAGATGCCATTGTTCCCTCCCCTGCTCAAGCACCCAAGCATCCACATGATACTCCGAAAAATTCTTTATTGCCACATCCACTGAGTTCTTCCAAAAGATACAAATTCCTCCACTCCTACCATTACTACCAACTCCAAAACTAAAATCAAAACCTAAAGAAAAACGAAGACCTTCAACACGACTCTTCTGCAATTGAGTTTCAACTAAACAAAGGATCATAGGCGAACTCATCTCCACTAAATCGCGGAGTTCACGAACTGTCGCGGGATCGCCTATCCCACGGCAGTTCCAGCTGAGGATTTTCATTGGGCCTGGCGGCGCTCCGTACTGGAGCCCGCCAACGATGCCATGTTGTTCGTGTCCGTCTTCATTGGTGATCCTGCCTTCTTTGCCTTCTTGGCGTCCCTAGGCGATACGTAGGCTTGAGGCAGGGGTGGAATTGCCATGGCGGCAGCCTCAGCACTATCCTTGCTCTTTCCCATATCAGCAATAGCAGATGAGTCTACCACCTTCTCCAAATTGAGTGCAAGGTTCAGGTTTTTCCGTGCCGTATGCACGCCATTAGGCACATCCTCGCCTGGCCCCTTCTTAAGCGGGCTCGTCACCTCATCTTCCTCCGTTCCGGTTCCCAGTCCCGCCTCTTCTGATGTACGCTTACGTGGCGACGTCTTCTGGCGGTAGTTCGTGCCTCTGCCGGTCCTTCCTCTACCTCGTCCTCCTGTACGACCCCCACGGGAAGCTCGTTCACCTTGCTGTTCCGGAGCGGTTTCCCTCCTCTGTGCAATCATCCAGCTACCCCACTGCTTATCCTTCTCCTCCCAGACACCATCCCCACACTCCTCATGGTTGTGGCCCATGAACCCACAGACCTTGCAAAAATAAGGGATTTTTTCATACTTAACGGGAAGGAAACGTCTCCCTTCTCCGACCACATTCAGAGGCGTCACCCTTGTGAGAGCCTAATTCACCAACACCCTTGCACGAACCCTTGCATAATCACCCTCGTAAAAAGAGTCGAGGTGTAAGCTGGATTTCTTTCACCCGACTGATGCGTCGAGCCAGTTGGCCCACTACTTCCGCCTTCCGATACAGCTCTGGGATGTTATGAATCTGAGCCCAAACATATAGTCCATCAAATTCGACAGCAGTTGGTTCCTTCTTGCCATCATAGTCCTCTATCAACATCCCCATCCCCCTAAACAGCCATGGTCCTCCATGAACCACCCTCTTCCAATCACCCAAGCAAAACATCTGAAAGATAAAAAGATTTTCTCCCGCTTCCCTGAGCTTGGGTGCATGAGCTAATCCCCAGACCGATTTCAGGGTCTCGAACATGGCCGATGAACTGAAAATACGGTTTGTGTTGACCTTCCCAATCGCCAGCCACCTTGCATCTGCTTCGAACTTCTTCACCTCCTCTACCCCGACAACCACATCGTCGAGCTCATCGTCTTGTAGGTCCAGGTGTTGTAGCATCTCATCCAGATTCTCCCCCGTCCATCCTGCCGACGCGGATCCTGCCGGTTCCGCCATCTAGGGTTTACTCCCCTGCGAGAAAAGCGGCTTCGCCTGAGAAAGCCCGATCCGACCCTCTGTCTTAGACCGGGGGAAAGAGACTGCAGGAGAGGAGTCGGCCGGCGGTAGGTAGAAGCAGCGATCTAGACGACGATGAGATCGCCGCCAGAGATAGAAACCCTAAACGAGAGGGTAGGTTTTTCGCGGCCAGAGATGTAGGAGGAGCCGCCGAAAACCCTGCCGCCCAAAATGCAAAACTGGACTATGTGTGACCACACAAGGCTTATTGGGCCAGTACGGGCCGTAGCTGACGAGCTACCATCCATCATCGTGCTTCACTTTCACCTGTACATGCATGTGTGGCTGGGCCAGCCCCATGACACAACTTGTATCCCACCCTCTGTGGACTTTGATAAATAAATTTTGGCCAAACCCTCAAAAAAAAAAAAACCTGTACGTGCACTCGTGGAGGGCGGGCTACACCGTTAAATTAGTACCGCATCGTGTTATATGCTCGTTTTCCGGCACCGAGGACAACCACCTGGCGAGGGTGGTCAGCAATCTCTCATATTAAACCGCATATTGGTTGATTGTGGCGATCTTCATGCCAAGCATCGTTGTGGGTCTTCTCTTCCATTCTATATTCTATGGCGGTACAGCTTGAATCTGTCAAGCAAGCTGACGCCCCTTGGCATGTATGTTCACTCCGACATGGAGTGATTGGCTTTTTTTTATGTCTTTTTTTATGTATAAGGAGCAGCTAGCCCCCACTTTTTGCTTTACATAGAACAGACATAGACGCTCATACATACACACATACACTTACCGTTATCAAGCCACGCACGTATACCCTACTTCTATGAGCACCTCAAACACTGTATAGACGTAGACGCTCATACATGTGCACATGCATTTACCCATATGAACGCACGCACGCACGCATACCCTACACTTATGAACATCTATGAGAGATTGAGCTAGGAAAATGCGAGCAACAATGTTAAGTCTAGTCTAGGACTTGAATTTTGACGAGCTAGAGATATCACTGTCTTCCTAACTATCCGGTTACAGGTTGGTTCGCAGCCGACATAGTTTTAGTGGATATTTCCCAGTTCATCCAAAACACGGTGAGGCAATTGTCTTTTTCTTTTGACACTAGTATATTTATGTAACTGCTCTGCCTTATGTTCGTAAACCCATCTGCTTTTCATTTTTTTTTTGTATAAACCCCTCCACCTTACATACAATGTATGGCACATTTTGAGGTCCTAGGAAAAAGTTCAGTCAGCACTTATACCCAACTAATATGTGGTATGTGTGATACAAAATTACAATCATAACTACATGCTTCTGAATATAGCTATAACGACATCCATTTTATATGCTATTTCCTTTTGTGAATATCAAGTTTACATGATATAAAATTGCACATTAATAGTGATGTAATTGCTGATCAAACATGCATGTACCTTAAAACCGAATCCGAGGCCATAGTTTTTACTTGGATATCGCATTGGCTTCGCTGTTGAGGTGCTCACTTTTAAATTTGCAAAGAAAAAAAGAGGTGCTTGTTTTTAAATAAATTTTTTTTTGCGGAGTAAATAAAAAAAATTTGGGGGTCAACATTTTGTACGGATGTGTCTGCGACTTGTAATCCATTGTTGATCGCTGTGCGAACACCATTTCCTTTGAACCACACAAAAAGGGAGCTAGGTTAAAAGCAAGGATGACATGGCACCTAGCAAGCTTCCGGTTGTCACTCCATGGACATGCTCACTACGAGTCAAAAATAATTAAATTTCTGTGTTTTCTTAATGGTCTCCTCCCTCATTGTATTCCCCTGGTTGGGGAGCTGTGTTTCCGTGGGATGCTCTCGCGTCCTTGCACAGGACGGGTGAGTGTGCCCGCGCCGGCGGCGCCGCCCCGATCTACCTCCTCCGGCATCCCCTGCTCCCGCTGTGACCGGATCTGGGATCTCCACCGCGTCCTCTCTCCATCGCCCCCCCCTTCAAGCTCCTCCACCTCGCTGGCCGATGCAGTCGAGCTCGTGTGCCTCCCGGCCGGCGGCCGCTCCGACCTTGCCGCCTGCTGCCCCAGCTCTTGCCGCTCAGCTTGCCGCCGCAGCACCCGCCTCCGCAGGGCGGGCCCAGCCATCCGAGGCCACCTCCAAAAGACCGCAATGACGGCGGCCACTCCGGCACCACCGGCGGCCGCTCCGACCTCGCCGCCCGCTGCCCCAGCTCCTGCCGCTCTGCTTGCCGCGGCAGCCCTCGCCCCGACCATTCGAGGCCACCTCCAGAAGCCAGCAATGACGACGACCACTCCAGCACCATTGGCCACCGGCGCCTTCGTCGGCCCTGTTCAGACTGTTCTGGCAACTGAAGCTTCGTTGCGCCCCTCTTGCTGGCAGGTGCGTGCCTCCATCCAGATGGATGGGGGATTGGAGGCCGTCGTCACTGCTAGTGCGGGCTCCGACCTGGACCTCTGGACGTTGCTGCCTTCACCGGCGGGTGAGCCCCTGCAGCCCCTCCTGGGTTCCTGTGGGTTGGAATGTCCGCTGATGCCACCGACGACGACACCGATGAGGAGGAGTTGGCACCGGCACCGCAGACGCCGCGTGTCGGGGATATACCCCGCGGTGTAAACCGGCCGGAAGTTAACCCGGCCGGACTTGGCGGATTATCTGAAGACCCCGCTGACACTTGGCGAGTTACTGGCGACCCGCCTTGACCTGATGGTTACAAGCAACCCACCTGGTCATTATGACTCACTGGTGATCCGGCATGCGGGACAGACAGATGACAAGGCCCAAGACCCAGAAGGCCGGTTCACGTTTAATGGTGGGCCGGTTTAAGAGGAAAAGGCAGGAGGAATATTATCTTACAAGGAGTTAAGACTTGAACTTGTATCCGGTTTGTATTAGCGATAGACTAGTCCTAATCCTAATAGGACTCTACATGTAACCCGCCCCTCCAACATATATAAGGAGGGGCAGGACTCCCCAAAAGGGGACAAGTTCCACAAGTTGGACAAGTTAGGTTTAGACAATAGCTCTCGAGTTAGAGCACTCTTGTAACCGTGATCATCATCATCAATATCAATGAAGCAGGACGTAGGCTTTTACCTCCACCGTGAGAGGCCGAACCTGAGTAAAACCTCGCGTCTCTCGTCCTGCTCAACCCCTCTCAAGCTACCACATAGATGCGTTGGCCTCGCGACTAAGTCCTGACACTAAGGACATCTGCCGTGACAATTCCACGACAGTTGACGCCCACCATGGGGCTCGCGCACGGTGGTGTTGAGTTCTTGGAGGGATCTCATCTAGGGTTTGAGAAATTTGCATCCGGATGAAGAAAGGACCAGTTTTTTGGAAGGATCTATATCAACTTTGAGTTAACTGAATTGAGGTCAGAACTTTTATGGGCAGTAACCATCAGCTCTGTTAACAAGATTGACAGGGAAAATCCCAAAGATTTGGCACAAGCCGCCGCGCTTATCAGTAGGATCATCTACTATCACCAAACGAGCTCCCAACAAGTACAATGCACGGATTCCAAAGAAGGATTCAATACAAGTCGCCGGCCACGCCTGAGAGCCGCTTGCTGCTTCTGATTCGCCATCTTCTGACTCCGTGCTGAGTCACCGCACCGCTCCAACCCGCTGGCCTTCGTCGGGCTACAACGCGCCCCGCTGGGCTGGCCTCTCCTCTCCACGGCCAATTCTGGGCCGGCTCTGCTTAGTCGCCTCTGCTCAAACCGCCGTGAGCCGCCCGGGTTAGACCCGCCTCTGTAGTGAGTCACCGCTCCGCCTCCACAAACACCTTCAAGTCACCACTATCGTGCCAAATCGCTGGTTCATCTCCACCACCGGGTCGTCTTCGTTGACCCGCTGCGACCCCGCCGTCGCCGGTTCGCGCATCCGACCCGCCGGGCCGCGCCGATCATGCGTTGAGCTGCCCCGGTGATTCGCTTCAGCTGAAATGATGGCCCGCGGCACTGCTAAACCGCCTCGGACTCGACTTTGCCTTTAAATCGCCACTGCCTCGGGCCCGGCCCCTGCGTCGTCTATCACGCCGGACTGAGCCTGCCTCGGACGGCCATGCCGTTTCTGCAGTATGAGCCGCCGCGCCGGGTCACCATACCCGTTCCTTCTTATAAACCGGCGCACCCTTGGTTCGACGCCGCTCTGCCTCTGCCATCACCTTGCGCCAAGACCGCCGTGCGACCCGCCATCTCCAAGACGCTGCTCCGGCGATGCCGACGCCGCCACCCGCCTCTGTCATGATGAACAAATCATCCATTGTCCGAACAAAAAACATCAGGTGATATCCATCTAAATCTACTTTTTTAGTATATATTGTTTTTATTAAGGGAACAAATTACTTTGATTTATATTTTTATACACAGGACCATTATTCATTACAAATATGGTTTATACCATGGATATGGAACATAGGCTGATAATATTCCGCCCGGCGATAGTCCGTGACGTATTACCTGTTCAATGGACGTGCACAAAGCCGCCGCTTCTGCGGACCTGGTCTACATCAACACACCGGGCCGCACCTGTCTGCATGAGCTATTTATCGAGTATGAGCAAGTCATTGCTTGGTTTGCCCGGATTTTCTTTCAATACATTGGAGGCAAATTATCATTCAGCCGCCGTCTGCACTGGATGGCTCAATGGGCAGGCGCACAAGTCGCCGCCACTACAATTTTGGTTAAACTTCAAATCGCCAGCTGGAAGGAACCCTTGGCTGAGTTGCTGACACAGCTCATATGGGATCATTTACAACCCGCCGCAGTCACCTCAATCTTCTATGAATTCACATCGTGCTATCAACGCCAATGATATACAAGTTATGCCGGTTTATATCACGGTCAAATATGGAGAGTCTCAAGCCAACTCCTCGAGTCACCTTTGAGACTCGGGGGCTACGATGACATGACTCAGCGAATATTGCCAGTTTCAGCAAATTTAAGAACCCCAGGACGATGGAGGGAAGGATAACCCGGTCCCGGAGGCTACTGTTATATTGATGAAAGTTTAAAGACCGTCAGAAAATTTCCGGATTAGAAAGTATATGACAGTTACAAAATCCCGGCTCAATGAAGAAGTTTCGGGTCATCAGAAAAGGATTCCGGTTTACAATCTGGTACAAGGGAAATTTGTTCTCCAATAAAGCTCTGAAGCTCTCAAGTCCGGTTTAAGAATTTCCGGTTCAAAAAGGAATTAACTTCTCGCAAGGTCGAGTTTAAAGGCCGTCAGAAAATTTCCGGCTAAAAAGGAAGATTCCGGTTTAAAATCCGGGTCAAGGAAAAGATGTCTCCCACAAAGCTTTGAAGGTCTCCATATCCGGTTCAAGATCCCGGTTCAAGAAGAATTTATCTCTTGCAAAAAGTTAAAAATTGCCAAAGAGGACCTGCTGCCATGATGCGCGGTTCAAACATGGGTATCCCGCCTTACTAACCTGACATATTATTGATCACATGGGGGCTTCTGCTTCATAAAGCGGGGTATCTGTTCTTTTACATCATGTGTGGTTACACGGAGTTGTTCTAAAGCGGCCTCCGGTTTACCCCTTGAGTTCGCTTTTCTAAAAGCATCATGTTATATCACTTGGAGGTTTGGTCGTGTCCGAACCAATACCATACCTCTTGATAGGCGAGAGCCATCAGATCACTTGGGGACTTGGTCACGTCTGAACCACTCATGCCTCTTGATCGGCCTAAGGCCACAGAATCACTTGGGGGCTTGGTCGAACCCGAACCATCGCCATGCCACTTGGTCGGCATAAATGCCACGGTTTCATTTGGAGACCTGGCTGACTAGAACCATAGTTACACCTAACGGGAGTTTGGTCGTGTTCGGCCATGGTAACGCCATTTGATCAGCTCAAATAAACCTTTTTTGCAAACGGTTTTCTCTTTGCTTTTGCTTTCCACTTTTTTCTTTTTTCTTTTTTATTGCGTTCTTTTTAAAACGACAAAGTTTTCAACCAATCAATTGACGGAACACAGTTCACGTCAATCCAGAGACTATTTGCCCGGTTTGATCCTTGTTGTTAACATCCTCTTATGGAGTAACACAGTGTTTATCACAACCCGACATGATTTTATCATAAACCGGCACAATATGGAAGGAGTTATCAGTACTCAAGATTTGGGTTATCACCCTTACTACAAAAAGTTGGTAAAACCAACAATGTGATTCAATGTCACAGGTATGATATATTTCATATTTGATTATTCTAAATGCAGCCTTGGTTATAAACCCAGGTTATATGTTGGGCATTATGACCCGTCCGGCGGTAAACCGCCAGGACACTTTAAACTTGTTGTACGCAGAAACAGGTTGAATAAAGCATGATTATAAATCACCGGTGTTTATTAAACCGGTAGTATGATTCGGTGTTTATTAAACCGGCCTGGCTTTGGACAATAAGTCGCCAGTATATATTTGGATTGCGCCATTGGAATCATGCGCTTATAAATCATTGAGTTATATTATTCAAATAGTCAAACTTGGCTGAAATTTCATTATGATATTGAATGAATAAGGTTTTCATACCGGATTATATTATCTTGAATAGCCAACATGGCTGGATTTTTATTATGGTTATCAATAACCAGTATTATGATTAAGGTTTTCAAAGTCGCTTTAGCGCAATGGCTATCATCTTGTCAATGGATATGATTTATTCTATAATTGAAGGAATAGTCCCGAGTCGCTGCAGGCTTACGACCCGGCACTTGGGGGCTACATTATTCAAGTTGAGATTACATCAAATATGCAAGTCTCATGTCGCTGCAAAGCATGCACCATTACACTTGGGGGCTAATGCAAAGTCATTGTTTGCTCACCTTATTGAAGACCCGACTCATCACATTATAATGAGCCGGCCCTTGGGGGCTACCAATTGCTCCTGTCAACAATTCAAGGTACACAAGTTTTCGTTCATAATATTGAAGGATTCATTGCTCAGTTGGTAAAGCACAAAACTCTTAACCTTATGGACGTGGGTTCAAGCCCTACGATGGAAGCTACATTATAAGATGTTATTTTCATTGAAGTATATATAAAGTCCCGGTTCAGTATTATCTTACTAAGCCGGTCCTTGGGGGCTACACATCACTGCTCAAGTCTACATGATTATATTTATAAAGTCCATGCTAATTATTGCATAATGACCCGGCCCTTGGGGGCTACACTGATTGAAGTTTTTATAAGCAATTGCAAGTTCCAGGTTGCTGCAAGCATGACAACCCGGCACTTGGGGGCTACGTATATGGAGTATTCAGTTTATATGATTGAGATGAACAAACCGGATTTCTTTAAGGTTGAAACACTTATTGGAGCAAGTCTTAAGTTATCACTATGTTCTCCTCTTAAGACTTGGGGGCTATAGGTATTATGCATATAAAGGAGGAACATCTTCATTTTATTAGTTTTGAGCAAATCAGGAAGATCAATTACATGACCCGGTGTCGACAACAATTATGACCCGACGCCATCAATATTTATAAACCGGCCATTTTGGTAATATTAAACCGGCAAGTTTTACATCTTCAAACCGGCTGAATATCAGATAAGTATTTTCAGATCCGTATTTCTTAAACCGGCGAAGCTGAGTCAAAGGATTTATTCTTCACAATATTTCTCGGTGACAAGCCAATGTCGGCAAATTGATTATGAAGCTGGTCTGTTGACCCGGATTTCCCAGAAGGAGGAAATAACAAGGACTTAAGGATGATCAGGTACCGGTTTATAAAAATTCTTAACCCGGAACATAACCTGTCAAATTTGTTCTTGTGTTTATTTTGCAGCATAAGTTTACCATGAATAAATCCAAGCTAAACTTGGGGGCTAATGTCGGGGATATACCCCGCGGTGTAAACCGGCCGGAAGTTAACCCGGCCGGACTTGGCGGATTATCGGAAGACCCCGCTGACACTTGGCGAGTTACTGGCGACCCGCCTTGACCTGGCGGTTTACAAGCAACCCACCTGGTCATTATGACTCACTGGTGATCCGGCGTGCGGGACAGACAGATGACAAGGCCCAAGACCCAGAAGGCCAGTTCACGTTTAATGGTGGGCCGGTTTAAGAGGAAAAGGCAGGAGGAATATTATCTTACAAGGAGCTAAGACCTGGACTTGTATCCGGTTTGTATTAGCGATAGACTAGTCCTAATCCTAATAGGACTCTACATGTAACCCGCCCCTCCAACATATATAAGGAGGGGCAGGGCTCCCCAAAAGGGGACAAGTTCCACAAGTTGGACAAGTTAGGTTTAGACAATAGCTCTCGAGTTAGAGCACTCTTGTAACCGTGATCATCATCATCAATATCAATGAAGCAGGACGTAGGTTTTTACCTCCACCGTGAGGGGCCGAACCTGGGTAAAACCTCGCGTCTCTCGTCCCGCTCAACCCCTCTCAAGCTACCACATAGATGCGTTGGCCTCGCGACTAAGTCCTGACACTAAGGACATCTGCCGTGACAATTCCACGACACCGCGGGCTGCCTCAGTGGCGTGTGTGGAGCCTGATGCAAGGGTGTGCGGGGACTGACAAAAGGTGGCGCCTCCTGTGCGTCCGGCCTGTGGAGATTGGCGAGGATGTTTCGACCATGAGGCGACGCCGGCAATTCCCGAGTGTCACACTCCATGCGGGAATGTGTTGGAGGGATGGCAGCTCGTCTCAAGAAGGCGGCACCCGGCTTCCGCCGCTTTCTGCCGCCCTGCTGTCAATATGAGGCACCCGCCTCCGGCATGGCTGAGAGATAGGTGTTTTCGGTGCCTCTGTCGAGGTCATCGCGCACACTCTTGCAGGGATCCTATCCGATGCATGGACTGTCTTCGATCCGTTCACATCGCCCGCTTTTGCCGTGCAAGGAAGCCTGTTCCCCAAACTTCGCCGCGCCAATGTCCTGCTCCATCGCCTGCACCCACCAGTGAAGTCACCACATTAGATGTGCCGTTCCAGCCTGTCTTGACTGTGCAATCCGGATTGGCCGAGGAGACCGAGTTGCTTCTTGACTGCCTTGCGCGAGTTGAGAGTGTTTTAGGGAGAGCGGAGGCCGCCCTCGCCAAACTTGAGGTTGTGCCAGTTCTGTCTCCGCTGCCCGAGCTTCAGATTGGATCTTCAGTTGGGGAGGAAGCAAGCCTCTATGGACATTTCTCCCCTCGTGCTACTTCATGTCTGTCATCGAGGCCTGTGTCGTTGTCTGTCTCTGGGAGTGTAGTCTTCGACGAGGTTGTGACTCCAGTGCTACAGATTATGCCCGAGCTACAGGAGCATTGTGGCGAGCCCACTTCACCTCTTTCAATGGTGCTTCCGAAGGAGATGGAGCATGTGATGTCTGTGGGTGACGAGGTTGATGAGGTAGGTGCTTTGGCACCTAATTTTGAGGCGCAACTACAGGGTTCACCTCTGCCATGTGGGCAACTGGAGGCACGAAAGTCCATCGTGTCAGTGGTACCCGTGGCTGATAATGTTCTGGTGGCGGTGTCTGTGAGGAACAAGGTCGCGTTTGTCGGTGCCGAGGTTGATGAGGTAGGTGCTTTGGCACCTCATTCTAAGGCGCCGAAGTCCATCCGCCCGCCTGTCTTTGACCGTGAAGATATGCTGGCACGTATTGACGAGGCAGTCTTCAAGAAGAAGCTTGGCGGCTTGCTCGCCTCCTTGGAGGCAGCTAGCCCTGGGTCTGGCAAGACGATTGCTTGCCTTCTAGTGGAGGAATCTTCTACGTGCAAAATCAAGAAGGTGAAGAAGGCTCTCAGGAGCATAGGCAAGAAGAGTGACGCCCTTGGTATGGCGTTCGTGGCTGCTTAATGGATGATTCTCAGTCTCTTCGACCACCATCTCGGATTGGCTCGTCTCCGTGGATTTGGTGTCGTTCGTTGTCTTCAACCTTGGTTTCGTTGGGTGTTTCTTTACGACGCAGAAGTGTGAGGGATTATGGTTGTTACACGTTATGTATGTTTGTCAGGTTGATCATGGGGTTAGGGGGTTTCTTTCTTAGTGAGTAGTCCGCATGTGGTCTATATGTATCGGTTTTCGCCCGGTTTTCCGTTAATTAACTGGGCAATTCTCTTCTTCTTAATTAATCGATGAGGCAAATCTTTTACCTCCGTTTCGAAAAAAAAAGGTATTCCCCTCGAGCTGAGCAATTTTAATAAACAAGTTTCTTCAATCCAGAAAGGATTGATCCACTTAACCAGTGCTTTTTAGTCCTAGTTGAAACTTTCCAGAAGACTCATTCATTTTGGTACCTTTTGGCTATTTTTTTTCCAGTTAGATACTCAGTTCATTCAAAAAACATTTGAGGCAAACGTTTTATTCTTTTTGGCACTTCTACAATTGTGTAGCGGCTCTGCCCTTTACAATGGAAAAGTTATGTCAACAGTTACTCCAATAATAAGTGGTGTACGTGATACCAAACTATGAATATAGCTCTAACGGCATGAATTTTACATTATTTTTTTCTTTTGTGAATACTATCAATTTTATAATTGCAAACTAATAATGAAGTAATTGGTGATAAACATGATTCTTTCATGTACTTTTGATCTGATGTTGTACTTTTACTTGGATCTCACAATTACTTCAGAACATGGTTTCTTCGCTATTTTCACTCAGCTAGTCTGAGTCGGCCCGTAGATGCGAAGTGCCCAAAATCCAAGTAGTCTGCCAAAAGCATCCCACAAGAATATTTGCACAAAAATCCTACACTTATGGAAAAGATAATACAAAATCAAGGTGGTCAAAAACATCAAGATGATTACGGAGTGAGCAATTAGTCCCCACGGGGTGCCGTGCTTCCCTCGTTCAATACCATTGGATTGGCATCCTATGGTGGCTATAGGCATTTGGTAGTGCTCATTTCCACAGTTAAAGATGGGGGGTTTCATAAGTGATTGTAACCCTTGTACTTGTTGCAGACCGTGGGTATCGATACACACTGCCATCATTTAGAAATCAAACCTGCCTAACTTGACATTCTCCAGCGACACACTAGATTGTAAGAGCATCTACAACTGGACCTCTCAAACCCACCTTATACGCCCGGGCGGGCCGCCCGGTCACTGTCCGATCACGATTTTTTTATCTAGATGGGCCCCTCAAATGGCCCTCAAATGTCCGGGCTGACCGGCACACCCCATATCCAGCCCAAAGATGAGGTGAATATGGGGGAGCCCAGGCACACCCGCCATCTCGGCCTGACGGCGTGGCCCCACACGGACTCACCGGGAAACCCGACAATCCGACGGGCGCCTCGACCGTCGCCGCGGTGTGAATGCCGCGTGGCGCCGCTCCGATTCCCCGCCCGAGGCTGTAGCCGACTATTTAAGCCGGCCGGCGGTCCCAGCCCTAGCACATTCGCATCTTCCCTCCCTCCGCCGCCACTCGAGCCCGTTAGCCATGCCCCCACGCCGCCGCTACAAGACGATCCAGCACCGTCTCTTCCTCCTTGAGCAGGTCCGGATCCGTAGGGAAGTGGGGCTACCTCTGGAACCGGAGGAGGATTTCACGAAGGTGGTGGAGGAGGAGTCGACGAAGGAGGAAGAGGAGGAGTCGACGAAGGAGGAAGAGGAGGAGGAGCAGAACTGACAGAGGAGGCGCCGCCGCTGGATGTGGGGGAGGAGGAGGCGTCGGCGATGGAGGAGGACGTGGGCGTGTGGCCGGAGCAGCACGCCATCCTGGACTCCATCCATGCAGAGTCGGCTGCCGAGGCCAAGCGTCGACGTCGGCAACAGATGGAGGCGGCGCAGGCTCCGGCGCAGGCGGCTCTGACTTCGGCGTAGGCGACTCAGGCCATCTCCGACAACGACAAAATTTGAGTAGTATATAACATAGTACGGAGCTATATATTCCGCATGATTTTGTATGAATTTAGAGGATGAATATGAGAGAGTTGTATGTGGAGAAGAAAATATGAGACGTGCCCGATCGTGTTTGCGGGCGTTTGAGAGGCCGGATTTGCTGATTCTGGCTGTAGATGCTCTAATACAGATCCGATACAAAATCACTCACAAGAGGAGGGATCTAGGGTTTGAAGGAAGGACGAAGAGAGAAAGCACACGCAGGTGCAAGGGATCTATCTGATCTTCGATGCCACCTTCTGGATACGACGTCAGCTACAAGTAGGTAGTTACTTGCCAGCATGAGTTGGCTCTGTCATGGGGTGGAATTAGTCCCTCCTGGTGGGGCCGTCTTGTCAGCGAGCTGCATGTGAACTGTTCAAGAGGTGTTGCTGGTGGGTCCTTCCTGTCAGATGTCAACCGGTGCGTGACGTGCCCCTCTCCTTGAGAACTAGCTTGTCCCCAAGCTTGAGTATCCGAGAACTGTTCTGGCATATCGGTCAAAGGTTTCCATGTAGCCATGTGAGCCAGCATAACTTCCCACTTGACTAACACTTGCATGTGTGTTCCATTAGCCATCTTAAGCAGGCGTGTTTGCAATATAGCTCCGGGAGCATACATCCAGAAGGTCTGAGCATACCGGAGTTTTTTTTTTTTTTTGAATTTTCACCCGGGGGGGGGGGGGGGGGGGGGGGAGAACTCCCTCACCTGAATTGTATTCATTTGTCTCTAAGGCTTCGCAGCCTTTTGCAAGATGGGTTCAAGTGAACCAGAATTACAGGGGGGCACAGGATGAGAAGAGATAAAGCAAAACAACACACACCACAACATATAAACAAGGAAGAACAAAGAGGGAAGACACGCCCCGACACAACACGAAGCTCCACCAGAGAGATCGAACGGCATTGGCCAGCCGAGACAAAACCACGGTACTGCACCATCGGCGCAATCGGAGGCCTAACACAACCGAGACTGCACAGCGCCACGACACCATCTGCGTCGGGCAGGGCCGGTCCTGAGATATCGGGGGCCCGGGGCGAAACTAGAACCCGGGGCCCCTTAATACAACATCGAAATAATAATAAGCATGCCTAAATTCCATTTGATAGCTATGTATAGGATCATTAAGTTGTCGAGAAACTTAAGTTACTTACTCCAAGAAATAAGTTGCAACGATGTGTCATATTAGACGAAAGGTAAATTTGATTTTCACACACCTCTTATGAAATCAGACACAAATAAAACTTCATATATTAGGTGGGCAAGAAGTTGTCTATCCACCAATAACCTATCCTCCTATAACCATCCACGAACAAACAAAAAAATTGGCGGCATGAGAAAATTCCATCGCATAAAATGTACAATCGGCCAGATGACAATTACGATCAGCCTATGCAAAAAAAAAAATAGGACTAGAGAAGGATCCTGAAAATTTTATACTAAATTATAGTGATAAAAGCTGTATTTTATAACATAAATTTGGACGCCATAAAAAGCAGGGAAAACAAAATTACCTACGGTGCCGCGCCTCTGTTTCGCTATCACCACGATGTGCGCCCAGGCAGGAAGCCTCGTTGGTCGTGCGTGCAGTTCGTTGATCACCGCCGTTTATTTTACTTTGTTAGGGTTTGGCTCGGTGTGCTGCTGCTTTTCGGCCGCCGCAGGGAAACGAGGAAGGTATAAATCAATTGATGGCTTCAATCTTCCAAAACAGGATCGCTATTTTGTGCTAAGAAAGGCCCTGAGACAACCAGCCCACCACCACGTAACTCACGTTATAGTAATACTAATAAAGAAATAAAGGCCCAAGGCCCATTGCGCTAGATCGTCTTTCTTCTTCGTTAAGACACAGAACAGCAGTTGGAGCGCCTCCAATGGCTGAATTCAGGGCACACATATACCTGGAGAGGGGGCCCCTTGGCTTGGGGGGCCCGGGGCGGCCGCCCCCCTGCCCCCCCCCCCCCCCCTCAGGGCCGGCCCTGGCGTCGGGGGTGCCTTCGAAAGGTCACGCGAGGCCGAGACAGCGTCACGGCGCCTGTGTACTGCAGGAAAAGTCGGCATTGCCAAGCAGACAAGCCGATGACACTGTACCGTCGACGCAATCGAAAGGCTCCGCGAAACCGAGACTGCACAATGCCGCAACACCACCTGCGCCGCGGGGCACATTTGAAAGGTTGCGCGAGGCCGAGACGACGCCATGACACCCGAGTGCACACCGACGAAGTCGCTTGACATCGCCAAGCAGAGACACACTGAAGAGGCCTACTAATGGCGCACCAGTTTTGCCTACTAATGGCACACTACTGGTGTGCCATTAGTATAGAACACCATGCAGTGCGCCATACACTACTGGTATACTAATGGCGCACCACGCAGTGCGCCATACACTACTGGTATACTAATGGCGCACCACGCAGTGCGCCATTAGTATAGAACACCATGCGCCATTAGTATGCCTCCTAGGGGGCCATATTTAACCATGTGCTTTGGCATACTAATGGTGCACTGTTGGGTGATGCGCCATTAGTATACTTATTAGGTTTTTTTTACTTTTCTGATTTTTGCACAGGTTACAAAATATATTATTTGACAGAATATAGACAGTAGCACACAGCAACATCAGATTCATCGAATACAATAGAAGATTAGTCTCCGAATACAATTCATCATATTAGTCTCTGAATTCAAAAGGCCGAACAAAGATAAAACATTACAAGTCTCGAGACCACGAGTATCGAGTTTGTCTTCACATTACAAGTCGATATCGATCATCTAAACTACCATCACATAGAAGAGAGCTGCAGTCATCACGATGAGCATCATCACGATGAAACTGGTCTTCATTCGGTTCCTCCAACGCTCCCTCCTCTCTCCCGCTAGATAGCGGGCGTATCTAGATTCCGCCTCCGCCCTAGTGGTGTATCCTTTGTAACTGTTACCGCTGAAATAGTGAACCTGTCTCCGACACTCCTCCCAGTCGTCGTAGACTCTGGGAATCTTACCCTTGTACACGACATACGATGGCATCTCTATGCACAAGCCAAACAACAGACAATACATACATAAGCAATATATAAGTATGCAACAAAAGGATCGGAAGAGAAAAGCAAGACATTAATAGCACGATTCATGGTCCTACTAATAAATAGCATCGATTACATCTAAGTTGAACGACTGTCCAAACCAAAGAGACATACAATTCATTAAAGTTTAATTACAACATGAGCCAATCAATGTTTCAGAACTACACATCACTACTTTCGACTCGACTCATGGACAGGAGCGTGGATGAAGCCGCCGTCTGTCATGATGGTCATGAAATCGCGGGCGTTGTCAGCCTGCATTTGTAGCATTCCGTCCATCTCAATGTTGGACGGTTGATATCTGAGGAAGAACTGCCCCGAGGTATGAAAGACACCTTAATGGATGATGTCCGCAAACTCCGACTGGATGCGAAAGAATTCTTGTCTGATGTCCGCGTCCTGGATTGCCGACAAGCTCGCGGCCCAACCTTTGAGATTATTTGGTAGCAGAAGGTGATGATGGTCCCTTACGATCGCCCGCATGTGATGGAGGGCGTAGTAGGCATCCTTCTGACCGCCAGGCAGCTGCTTGACGCAACAGAACATCGTATTGTGGGCGAACACGTGCTTGCCATACTTATGAACTGCCCTAGTGAAGGTGCCTCCAGATTTGGCATAGCCGGGGAGAACATCATCAAGAACTTTCTTGAAATTTGTGTAGTCTATCTTGGAGTTACGGTTCGGATCGAAATACGTGGCCATGGAATATTTCGGGCTTAAGAGGATGAGTGTGCAATGTGTGTCACTGCACAGAACACGGAATGTTAGAAAAAAACGAACGATCGAAATCTAAGAAATCATATGTTACGGGGCGGTTAAGGGATGACTTACTCGGGAAAGTAAGCCACAAGGAAGTTATCCTTATCTGGGTTTGCCAGAATGACGCCTTCGAGGTGTGAACTCACGACTTGGCGGTCCCCAGCGCTGCTCAAGAGCTTGGCACACATGTAGAAGGGGTCGACGATCACGATGTCCGGGGTCTTGTCTCTAATGATCCGCATCTCCATACTCAGCGAAAACAGCCGAACGAAGGTGTAGTGCAGCGGATGAAGGTTAAACATAGCAAATATGTTATCAAACCGCAGGACGATCGTACCCCCGATGTCGCCATCCACAAAGCCCTTGCCCTCTGGCACCTTGGCCACGAAAATCGGGTATGCCACATCATTCTCTCTTAGACGCCGCTTTTCCAAAAAAAGAACACTGTCGTGCAGACTCCGCATAGCACCGGTTGCAGCATTGAGCATATTTGTCGGTAGCATCGCCCTACCCGCCACATGCACCCTCCTCGAGATATCCTTAGGTGAAGATGGCCCGTCCTGAGCACGGATCGTACTCGGTGCCGGCTGGCTCGCACCGGCGCCCTTTTTAGTCTGCCGTTTCCGGCTCTTCTTCTTGATCTGTTGTAATGGGACCGAGTTCTGCTCAAAGACCGCCTTCTTGAGCGTGTTGGGGCTGATAATATTTTGCACCTCAGCTATCTGAGGCTCGGTGAAGGCGGCAGCTGGAGGCGTCTCCTGAGAACTGAACGCCAGACGACGCCTGTTGCAACTGGGTTTCTCCGACGTACCAGCTAGATCGCGGTCGTCTTGGTTGGGTTCTTGAGAAGGAGGCCCGCAGAACTCGTCATCGTACCCATGTTTGGCAAAGTACTTATCGACGTTGGTAAATGTACCGTTGTCGTCGTCCAGATCCTGTGCCATATGCATGTCCGGATCTTGTGCCATAGGGATGTCCGGCATGTCCGGTAGCGTTGCGGCGTTCTTGCCATGGCTTGGCGCTGGCACGACTGGCGGTCTTGTCTGTGGGGTGGTGTCCCCCGCCCCCAAACGAATCTGGCTCTTCGGCCAAAGCAGGGGCCAACTTACGCAGGCGCTGAGGGTCATCTCATCTTCTTCGTCGGCCCCAGCGGGTCGAATCAGAGGTAACATCTCGTCGCAGCCTGGTAGCACCCGAACCACTTCAACCCTATACATTGTGGGTGGCATCGGATTACCGTGGAACATGGGGTTGCCCGGTTGAACGATTCTGCCCTTGGCGACATCGACCAACTCGCCGCCCACGAAGTGCAGGAGAGTGCAAGGAACGTCGGCGGCGCCCTGCGAAAACATGTAGGGTGTCAGGGATGCCCAGTCAAAGGCAAGGAGATGAAGTCATCGGTCGAGAGGCTTAGTTACCGTGATGCCGTCGAGCTTGGCTAATGTCGAGGCACCGCCAACGGCGGGCGTGCAACTGACGGAGGGGACGCTTGCTGGCGAGGTGCCGGCCGGCGTACACCCGGGTGCATTAAGCTCCAATGCCCGTGCCGGCGCCGGAGACACGAATACCGCCTCCGCCGGAGACACCAATGGCGCCGCCGGAGACACCAATGGCGCCGCCTGCGTGCTGTGCGAGTTGCTGGCCGTGAAGCTGGGAACCGGGGGAGGCCCCTGTTGGCCGCCCGCAATCCATGTCGTTAGCCCATGTATCAACGTAGGCACCATGGCGTTGAGCTTCGTTCCCAGTTGTTGTTCCACTTGCTCTTGGACAAGCTCCGGAATCCGCGCCACTTGTGCCTTGAGTGCTTCAACCTCGCGCGACTGGCTTTCCGAGCTGGTCTTTTTCTCCTTTCGCCCACCAGTGGTATAGTATGACGACTATTTTGTGGACAAGCCTTTGCCGGCCACACGACCAGCTGACGTCGGCTTATTGAGATTATCCCTGTTTTTCATTACGTTCAACGCCCTATTCAAAGGGGTGTCGAAAGGGGAGCTCTGAGACGACCCCACGCTACTGCTTTCTTTGTCCTGCGGAAGGAACGTGAACCATTTAGAAATATTGGGGATTAATTAGAATGTAACCATATGGAGCTAATTACGCGGGGGTGTATTCCTTACCAGAACAAGCTCAAGCTCCTTGGTCTTCGGATCCGTGGTAAGCTCCTTTGTTACCGGGTCCTCCTTGTACCGGGCCCTGAGAAAGTTCCTGGTCTGCTTGTCATTGTATTTCTTGAAGCGGGGCGGTAGGCCTTGCTCGGCACGCTCCGCGTCCTCCTTGTCCCATACAGGCTCCGCCACTCTGTAACCGCCGGGACCGAGTTGGTGGACCCCTAAGTTCAACTGCCGCATTTCTTTCCCCCACTGACTTGATTCGGAGGTTGCGGGGCTCTCGCACTTGATCTTGAACTCCTTGTAGTCATCTTCGCTCATCAAAGGATATTTCGCCTTGATCTTGTCATAACTATCACCTTTATCAATCATTGCCTTCACCGTGCTTCTCCAAGTAGACAGGGCCGTGCTCATCTTCGTGAGGGCGACATTGTTCACTTTATTCCCTGAGAGGCGTGTGTTTGCAAACTCAGCGGGGAACTTGTATCATTCGTGCAGCTTCGTGAAGAGTAGGCTGCGCAAATTCCCTCGGTCCTTATGCCTTAGGTTCTCAGTGTTGATCGAGACGGTGCTCCGGAGAATGCACTCGAGCTGAACCGAGTACCCCTTGACTACTTGTTTGGGCGCCGTCGGTTGCCCGTCGGAGTTCACTTCAGTAAATTCCTCCCTGACGGTGCCGAGCACGCTCGGGCGCCGGTCCTTCCGTTGCCTCTTCGGTTGGCTGCCATCTGTGCGTGCGCCGCCATCATCAGTGGTGGCATCCTCGGCGGCGCCATCAGTGGTGTCATCCCCTACGCCACTAGTGGTTGTGTAGTCAGGATCGGTGTCTTCCGCAGTGTCCTCATAGCGGTGAGGTTCTTCCTCCAACTCCTGGGATAGCTCCCAAAATGGCTTGCCGCCCGAACCGCCGGCCTCATCGTTGTGGGCCATGTTTCGCTCTAAATAGGAAAAAAGTTTGGTCAAAAAGTTGGTTATTGTCAAGGAACAAGATCATGGTCTCATCATTTAGGGTTTGTCGACACCGAGGCATCCTAAAAGCTAAGCTTTTATCATTTAGGGTTTGTCGACGCCGAGGCACCCTAAAAGCCTAAGCGTACATCATTTAGGTTCTCATCGACACCGAGGCACCCTATAGAAGCCAAGTTAAGTTTTCATCATTTAGGGTTTATCGATGCCGAGGCACCCTAGGTTGGGCCTAATCACTTGGCACTAATCACCTGGCTCTATTGCCACCTATGTTGGGTTTATCATCTAGGGTTTATCGATGCTAAGGAGAATTCTAAGTTGGGCCTAATCACTTGGCTCTATTGCCACCTATGGTTTAATGCAGCAAGAATGGCGGGGCAGTTGATCCTACTTAACTAAGTACTAAGATACCCCTACCCATGCATTAGTCGCAAGTACCCCATATGTCCTATTTTTAGCAAAGTCATGCTAAAATTCACGGAAAATTTCAGCATGACCTTTTCTGAAAATAGGACATATGGAGTACCCGAATTTGCCGGAACGGAAGTTAATCGACATTCCGGCAAACTCAAGGGCCTCTCGGGGTACCCGCAAATTCATCACGACACAATGGTCGGAGACAAAACCCAGCTACAGACCATATGGTCCTCTGCTTTCATATGGACAAAAATCAGCTCAACTTATGTGAGCTTCCATTCCAAATATAATAGGTCACCCAATAAAAAATCATCAACAGTTTAGCAAGTCTGTACAAACACAGAAAGAATAGAAAGTTTGCTGTCTATTCAAACACAGAAACAAAACACTACTTGAAACTTCTGCTACATTTGGACCATGGCAATTTACTTTCATGGAGCATGACAAATGTATTTTACAGATCATGGCATTGTTTTTACTATATGCACCATGGCAAATTTATTTTCTTTTTGCAACATGGCAAATTTCTTTTGCACCGGGCCATGGAAAATATAGTCTATGCATCATGAAAATTATAGTGTATGGATCATGGCATTTCTTATTCTACATTTTTATTCTATGGATCATGCCAGGAAATTATAGTCTATGCATTTTTTTAATCTCTGGGATACGTTGTGTCATCCATGCACCTGACGCATCCAGAAAATCTATGGACCACCTGCCCCGCGAGATATTCGTAACCGAGATAGTCGTGCACCGTCGTGAGCAGTGCGGCTCTCATAGGGAAATATTCTTTCTCTGTGGCGTCCCACGTATTGGCTGGCGTTTTCCACAGCGTGTCTAGCTCCTCTTTCAACAGTCCCAGATACAGATTGATGTCGTTTCCTGGTTGTTTTGGCCCTTCAATTAGCATACTCATGTGAATGTACTTCCTCTTCATGCACAACCAGGGGGAAGATTGTACATCCACACAAACACAGGCCAGGTGCTATGTGTGCTTCTCTGGCTGCCAAACGGATTGACTCCATCGGTGCTCGCGCCCAGCACGATGTTCCTTGGATCCTTCGCAAATTCTGGGTGTTCGAAGTTCAACGCTTGCCACTGGCTCCCATCCTTAGGGTGACTCAGCATCTTGTCTTTTTTATTTATCTCCGGATCATTTGCGTCATCTTCTCGCTTCTTCTCCTCCCTATCCGCGTGCCAACGTAGGAGCTTCGCTACCTTAGGGTCCGCAAAATACCGCTGCAGACGAGGAGTGATCGGAAAGTACCACACCACTTTTTGAGGAGCTTTCTTCCTCTTCTTGTATCGAGTGACGCCGCACACCGGACATATGGTAGAATCCGCGTGCTCGCCCCGATAAATGATGCAATTGTTCATGCACACATGGTATTTCACGTGCGGTAAATCCAGAGGACACACGACTTTCTTTGCCTCCTCGATACTGGTCGGGCACTTGTTCCCCTTGGGAAGACGTTCGTGCTAGAATGACATGTTCTCGTCGAAGCATGCGTCGGTCATTTTGTGTTTTACCTTCATATCCAAAGCCATGAGCGTTACTTTCAGGCGGGTATCCTCGGGTCTATCTCCAGTTGATCCAGCTTGGCTTTCTCTCGGGCGGCAGCTCTTGTGTTATCCGTCTGCTTGAGAAGCAGCTCTTGAATATGAGGGTCCTACACCCAGCTCATCGATGGTCCATCGTCATCTGCTCCTCCGGCATCTTCATCTTGACGATCATGCCCTTCGTCTGCTCCAGCATCTTCCTCATCATCATGTCCGGCATCTTCTACATGATGACTGTGTACAGCATCACCGTCGTGATCATGTCCTGGAGATTCTTCGTCTTCTCGCCTGCCCGAGCCGCGGTGGTTGTCTTGCTGCCCTTCCTCATTTCTTGCCCGTCCCCCATGGACGACTTCATAGTCATCTTCATCACCTTGCCACTGATAGCCATCCATGAAACCACGCAAGAGCAGGTGGTCCCGCACCTGCCCGGAATCCGGGTCCGCAATAAGGCTCTTCAGCTTGCATCTTCGACACGGACATCTTATCTCCGTCTCGTTCTTTTGAAGCATCTCGGCCTTCGCGGAGCTCAAAAACCTATTCACGATGCCTTCGGTCATCGTGCGGACCATGGTCGCCCGCGGGGTAGAGCAAAACGATATTTTAGAACCAAGAAAAAATTTGGCATGACTTTCCCTAAACATAGGACCAAAAAGAATGCATAGTGCCAAAATTCTCGCCGAAACGGAAATGAATCAACATTCCCGCAAAATATTGGCAACTATCGCATTTCAAATACCGGTACCTGCAAACACAAACATATATGCAACACCACAAACATACATAGATCTAGCTAGGCCACAAAAAGTGCATGTGCACGTTGTTGGAGCGAGCTAGCTAGGGAGAAAAAAAGTAGATCTACAACATGAAGATAGCTTTCCCCTTACTTACCTATTAAAAAAGGTAATTTCACCACTTAATTTTGATGAATCTATGATGTAAATGAGGTGAGGAGGAGGAGGCAGCCGACAAGCTTAGAGAAGGAGGTGGGGGGAATGAAGTGGGGAAAGTGAGTGTGTAGGTGTGGCTGTCCAAAAATATCTAGCTGGTCCCAGGTTACTAATGGCACACCACACAGCCATGCGCCATTAGTAACCCAACATACTAATGGCGCACCTGCTGGCCGTGCGCCATTAGTAGTTTTGCAAAAAAGTAAAAAAATAATTTTTATACTAATGGCGCACCGTGGCACAGTGCGCCATTACTAGTTTAAACTAGTAATGACGCACTATGCAACGGTGCGCCATTAGTAGTTTTGTAAAAAAACAGAATAAAAAAATACAGTAGTGGCGCACTCTATGGCTGGTGCGCCATTACTAGTTAGAACTACATTTTGAAAAAAATGAAAAAAACATTTTGTTACTAGTGGCGCACCTTGTGCTTGGTGCGCCATTAGTGTCTTCAACACTAATGGCGCATCTCCACATGGTGCGCCATTAAGTATATAGTAGTGGGGCGCCACTTCTCTGGTGTGCCATTAGTGTCAATTTCATCTTTAGCCCTTTTTCTAGTAGTGTCAACCTCATCAGCATAGCCAGCCTGAAGGAGGACACCAACTTTCATCTTCATCTGACCAAACAAGGCAAAGTGCCTTGAACTTTGGCCTTCTGGTCGCCACCCAACAAACCCCCCCGAAGGGGAAGAGATGGGAACGAGGAGATCCAATACAGGACCACACCTCGCTAACCCGGCTTCCGACGAAAGAATCAGCCCCACTTCAGGGCATGCCCGAGCCAAGATCACGAAGACAGAGCACCACTTCTCCGCCACCATCGCCCCCACGAGCCACCAACGAAACCACCTCGAGCCACTGATCATCCTAGGCAAGGCAAGCTCAAAGACGAAGCCCACGCAGGGAATGTGATGTTGAGCGCCACCATCGCCTGATCCGGGAGATCGGGATCCAAAGTTTCCTCCGGAGCAGACAGGAGGGAAGACGAACACTGCACCATGATGCCTTCAACAAGGAGACGGCACCCACAGGCACCGCCGTCGTTGGCTACGACCAAAATCGGAGCCCGGCATTACGCCGGCAGTGTGCGCGCCCCAAAAACCTGTAGCCTACTAGTCCTCCTAGAGCCAAATCCACAGAGCAGAGGAAGCACTCGCTGCCTGCCCACGAACAAAGACCGCCGCGCCATGCGAAGCCTCCAGATCGGGGGAGAAGCGGGGACGAGCGAGAACCGCACCTTCTTTCACGCCTAGCCGACCACACACCTCGTGCGTGGAACCCCGGCGCGCTCACCCACACCCCATTCCGAGTTCCAGCTCGCGGGAGAGCAAAGACCGTCAGATCCGCCGCCGGTGGCAGCGCACACCCAGACCCGTGCGCGGCAGTCCACAGCTGAGGCAGATGACTCTGCCGTGGGAAGACGCCGCCCCCACAACCGAGGGACCCCCCGCTCGCCACACGCGCCGATGGAGGGACGGCAGGCAGGGCCACCACGCCGGATCTGGGAGGCGACGCGCCAGCGTGCGCCCCACAGACACGGAGCAGGGGGCGCAGCACCAGCCCGCCGCGAGCACCGCCGCCCTCCCCACCGCGCCCGGAGCACGAACGGCGCGCGCGGAGGAGCGACGCACCGCCGCCGCCACACGAGCCCCCTGCTCAATGACGAGCCGCTCCGGCGCGCCAGAGCCCCGCCGCCGCCGGATCCGGAGGCTGTTGGGCGGCGGCGGGGGAGAGGGAAGCCGGGGGGAGGCCGCTGCGCTTCGCGAGATGCGCTGCCGCCCGAGTCGCCTTGGGGAGGACAACGCGGGGGTCTTCAGAATTTCCTCGCTGTTTGACCGCTTCAAACAGGGGCCACTCCTTTCTTTAACACAGAGTCACAGTGCCCACTCGTTTATATGCGATAGTGCCCACTCGTTGTAAAACTTCAAATGGTCCAAATGTATATGAATGCCAGCTTATATGCGGCGGTCCGTGAGCGCAAATCACGTTGGTGAGCAGCGAGGTGATGTTTTGGAAGAGTTTCTTAGAGTTGGCTGTAATACTGACTGGCTTGAGGGAATGACGTGAGAATACTTCAACAGTGGTTCGCATAATTGATTGGATGATTAGAGAGTTTTGGATGCAGAAAGAGAATTTTTTTTTATAGAACGTAGAACACAGGGATCATCAGGGTCTCAACCGTAGAACACAGTGATTTGGGGGGGGGGGGGGGAGGATATGGAAAGGGGGTAGAAAGAAATATTTTACCTTGCAAATAAACTTTTGCTCTACATACAAACATTTCATACAGGAAATCAATTCATGTGGTAGTTTATATTTTGTTGTATCACAATTCAGAGGAAATATACCGGAATAAAACAAATGTGGAAATTGATCTGTCAACTCATTTTATGCAGACCCGTTTACGTACCATTTTCTTAATTCTAAATTTGATATTTTTAAATAAATGTTATAGTGGGAGAATTGTTCTTCTCAAATTGCAATAACCCATATATATATATATATATATATATATATATATATATAACTTCATGAAGAATCAGATTTTATGTTTTTTTCCAATGGAGGACTTATCGAGTTACTGTACTGCTTGCCGTACCGGCCGAAAACTAGATAATTTTGCAACATTGTGATAATCAATATTGAAGTTTTGAAATGTCCTGAAATTTAACATTGGGATGGGACTGACTCCAAGCATGAGTAGTATGATAGGTGTGGCATCTTCAACGTCTTGATTACCCCTCAGCCCCTCGCCCATTATTCGTGTTTCATGGAGGAAACATAGCTTTGAACGCACATAAACCTATGATCTTTTGCCGCTATGATGGGCAAACTTAACATACCCAAAGGGGATTGAGGAGGATCTTAACTTGTAGGGGATTTAATCCCCTTTAAATCCCACGGAGATCACCTAGTGAACTCAAACCATTTGTAACAACGATCACACCATAGCATGAAAAACCAAAATTGACATTAGGAATGTGCTATGAGATTGATTTCCTGGGGAAATCTGTCAGCCCGATAACCAATGAAGCATCACTGCGTTCTCGCTGGAGTCGTCGTCCTCCTCTCATCACAGCAACACAACATCATGCCCATGTTGCTTTGTTTACTCATCGCCGCAAATGTGACATCACGCGCCGCCTTCTTTTCCCATAAGTATCCATTGAAGCACTGTTGGTTATCACAACACCATCAGTTTAGCAGTGCGCCATGCAACATCACCGTTGTTGTAGTTCTCACTAGTGCGGCATTGCCCCCTGTTGCAGTCACCACACAACACCGACTATCGACACATAGCTCCCTCTCGGTTGGCAGGAATGGTGACTGATGCGACTTGGGGTGGGTTACAACATCAGCGTCTGCTAGAAACCTGGTGGACACCCTGCAGCACCGTCGCGTGGTGCAGTTGGGCGATGTTGCACAGCTCCTCCCCAACGAACGGTTGCAACATGGGCATGACAAGCGACTTGCAACACCGGTGTTGTCTGCAGCTTTGGCGCCATGGTCTGCAGCGTTACTACCCTCACATGAGTAGCATCACCCTCGCGGCAGCGGCATCATTGTCACCGTCGTCAAACAACAGTCAACGCAACTCGCAGCAGCAACAGCTCCACCGCCCGGAGTGGGAGAATGCAGGGAGGGAGGGGGAATCTTTGGGGGGGGGGGGAGAAGACCATGGTTCTCGAAGGGATCCGAAAGAAGGAGAAGAAATTTCACTAATAGAAAAGCGACCTAATATTCACCTCATTAGTCCCGGTTCATTTGTGACCTATAGTCCTGGTTTGTGTCACAAACCGGGACTAAAGGGATGGTGGCAGGTTGGCGTCAGGCTGGGGCCCCATGAGCCCCTTTAGTCTCGGTTTGTGACACAAACCAAGACAATAGGTTAGACCTTTAGTCCGGGTTGGAGCCATGGTGGCTCACCTTTTAGTCCCGGTTGGTGGCTCCAACCCGGACTAAAGGGGTTCTGCAATTTTCAAACTCTACCCCCCCCCCCCCCCTATCGCCTTTTGAGTTTTAAAAAAAAGATAAAAACTCCAAAAATTAAAATCCTTCGAGATGTAGTTATGTTACTACATCTACTAGTTAGGGAAATTAAAAAACATACATTTCGACATGTTTTGCAAAAAAAAAGTTTTATGAAATAGTAAAACGACCATAACTTTTGCATATGATGTAAAAAAAAGTATAATATAGCAAAATGTTTAGTACGAAAAGACAGTTCCGAATTCGACTGCCATAGGCCGTTTTGGAAATTTTTAGAATCCTCAACTTCTGAAAGGAAAAAAGGTTATGCTCAAATTTCAGTTTTTTTGAATTTTGGTCAAACTATGGTCTAACTACTTATTCAAGAAATATTAGTGTTAATAAATAATAATTTTTTTTACAATAATAGTTTCAAACTCAAACGGTGCACGTGTGACTTCATGCTCAAGCTAAACTCCTAAGGGTTAATAAGATTGACAGCTTACTATTGTCAGGAAAACAACAAGTGCAGATTTGGATACGAGGGGGAATAGAACTCGAAAGTTACGCATGCTCAGGCTGGAATAGTGAGAGGGATGGGTGACCGGCTGGGAAGTTAGACGATTTGGAATGAGTGCTCCACACTTGAGTAGTGATGAGGGGTGATTAGAGATTAAATTGTCAAATAATTCAGAAATTTGAAAATCAAAAAAATTCAAATTTTTTTTCAAAATAAATCAAAAAAATTTCTTTAGTCCCGGTTTGTGTTACCAATCGGGACTAAATTAAGGTCCCCCAGCCCCCGGTGCAGGCTCGTGCCACGTGGTGGGCCTTTGGTCCCGGCCTTCCCGGGTCATGTTGAACCGGGACTAAAGGGGGAACTTTTAATTAGTCCCCACCCTTTAGTGCAGGAAATTAGACAATTTGGAATGAGTACTCCACACTTGAGCAGTGACGAGGGATGATTAGAGATTAAATTGTCAAATAATTCAGAAATTTGAAAATCAGAAAAAAAATCAATTTTTTTTTCAAAAAAAATTCTTTACCAACCGGGACTAAAGGTCCCTCAGTCCCCGGCGCGGACTCGTGCCACATGGTGGGCCTTTGATTCCGGGTCGTGTTGAACCAGAACTAGGGGGCCCTTTAGTGCCGGTTGCAGAACCGGGACTAAAGGTCCTTCCGAAGCTGGACTAAAGCCGGATACTGCACTAGTGGTTGCAGGATTCCGAGTTGGGGAGGGAGTCGATTCAAAGGAAGAAGACCACTCAGCAAAGAGAGAGGATAAGGCCTGCTCGGATGGGCATGCGTGTCGATTGTTCAAGGCAGCCAGCAAAAACGTGGGATCAGCCGGGCGAGGAAAATTGTTTTCCATCCTTATATAAAATATCATATAAATACAGAACTAAAAGCATAATACCTTGTTGGTTTTACTTGATTACAAAACAAAACATCGTTATTCTCTAGCAATATCTTTAGCAAATTTTAAACATATTAAGCAGTGCAAGATATTATCGGAAACATTATTAGTAACGACATGTCAAAAAAAGGTTACAATATACCCCTAAAAATAATTACATTAACAGAATGAAATGCACTTGGAATGAAAGCCGTACGTTTGAAAACCGAGTGCTAGTGGTGAAGAAAGAAAGAAAGAAAAAAAAAAGCATGTGGCTTGCGCCTCTCCCTCGCATGCCGCCGTCTTCCTCTCCTCTCCGGTCTCCTCCGCCCCCCCCCCCTCTCTCTCTCTCTCTCTCACGAGGAGGAAAGAACAACAAGCTAGGCAGCGGCGGCGAGGATGCCGGACACGACGGACGACGTGGCGGAGGGGATATCGTTCCAGGCGTTCGAGGACGACTGCCGCCTGCTCGGCAGCCTCCTCCACGAGGTGCTCCTCCGCGAGCTCGGCCCGGGCTTCGTCAAGCTCTTCGAGCGCATCCGCATCCTCGCCCAGGTACCCATGCATGCACGCTCGCTCCCTCATCGAACAAATGCCTCAATGCATGTTGTCGCGTGGATGGCTGAAATGCCGGGCCGATCGGCCGGCCCTGCATGATGCAGAGCGCCATGACGATGCGCGGCGCGGAGATGGAGGACACGGCGACGGTGGTGGAGCGGCAGCTGGAGGCGGAGCTGTCGGCCATGTCACTCGAGGACTCGCTCTCCCTCGCCCGCGCTTTCGCGCACCACCTCAACCTCATGGGCATCGCCGAGAGGCACCACAGGTACGTACGTACGTACCCAGCTGCACCAACACATATGCATTCTCCTGCGATTTAAAATATCTGACAAAGATAGAATTAATCTCTGTACAGACAAATTCAGAAATGCACAGGTGCTAATGCTAATAAGAACATAGCTGCAGAAATACGTACAAAATAATTTCGACATATATATGCATGTTGCAAACTCATGGTATAGTTTGTTCCTTTCTGATCGATAATCTGAAATAATATCTTCACCTAATTTGCCACACGAAAATCTACAGTGAAAGATCTAGTTTTGTGCTGAACAAATGTTTTTATCTTCCGTATACAGGGTCCGCAAATCACGTAGTGAAGTGCATCTGTCAAAATCATGTCACGATATATTCGACAAGTTGATCCAAGGCGGCGTTCCTCCAGAACAACTCTATGATACTGTCTGCAAACAGGTGCTTGTGTTAATAATGTAGCGCACATTTCCTGGCATGGCGATCCCACCAAGCTTAGCTGATGCTTGATATTTTCTTTACCCGCTGTGCAGGGAGTTGAAATCGTTCTGACGGCGCATCCCACTCAAATAAATCGTCGAACCTTGCAATACAAGCACCTTAGAATAGCCGTGAGTTAATCTGTGATTTCTTCTTTTGATCTCACTGTTTCTTGTGTTCTAACTTCTAATGACTGATGGGACTGTGCTGCAGCATCTTTTGGAGTTCAACGGACGGCGTGATCTTAACTATGAGGATAGAGAGATGCTAATAGAAGACCTGGTATGCTTGAGAGGTTTTGATACATTTTTTCCATTTAAATACTCTGTTTTGCTGATCTGTCCTCAGTTCCTTCTGACTCTGATTAGCATGCAGGTAAGGGAAATCACAGCATTATGGCAGACAGATGAGCTGAGGCGCCATAAACCTACACCAGTTGATGAAGCTAGGGCTGGTAAGAAATTAAGGCTTCTGGCTTTCCGGTTTGTCCATGCATGATATTCCCTCCGTCCCAAACTTCTTGTCTTAGATTTGTCTAGATACAGCTGTATCTTACATCCGTATCTAGACAAATCTAAGACAAGAAGTTTGGAACGGAGGGAGTAATATAAATGATTTCAAAAATAATTTCTTGACTCTCGCAGGCCTTCATATTGTGGAACAATCTCTCTGGAAATCGATACCACGCTATCTTCGCCGTGTCAGCAATGCTCTAAAGAAGGTTGCGACAACAATTACTGCGATTTGATGAATTTAACTTCTGTTTCACTCCCTGGAGCAATTTTAAAATTTTCTTTTTAACACTACGCATATAGCATACTGGCAAGCCTCTTCCACTAACCTGCACACCAATCAAATTTGGTTCATGGATGGGTGGCGACCGAGACGGGAATCCTAATGTCACATCAAAAGTAAGCTTACTGGTTTGATGATGCTTATTCACTAGTCTTGCTTGCGTTTAACTGTGTATATGGTCGATGTTTTTTTTTCCTTTTTCTTCCGTATTAGAGGGGTTGTACTTGATTGAAACAATTTTCATTTCTATGCAGGTGACTCGGGATGTTTCCTTGATGGCCCGTTGGATGGCAATTGACCTGTACATCCGACAACTAGACAGTCTCAGCTTTGAGTTATCCATCAAGAAATGTAGCGATAAGCTTGCAACCTTAGCCAATGAAATCTTGATCAAAGGTTAATTAGTTTCATGATTATCCACCCAAGTTTTCCAATCTTAGTAAATGACTAAAGCCTATTACCAGAGGCTGCTTTGGTATGGCCAATTTATGTGTTATGGCGCTGCTAGAAGGAGAGCACGAGATGGCCGGCCGGGGGCTTTTACCCACGGCCGGGCAAGATGGAAGGGATTTCCTTCTTAATTCTTGCTTGATTAGATTGATACATCTCCTCTCTTTATATAGAGAGGTTTGCTTGACTCACAAGCAAGGCTTTACTTGACCCCTAAGCAAGCGACCCTTATCTCTAATTAACCCTAAGACTAACGGGCTATACCGCCAGCCCAGGCCGTTAGGCCCATTACGTACTCTAACACTACACCCCACCTGGACATGCAGCTTGTCCTCGAGCTGCAACCTAACTAACTTATAACCAGGACTCTACGCAACACAAACCTAACACCTAAAAACAAGCCTTTTACATCTCGGCTTGTTTTATTACGCTCAACCTGAAATGGACTGGGACGCTTTATTTTGGACCCCTCAACAAAAAGTGGACACCATCCGCACGTCGGACGTGCACGTGTGCAGCCACCTGGATCCCATGGACACCATCTGGACAAAAGGAGTGCATGTGTATGGCCACCTGGAAGTGGTCGCAAGAGTGACCAGCAGAGGCGCCCTCGCGGCGGCCGGCGGAATGCAGTGGTGCGGCGCGGTGCGCTCCTGTCGGTGACACCCTGCCTTCTCCCTGCCGGACGGCTGTTGGTCTGCACCGCACAGAGAAGAGTGGAGAGCTTGCGATGGAGAATGACGAGGAGGGGTGCGCCCCCCCAACCGCCGATGTCGCAGACTTTGAGGTCACTGCCCGCGGGGAAAACGGCATGCCCAAGATCCCCGATGCAGTGGATGAGAGCGAGGTCCTTTGCGCAGCGAAGTGCAGCTGGGAGGAGCGGCAGTTGCAGACCACGCATCTCCCGCACACGCTGGCGCGCTAGGAGGCCGCGCGCAGCAGCCTGCAGCCTCACCGCCGCCGACACGTGGCGGGTAGTGATCCAAGCCGGAAGCGGTGACGGCGACGGCGGGAACGTGATGGGGACGCCCTAGGGAAGCAGTAATGGCGACGACGAGAACTTGATCTGGTAGATCGGGACTCCCGCCGGCGCGGTCGATGCGGGGCCGGAGCTGACCGGCGGTGGCTGCTGCAGCGGAGCGCCGGGCGCGGCGGAGACCGCCAGGAGCGGTGTCTGCCACTGTAGCCAGGGCGGGGCGGTGGTGGCGGTGGATGGCAGCTGCAGCGGCCCGACGAGCGCGGCGGGGACGCCCTAGGGCAGCGGCAGCGGCGGCTGCCACGGCAGCCAGGGTGGGGCGGTGGATGGCAGCTGCAGCGGTTGTTGCAGCGGCCCGGCGAGCGCGGCGGAGGCCTCCTGGTGCAGCGGCTGCCACGGCAGCCACGACGGCGTGGTGGCGGCGATGGGTGGCGCAGCCGGGTGCGGCCCGTAGGACCCGGCCAAGAATAGGCGGATCTCCTGGACTGCTTGGGTTAGGTCCTGCAGCGCCCTGGACACCTCCTCCGGAATGAGGACGGCAGGGGCGGGCGCGACGAAGGATCCCAGCGTGGGCAGGAGCGGGGCGACGGTCGTGGTGGTCGCCGGAGGCGATGAGGTGACCGGTAGCGGAAGAGATAGGTTGGGCGGCGGTGAAGACATGATCGAACCGAAGCTAACTGATACCAAATTGTTATGGCGCTCCTGGAAGGAGGGCGCGAGATGGCCGGCCGGGGGCTTTTACCCACGGCCGGGCAAGATGGAAGGGATTTCCTTCTTAATTCTTGCTTGATTAGATTGATACATCTCCTCTCTTTATATAGAGAGGTTTGCTTGACTCACAAGCAAGGCTTTACTTGACCCCTAAGCAAGCGACCCTTATCTCTAATTAACCCTAAGAATAACGGGCTATACCGCCAGCCCAGGCCATTAGGCCCATTACGTACTCTAACATTATGGCATTGTCGGAAAGGCCTAGTTAGTTTGAAGATCACACCTTCTTGGTGTAATAGCAATATGTATACATCTTCCACCAATATCACCTGTAAAGCACATATTTTCAGATCATATTTTTGATTTATGTTGATAATTCGAGTGGATTTCTCAGACTCGGAGTCGACATCCGAAGAGAAGAAGGCCAATCCTTGGACCAAAACAGGACCAGAAAACAACTTAAAACGGCCGCCTAGGATGGGGATGCCTGCTCAGCTTCCTTCTGGTGCTGATCTTCCATCATTGACAGGTAGAATCTCTGTCATGTGATCTGCTCAACTTAAAACTTTATGTGCTGCTGCATCAGATACAATCATTTCACTTAAGTTCACAATTTTTTGGTCTATATTAACACCTGAATTTCTTGTTCCAAAATCTATGTAAAATTTGCAGTGGCAGTTGTTAGTCGTGTCTTAGTTTATATTTTCACCCTTTTCTAATCTAGGACTTGCATCTGATGCAGAATGCAGTGATAGCGAATCTCAATTCAGAATAGTAAAACTTCCATGCAACCCGAAACATCAGGTTTGAACTATTCTTTTTTTTACCCCGAAACGTAGAACAATTGTTCTACGGTAATTTTCATTAGTAGTTTAAATATGTACAAAAGGAATAGAAAAATAAATTACAGGCAGACTACCCAACTCTTGTTTTCTCTAACATGGGAAAAATGTTAATCACTGAGAACTATGGTAAGAGGGAAATCATCGGGTTTGAACTATTCCAATGTCTCCTATCATAGCTCGTGAGATAACATTCTGGCTTCCCCAAAGTGCATTGTTCACATCTGGTGCAATATGTATAAACATGTATGTTGGGAACTATTATCATGAAACTAGAGGATACCCCACGCGTTGCTGCGGGAATTGGTTGATGAAAATTTGGGTTGATAACATAAGTGCAATGGATTATGTATAAACATGTATGTTGGGAACTGGTATTATGAAATGTGGTGAAAACATAAGTGCCATGGATTATGGCTGCATCGCGTCACCCAGATTCAATAACCGTAGTTAGCAAACATTAGCCTGGATGCCGGGATACACAGGTGTCATTGTAATCCTTTTTTTTGGTCCACTAGTTCTTTGCTTGTCTTCTCCAGGGAATCCAAATTCCAACAGAAAGAAGTGAGGAGATTCACAGTCCAGTGCAGTCTCCTGGTCGTCGTCCAGCATCAACACATATGAGTCGAACTCCCAGTGGTAGTCAACTAAGGAAAATGTTGTTCACAGAATCTAAGATAGGCCGGTCAAGCTTCCGAAAGCTTCTAGAGCCAAGCCTATCAGATAAACCAGGAATTACGCCATACAGGATTGTCCTTGGTAATGTGAAAGAAAAGGTTAGAAGCAAACTTCTTTTATTAAACTTCTTCCAAGCATAAGTGAATTTAGGATTGTTTGAGTGTCAAATTGGTCTTGTACTGATATATTTTCAGTATTAAATCCAGCCCAACGCTAAGAAAAATATCAATCGGTGGAGATAGAGAGTAGAAATTTAGTAGGGTCAAAATTGCTACTAGGTAGAGAGATACTTCCTATGTCATCTCATCTCTAACATAATCTCTAACATAGGTAGAGAGATACTTTCTACAGTAAATATTTTTTGGGCACGCCAATAACCCTCAACATTGCATGAAAATCCATTTTGTATAAAAAAGCGCAAACCTTTTTTACTATATCAATTCAAACTGTTAAGAAACATGTACTCTGTTATATCATTTATCACACGATCTGTCTTTTGTACTGAGTAGCACGTGCGCTTCAATTATTTTGTGAAGCAATCATGTGGATCTAGCATTCTTGCCGATGGCCGGCTGGCCGATCTGATACGGAGGGTTGCAACCTTTGGTATGGTGCTAATGAAGCTCGATGTCCGCCAGGTATGCATTACAATTATTATTACTGCTACGTACTTGTGATTTCTCAGATGTAATTGTGCATAATATGTATTATTGGCTCCCAAAAAGCATAGCTAAAATTCAGTCATGATTAAAAACTACATATTTACTGCTTCAGGAATCGGGCCGGCACACAGAAGCGCTTGATGCCATTACGTCTTACTTGGATCTTGGCGTTTATAGTGAGTGGGATGAGGAAAAGAAGCTGGATTTCTTGACTAGGGAGCTGAAAGGGAAGCGCCCTCTAGTTCCCCCATACATAGAGGTAATTTGTTGCGTACATAAATCAGATAAGTGATCAAATATCCACATATAATTGATCGGTTACAGCGTAAAGAAAGGGAGCGAAAGATAACCTTTGCCTAGTTTAGAAGATTTACGTCCGTGTCTTTCCCTTCCTGTCTTTTAGGTTAATGCTGATGTGAAAGAAGTTCTCGACACCTTCCGCGTTGCTGCAGAACTCGGGAGCGACTCGCTTGGAGCATATGTGATTTCAATGGCCTCCAATGTAGGATGAGACACCACTTCTGTTATCAACTAATGAAGCAAACATGAATATTTAGTTACCTTTTATCTTCTGCAATTTAAGAGTTCTGACTGAATCTCACCTGATCTTACCTCGTGGAGTCATATGTAGCACTCATATCCCAGATCACAAACTGTATTTGGTTGGCACCGGTTCTGATTTGCAGGTGTTTGTACTTCTTTTCAGGCCAGTGATGTCCTCGCTGTCGAGTTGTTGCAGAAGGACGCGAGGCTAACAGTTAGTGGGGATCTCGGAAGGGAATGTCCCGGTGGAACGTAAGCATGATTATCTATGCATGATATAAGTTCTAAATTTCTCATGAAATTTCTTGTCATGTTCAATCCACAGCTCTATGATCAAATCAACTGATGAACCTGAAAGCATCTAGGAGTGATCAATTTAACAGTAAACCTAGAACCTGAAATTGGCTGACTACAACCCTACCAATTGGTTACATTAGCAAAGAGGCTGATTCAAGGAAAGAATAAATACTCCCTCTGTTCCATAATGCAGTGCATATAGATTTTCTAGAAAGTCAAACTTTACCAATTTTGAACAAATTTATATGAAAAGCTATTTATATGTACAATATGAAAATACGTCTTGTGATGTATCTAATGATATGTATTTGGTATTCAAGATGTATACGTTTTTCTCTACAAAGTTGGTCAAAGTTTAACTTCTTAAAAAAATCTATACGCACTACATTGTGAAACGGAGGGAGTATTTAAAATCAATGTCTGTTCTTTGGTGAACACGCAGGTTAAGAGTTGTTCCCTTGTTCGAGACGGTGAAGGATCTTCGAGAAGCAGGTTCGGCGATCAGGAAGTTGCTGGCCATTGACTGGTACAGGGAGCATATCATCAAGAACCACAACGTCCACCAAGAGGTAGAAATAGAATGCTTCTATTGGCTTTAATCTTCATCTCGGCCAATTATCTGAACAACAACAACAACAAAGCCTTTAGTCCCAAACAAGTTGGGTAGGCTAGAGGTGAAACCCATAAGATCTCGCAACCAACTCATGGCTCTGGCACATGGATAGCAAGCTTCCACGCACCCCTGTCCATAGCTAGCTCTTTGGTGATACTCCAATCCTTCAGGTGTCTCTTAACGGACTCCTCTCATGTCAAATTCGGTCTACCCCGTCCTCTCTTGACATTCTCCGCACGCTTTAGCCGTCCATTATGCACCGGAGCTTCTGGAGGCCCGCGCTGAATATGCCCAAACCATCTCAGACGATGTTGGACAAGCTTCTCTTCAATTGGTGCTACCCCAACTCTATCTCATATATCATCATTCCGGACTCGATCCTTTCTCGTGTGGCCACACATCCATCTCAACATACGCATCTCCGCCACACCTAACTATTGAACATGTCGCCTTTTAGTCGGCCAATTATCTGAACAATCTTGCTAAATTTCAGTCGACTAAGACTTGGTTATGTCTTAGTGGATGTTATATTCATGAGATTTTACATTAAGACCCGTGCAAATCTTTTTTTTTCAGTTTTTCTTTTATCTATCTTATAACACGTGGTTTTATCTAAAACCGTATTCTGTCTGAACGTTGCAGGTCATGGTGGGCTACTCTGATTCTGGCAAGGACGCCGGCCGTTTCACGGCGGCGTGGGAGCTGTACAAGGCGCAGGAGGACGTAGTGGCGGCGTGCAACGAGCACGGCATCAAGGTGACGCTCTTCCACGGCCGCGGCGGGAGCATCGGACGCGGCGGTGGGCCGACGTACCTGGCCATCCAGTCGCAGCCCCCCGGCTCGGTGATGGGGACGCTGCGGTCGACGGAGCAGGGCGAGATGGTCCAGGCCAAGTTCGGGCTGCCGCAGACGGCAGTGCGGCAGCTGGAGATCTACACGACGGCGGTGCTGCTGGCCACCCTGCGGCCACCGCAGCCGCCGCGGGACCCCAACTGGCGGCACGTCATGGAGGAGATCTCCCGCGCAAGCTGCGCGCACTACCGGCGCACCGTGTACGAGGACCCGGCCTTCGTCACCTACTTCCAGGAGGCGACGCCGCAGGCGGAGCTGGGCTACCTCAACATCGGCAGCCGCCCGGCAAAGCGCAAGGCGGCGATCACGGCCGCCGGCGGCATCGCCAGCCTGCGCGCCATCCCGTGGGTGTTCGCGTGGACGCAGACGCGGCTGGCGCTGCCGGCGTGGCTGGGCGTCGGCACGGGGCTCCAGGACGCGCGCGACAAGGGCCGCACCGAGGACCTCCGGGCCATGTACGAGGAGTGGCCCTTCTTCCAGTCCACGCTCGACCTCATCGAGATGGTGGTGGCCAAGGCCGACGCGCCCATGGCCAAGCACTACGACGACGTGCTCGTGCTGTCGCCGGAGCGGCGCGCGCTCGGGGAGGAGCTGCGGCGGGAGTTGGCCAGGGCGGGGAGCTGTGTGCTGGCCGTCAGCGGGCACACCAAGCTGTCGGCCAACAACCGGAGCCTGAGGAGGCTGATCGAGAGCCGGCTGCCGTACCTCAACCCCATGAACATGCTGCAGGTGGAGGTGCTGCGCCGGCTGCGCCGAGACGACGACAACCACAAGCTCCGTGACGTGCTGCTCATCACCATCAACGGCATCGCCGCGGGGATGCGCAACACCGGCTGATCCATCCCGGTGGAGACTTCTCTTTTTTGGCACAGGAATCAATCTCTGTAGCTTGCTTGCAGGAATCTACAGTAGTATTTATGAACACAAAATCTTGCATGGTACATTCTGCTGATCGACGAGGAGATGTATAGGCGTTCGTTGCCTCGAATGTGTTGTCAAAATACAGTGCATTTGTAAAGCCATATACGTACTACTTTGTAAACTTTGATCAAGTATATAGGAAAAAAGTATACCTATATTTACATTATCAAATCTATAGTGACCCTAATTTGTTTCAAATACATTTGTTAACATAGACATAGACTAGGTTCTATATCTGTAGAGTCGAGCTGTTGTTCTTTCCGGACGTGTTTGGTTGCTCGCAGTGATTTTGGCTACATTGCATGTGTATCTAGGTGGGACCGGTTGAGGAAAACAGGGGGAAAATCACCATCCGCACATCGTTGGGTTGCCCGCATCTAAGTTGTCTGCATTAGGGGAGAAGTTTTAGCATGACGTTTGGTGTCCTACATTGGCTCGGGTCATGCAACTACATGGTGTTTGGTTGCATGTAGGCAGCGAGGTATGCTTACCTTGTACCGTACGTGGTGAGCTTACTAGCTACACCTTATATATGATCACACCGATCACACCAATAAAACAACACTACAATCACGACGAATTGGACGATGATGATGAAGTTCTTGATATGAAACAGACCAAACTTTCGAGGAGCCTTGCCTACTTCAACATTGCTTGCATTCTTGTGCACAAATTTGAAGTAAGCATCCATTGCCTGCTGCCTGGTGTTAAATCCTTTGTAAGAGTTCTCTTGGTAACAATTGACTTGTTCTTCTCATGCTTCGTATAGATAAAAGCTTAGCATACATCTACTTGTTTCAAAGATAACTCTTGTTCAAGATTTATTTTGTCAATGGATGTTTTATTTCAATAACATATTTTGTTTTAACATCACATACAGTAGGTCATTTAGCTGGGCATGCTGGCAGGTTGACAACATGATGTGATGTGATGTGATGTTATGTTTTTAATTTTTATAGATAAAAGCTTAGCAAAGTGCAGATAATATTTTAGCTCACATGAGATGCCAAGCTATCACCTCTAGTATACTTTTCATGGTGAACATGTCGTAGCTAAGGTATGCTAGAAGTCATTGAACTATACAACATAGTGGAGTGAACGATTTTTTCTTTGAATAGAGAATTCATGTATCACTTCAGAAATTTTGAGATATAATAAGTACGTAAGTACATATACAAAAGCTATTTTGAGCAGGGCAAAAATCTCGAACACTCTATTGTGTCTTACTGACATATGGCTTGGTCGTGGCTTGTCCTAGGCTTCTTCGACATGGATTCTGCTAGGCCCGTCTAGAATCCTTGCTTAGTCCGATGTTCAAAAGGATCCGCATATGACCAGGCACCGGGGAAAAATGCCCTAGCCCTCTCGGACAAATTTTACAAACAAAGTGAAGCACGATTATTCAAAAAATTAGTAGTGAAGGTAACCTTTGCAAGGGTTACCCAAAACTCTCCATCATACCCAACACTCCTTTGATGGTGACACTTGTCGCCATCAGTGAATCTAGGTTACTTTTTCACATAGGAGGTGGATGAGGCTGGCCCATTACTACGTCCTTTTTGTGTTCTAGCATTGGGTGACTCTTCCTGGATTGGAATGGTGCGTGACTATTTTCCGTGAGAGATAGATAACCAAACTATTACCAAATATTGATATAACTTACTATAATAGTCTAACTTGTATATTTAGAGTTGCATTTGCATCAAGTGTAGGGTGTAGATTTAATCCCGAGGGTTCGTCTCACTAAGAACATCTGATGACTCTGTGACATATGCTACATTAAATTCAAGTTAAATGTATAAGAATAGCTAACTAATCGGTATGAAAAGACAAATGGACTTTAGGAAATAAAACCTTGGTCAAAGCAAAACCAAATTATAAAGTAAAAGATCCTTTGAAAGAAAAATAACATGTAAAGTTAATTAAAGTATGGAAGATTCTAGAACAAATTAGAAGTATTTATGTTTTGTGCATATTGCACATCGTCAATAATAAAATTAAAAAGAGTTGAAATTGGTTTAGAAGACAAAATTTAGAAAATTAAAGTATGGAAAGTCTAGAACAAATAAGAACTCTCTTTATTTTGAGTTTTGTGCATATTATGCATGGTGCTTATGACTAGGCATGGAATTTTCTAAGATACATGTGGCTGAATCCGGTGTAGTGAAAGAGAGTATTGAACAGACGATATACTTAGATCTGCCACCTCACAACCGTTGGACTGGCTTTATCCAATGTGCAATATTGGAAGTCATTCATACACTATATAGTGGTATCGATATAGATAAAAGTCTATGATTTTGTCTTTTATACAACTCACAAGAAAACACATTTGATCATGAAATTTATAGAAATGTAGTATACATGTCAATGTTTATGGTTTTTCAGAATTTTTTAAAGGTTAATTATGATTTTTGATTCTTTCAAAAGCAGAGCTACATGGAGCTCGGGAGCAATGAAATCCACTCTCCAGAAATAATAATTAATATAACCTTAAACTATTTTTGGAAAACTGGCATAGCCAAAAATAACTACACGTTTTTGCCCTGAAAAGAACAACTTAATGTTCAGTCTTTTTTATTGTCATGGTTGTGTTGGCCCATGTGCTAATAGAGGGACGAAGTTGAGGAAGTTAGTGCATACATTGGCGCATTAGGGAAATCTTCGATGCGTTTATGAGAAGCAGTGACGGGGCATGGAGATTGAGACAAAAACATGGGCTGATGACGGCGTTTATTTGTCACGATACAACGGTGTGTGAATCCATATTTGCATGGACAACATGAGGCGGGCCGCAGCGTGCGCATTGTTCATAATTTTACACGGTTATTCTAGAGAAGCACGTAGCAACATGATACCACTACATCTTTGTTTCATTCACGACAGACCACATAACCACCTCATACGAGTGGCAAGATAGAGATGTCTAGAGACGCAAGGTGGCACAATTTGGTGCAACCAATAAGTAAATCGAATGGACGCGGATGCTTGGATTTGCTTCCTATCAGCAGGGGCGGAGCCAGAATTTTTTGTCATTGGGTTCACTCATAAACTCATTATAAAGATTTGGTATGCTATATTTAAGTGTAAAGTCTAATTTTACACAAGTTTAAGCAAGAGTATAGCACTAAAAATAACATACACATGCTATTACTTATCACAAATTGGGTTACATTGAAAGCTGAAGTGCAAGACATACCTGTTGGATGAAATTATAAATTGAGTTCCTTACATATTAAAAATAGAGTAATACCAAAAATACTTTGCAGCCCTGGTTGTAGCTTCTCATCTTCCTAAAAACATTAAAAATGATAAGTTAGTTTGAGAAGTTTAAAAACAAGTATCATCATGCGAAAGAAGTTGTAAAGTCACTCAAATTTTAGAGTGCCCGCTTTCGATTTTCATCTACTTAAAAGGATCAAACACCAGATCATTACTAGTGGCAGAAAACATATCTTTCTCCGCATAGCAAATTAAACAATCACTGATGAGCCAATCATCAATTTTATTGTGCAATTTTTTTCTTCACAACATTCGTAGCTGAAAAGCATCCATCCACAGATGTTGTGACAACAAACAGTATTATTACTAGCTTTAGAAGTTGATAGCCCAGAGGAAAAGTAATATCTTATTTGTCCGCATCATTAGTTTGGACTAAATCTAAGTTTAGTATCTCCAATTTCTCTTTGTGGATAATCCAAATTAAGCGGTAACATTTGAAGCCCCTTATATAGTTATAAATATATCTCATCTAGTTCCTTAGAATTTCTCGTGTACTCAATTTTTTTCCTATAAATCAGATCATAAGGCAACTTGTCTTAATTAATTCCTCTTTGTATAGAATGCCTCAGAAGACTACTTGGAGTTGTATTTGATGCACTTTGCCTACCTCTAATGGATGACCTCAATCTAGTGATCAGTTTATATCTGAAAAATACTATCTTATGGCCTAGATCAATCAAAATACGGGGAATAGCAATTAGAAAACTACACCATGTTTAACGGAGAGGAGATCTGATGATGCGACTCAGTACCTTGAATTTTTGGTTTATATTAGGCGGCAAGGTTGCCGCCCAGACCTACCCTTGTCGGTGGGGCTCATCGCCGGCTGAGGAGATTGGAAGAGAGTCCACGAAGCGAACGGCGAAAGATCGTGGTGCTGGCGGCTGCCTGTGTACGCGTACATGTCTACAGGAAAATAGGAATACCTAGAAGGGTCACGAAGCCACGAACTTGCCTGGCAGGCTGTCACGGATGGAGTTCACTTTACGGGCTTTTGGGCTTCTTGCGTTGCATTGTAAGTTTGATGGGTTCAAGCCCTATTTTCCACTGGGTTCATGCAAGTACATATACGTATACATATACCCAGGAAAAGTCGTTGGGTTCAACTGAACCCAACGCCATTACGCTGGCTCCGCCCCTGCCTATCAGTCATTGGATGAAGGTAAATCAACGGATGGTATTCACCTCTATATTCACAGATACTAGACATATATAGGGTGTTAACGTTACTTCTATGGAAAACGCTCGCCTTCAGTTGGCATATCGCATCCGGCCGTCCGCCGTCTCGTACTTGTGACGCGTGTCCTGCGTGGTTCATCTAGAATTATCTCTTGCATTTTTGCAACTGAGCCCTTGTTGCAGTTTGCCCATCGCAACAGCTCGTGTGTTGCAGGATCTGGATCCTTGAGGGCTGTTGCCAGCGCAGCCGAGGTACCCCGCCGCCGCTCCCTATCTTGCTCTCGCTCCACTCGCTGCGCCACCGCATCTAACGGCACCGCCCTTGCGACATCACCGATGCCGGCCCGAAGCTCCATGGAAGCGATCAGGCTCGCCGGACTCTACAGCCGATGTTGAGTTGTGCATGGCTGGCACCGCCCAGATCTGCTCGTCCCCAGCCCTTCTTTGCACCTCGCTGTTCGTCTCGTGTCGCCGGCATGTGTGGTGCCGTGGCCGTCAAGCTTACCTTCTGTCGGCCGATCGCGCGCGCCCGTTAGCCGGCTTCGTGGCCGTCCGATCTATATTTTATCAAACGGTCGAGAGCACTCCCGCGTCCAATGGAGGCACGTCCGTTTTTTGCAACTCACCTCTTATTTCAGGACAACCATTCCTGCAACTGGATAACAGAAGGGGGTTTCATCCTGCAGCAGCGTGGACTCGTGTGGCTAGGAGTGTGAGTGGCTGGATTTGGGAGGGCGGCGGACGCGGCGGCGCAAGGAGTTGGGTGACCGGGGCTTATCCAACGCGGTGGCGTTGACGACTGGCTCAGGATCAGCGGTGGCCGGCAACTAGATCTGTCCGGAGCCTGTAACGAGTGGGCATGTGTTCTTGTTTCTGCAACAGAGTGTTTGTTGTGGGAAGTAACAAATGGGCATGCGGTCTTTTTTCTGCAACGAAGCGTTTGTTGCGGGAAGTAACAAGTGGGCATGTGGTCTTATTTCTGCAACAAAATGTTTGTTGCGGGAAGTAACAAGTGGGCTTGCGGGGCGCGGACACTACATCGGATGGTTATCAGCTCGGGCATCCAACGTCTGTCGAGGCGACGGATAATATCTAAACATCGGCCGGCGGACGCGTAGCAGCGCCCTACTTCTATATGATGTATCACCTCTTATCTTGAGCTTCTTTGTGTTGGATTGAATCTTGCTCATGTTATGAGTTTATTTATATTAGATTGACGCTTTTGGTTGGAATTCAAGCCCTAGATTAGACTTAATATTGATGCTCGCATTTTTCTAGCGCAATCTCTCGAAGGTGTTCATAAGGAGAGTGTGATAAGTGCATGTGTGTATGTATGAGCGTCTACGTCTGTACTGTGTTCGAGATGCTCACAGAGGTAAGGCATGTGTATGCGTGCGTGCCTAAGAGCATCTCCAACAGAAGCGCTATATAAGCGAGCGCGGTATAAAAACTGCTTTTAGCGCGCACGGACCCCATTTGAAGTCTCCAGCAGCCGCACAAAAAGCGCGCGCGCTATAACTAATGCAGCGCACACATTAAAAAGGCATCGCGCACAGCATATTTAGTGCGCCCGGTCGCGTGTGCTGCAAACTCTGGACTGTTGCAGATGGGACCGCTTGATTGGGATCGCTGGACTCGCGCACGTAACATATTTTACAACACTTGTTGAAGCAAACTTCTTCTAGCGCCGTAAAAAAAACTACTTGCGCCCTGTAAACCCGTTTTTGGGCGCCGTGCTTCGGGCGGTTGTTGGAGATGCTCTAAGTGGGCACTAGCTGCTCCTTATACATACGACAAGATAAAAAGAAAAGAAAGCTAATCACTCCATGTCGGAGTGTATGCGCATGCCAAGGGCGTCAGCTTGACAGATTCAAGCTGAACCGCCATAGAATATGGAAGAAACAAGAATAGAAGACCCACAACGATGATGCTTGGCATGAAGATCGCTACAATCAACCAATATGTGGTTTGGAATGAGAGATTGCTGACCACCCTCGCCGGGTGGTTATCCATGGTGCCTGAAAACGAGCATATAACCTACTTGGGCGTCGTCTCCCCTACGCGATGCGGTACTAACTAATGTGACGACGTACGTAGTCGGTCCTCCTCGAGTGCACGTACAGGCGAAAGCGAAGCCCGATGATGGATGGTAGCCCGTCAGCTACGGCACGTACTGGCCCAATAAGCGTGGAAGAACACGTCGTCTACCTCGGTTACTAGGCACGCGGGGGCGCCGGAGTTGGGTGGCCGGCGAGCAGGCAGGCTGCGCCGCACGGCAGGTCAGGCTTCACCGCTCAAAAAAAGAAGCTACCTAGGATTTCCGCCAACTCAGCGGAGCAGGCCACAGCGCTGCGCGGCGTCCGAGGCGAGAGGATCGCCGCATGCATCCAGAGGAGAGTCGCCGCATTGCTCTTACCACGGCAGTGTGGATCTCAGCCGTCCGATGGGAGGCTGCGTCCTTGGGAGACAAGATAGTTGCATGTCGTTAGGCAGCATTGGCAGGGACAGCTCGGCAGGAATCCATTTTGATGATGGTGCTATGTGCACTCGGTCTCGAGCTCCGGGATGGAAGTCGATCTAGGTCTGGCACGTGTAGGATATACCTGACAATGGCAATGTATTTTTTGAGTTGTTACCTTCTTGAAGACATGCGTAATATGTAGGTTTTTTTTAATCTTCGTTTTGCATAAACTACGAGACTGAGACGAGATTTGGGAACGGAGGGGAAGGGGTCACTGTCCTTACTAAATCAATTTTCTTATACAAGGCCAGTTCCTTTTTTTTTGTCGATCTTTGACTTATAATTTTGATCAACTAAGTATGGATTATATGTCATAAAATTATATCATCGGAAAGTTCTTTGAAATGTGCATCCAATGATATACTTTTTGTGGCATATAACTAACTTTTTCTTAATAAAATTAATGGTCAAAGTGTATAAAAATATGAATTGACCTCGTATAAGGGAATGGAGTGAGCATTTTTTTTTTTTGCGAAACGAATGGAGTGAGTATTTTCTATTCACGTGGGCATAGGGATGCATAGTTCAGAGATGTGGGGGCATAGTCATCCACTATACGCCCGGAGTCAAACCCGTATTACACTAGAAGCAGTGACAAATCCACACATATCTCACGCAAACTGGACGATGTTGATAAGGAGTGTACCTACATGGCTTCTCATTCACAACTTCCCCAAACGCTAAAGCAATTTCCTGAAGTTTTAAAAGGAATTGACCTTCTGTTTCTTGCGGGAGTTACATAAAGAAAGATAGGCAATTTCACTATAAAGTGCAATTGCTTGTTACGATAATGCTACACTTACGAAGGCTAACGTAAAATTTTACGTAACCTTCCCACAATAATCCCCCTCACCCCCAATTTTAACTGGGGTGGGCCCCACCTTCCCCCGACCCCAATCACAAATTGCCATCTTGCCTATTACGTTAACCGCGCAAGTATAATTACATAGATGTAGCATTGCCCTTGGTTGTTGACGAAAAGAAATCAACTCATTGGCTGGATCCTTTTAAAGATAATAAATTTCTGCACCCAGATATTAGTGGCAAGCATGTTATTTTGCATCTTGAAATTTCCGTGCTTCCAATACGGCTTAGTTATGTGGTGATAGCAAAATATTCTTGCTTCAGATCATTCACGCTTCCTATGTTGGACAGAATTTCAATCTCTTGCCATGCTTCCAGGTAAGTTCCTATCATCCTATATACTGATGCATCTGCCATGCTTCTCATATATTTATAGATGGAGTTTCAATCTCTTGCCATGCTTCCTAGGTGTAAATTTTATTTATCATAGCATTAACCACTACAAGAAATATGTCAACTTGCGACTATCATTATTGGTCACTGAATGGTCATTGTTTTTCATTTGCGACCTTTTTGTGACAAAAAACAGATGGTCAAAAGCTGGCCGTCGTAGACTGAAATTAACGACCTTCTTTGTGATATGTAAAAGGTCGTTGGTTCTTTGACCAAATTTTTGGTCACTAGCAGCCTCCCCAGGCCACGTAGGATCCAGCATGGCAAGCTGACATGGATAAGAATCAACCCGGTCCAATTCGGTGTTTATATGGGCCGAGCCCATTAATTCAGCCCATTTATATTTTTTTCGCTGCTAATTTTGGTGAACTACATGGGCCAACCCCTACAATTCAGCCTTTTTATTTTCTAGGCCATGGCCTTTTTGTACCAGCAGTTTTAGTTTTCTTTTTTGTACTATAGTTGCATTGTAGTTTCGCTAGAGATTTTGCTTGAGGGCCACTTTGATTCACGCACTTTGTTCTGCTGGTTTGGTTTCTTATATTTGTTATGCTGGTGCTTAAAATTTTACATGCCTGGATTATGAATGAACTTGTTCTTATAGTTCCTTTCATTTCTATAATCACTTTAGTTAGAGTTGCACATGTCAGTATACTATATACCAAGAAAATCCTAGCTAGTGAGAACATCTGTGATACCATGTCTGTACTATGTGCCAGTGTAGATGTACTGATGCTTTGGGTTCATCCATGCAGCAGAGGACAATGGCTTCATGGCCAACCAAGGTGCATGGTGCTCGCAAGCGACGAACGAAGGCTGTTCGACACTGGCACGGAGGAGGACGGGCACGGACGGAGGATAGAGCACCTCTGTTCTTCCAGGTTCTTCTCCTTCCCTTCACTTCTTGTATGTGCCCATGGTCTGCGATGTATGTAATGAAATTTTGAGCAGCTACGGCAACCAGCCTTGTTCTGCAGACCACAAAATTAGGAAATAGATTTAAAAACATGTCATTCATGTGGACCAATAATCACTGAGTTGGAGGGGAAACTGCGGTTTCTCTCAGGCTGGAACTACAACGTGGTAAAACAACCATAAGAGGTTCCATTCATGTGGAAGAATACAGCTCAGGTGCTAAACCTGAAAACAAATGATGTGCAGAAACTAGATTTAATTTAGTATTATAGGAACTTGAATTTTGTTCACAGGTTAATCCAACCCAAGTAAAAATAGGCTAAATAGAACGGATAACTTCAGCTTCTTTGTTAAGGCTGAAAAGAGATAAATCAACTTATTTGACCTTTTAAGTTCCATAATTTTTACTAGCTTCACAAACAATTGTTCTTACTAGTGGCAAATAGTACCAAACAGAAGTACTGAAATTGATCTGTTGATTGTGAGTAGTATGAAACCAACACTTTAACAGTTTCTCTGACTATCAGTTTAATAGTACCAAACAGAGAAACTGTTAACTATTTTTCAGACTAGAGCAATTTCAGTAAACTCGCTGAGAATATATCATGGTAGGATACAGAGCACAATCAATCCTTCAAGGGGAACCCTTACCAGGCAGCAAGATAAGTATGCAGAGTAGCATTATAAGATCAGCAGCGTGCTAAATTAGATAATCACAGTAAATTAGATAATCACGCGAGGTGGTGCCCAGCACTACATTATATCAACACTATTATACTACATTTTGAACTTGCAAGTATATACACATAATCTGACATCGAATCAATTGATCTCAAGCACAAGCAGGATAAGAAAACACCCTTCACCTTTGAGACGAATGGACAAGGTCGACCTGGCGAAGAGGCCGAGCAGAACGAGCGGCTCAATGAAGTAGCCGATCCTGCGGTGCGCCCTGCAGTCGTGCTCCAGGTCCTTCCCGCCAACGATCCGAAGGAAATATGCCCTAGAGGCAATAATAAAGTTATTATTTATTTCCTTATATCATGATAAATGTTTATTATTCATACGAGAATTGTATTAACCGGAAACATAATACATGTGTGAATACATAGACAAACAGAGTGTCACTAGTATGCCTCTACTTGACTAGCTCGTTAATCGAAGATGGTTATGTTTCCTAACCATGAACAAAAGAGTTGTTATTTGATTAACAAGATCACATCATTAGAAGAATGATGTGATTGACATGACCCATTCCATTAGCTTAGCACCCGATCGTTTAGTATGTTGCTATTGCTTTCTTCATGACTTATACATGTTCCTATGACTATGAGATTATGCAACTCCCGTTTGCCGGAGGAACACTTTGTGTGCTACCAAACGTCACAACATAACTGAGTGATTATAAAGGAGCTCTACAGGTGTCTCCAAAGGTACATGTTGGGTTGGCGTATTTCAAGATTAGGATTTGTCACTCCGATTGTCGGAGAGGTATCTCTGGGCCCTCTCGGTAATGCACATCACATAAGCCTTGCAAGCATTGCAACTAATGAGTTAGTTGTGAGATGATGTATTACGGAACGAGTAAAGAGACTTGCCGGTAACGAGATTGAACTAGGTATTGAGATACCGATGATCGAATCTTAGACAAGTAACATACCGATGACAAAGGGAACACCGTATGTTGTTATGCGGTCTGACCGATAAAGATCTTCGTAGAATATGTAGGAGCCAATATGAGCATCCAGGTTCCGCTACTGGTTATTGACCGGAGACGTGTCTCGGTCATGTCTACATTGTTCTCGAACCCGTAGGGTCCGCACGCTTAACGTTATGATGACAGTTTCATTATGAGTTTATATGTTTTGATGTACCGAAGGTTGTTCGGAGTCCCGGATGTGATCACGGACATGACGAGGAGTCTCGAAATGGTCGAGACATAAAGATTGATATATTGGACGACTATATTAGGACACAGGAATGGTTCCGGGGGTTATCGAATATAGAACAAAGTATCAGGGGGTTACCGGAACCCCCCGGGGGGTTAATGGCCCTCATGGGCCCAAAGTGGAGAAGAGGAGGGGCGGCCAGGGCAGGCCGCGCCCCCCTCCCCCTCTAGTCCGAATTGGACAAGGAGGGGGGGGGGCAGCGCCCCCCCTTTCCTTCCTCTCCCCTCTCCCTTCCTCCCCCCTCTCCTACTTGGACAAGGAAAGGAGGGAGTCCTACTCCCGGTAGGAGTAGGACTCCTCCCTGGTGCGCCTCCTCCTGGCCGGCCGCCCCTCCCCCTTGGTCCTTTATATACGGGGGCAAGGGGGCACCTCTAGACACAACAATTGATCCTTGAGATCTATTAGCCGTGTGCGGTGCCCCCCTCCACCATAATCCTCGAAAATATTGTAGCGGTTCTTAGGCGAAGCCCTGCGACGGTAGAGCATCAAGATCATCACCACGCCGTCGTGCTGACGGAACTCTTCCCCGACATTCAGCTGGATCGTAGTCCGGGGATCGTCATCGAGCTGAACGTGTGCTAGAACTTGGAGGTGCCGTAGTTTCGGTGCTTGATCGGTCGAGCCGTGAAGACGTACGACTACATCAACCGCGTTGTTATAACGCTTCCGCTTTCGGTCTACGAGGGTACGTGGACAACACTCTCCCCTCTCGTTGCTATGCATTACCATGATCTTGCGTGTGCGTAGGAATTTTTTTGAAATTACTACGTTCCCCAACATGATCACCCTGGGCTTGTACCCGACCTTGGTCCCTGCCCATGAATGAACCCAGCCAGAATCAGCCACCGGCCCAGATCGAACAAGCCAATCCAACATGAGGGAGGGAGGGAGGGAGGGATTACAGCAATGGCTTGGGATTGTAGAAAATAAACAGAGGGAATAAGATGAAATCAGACCTTGATGATGCGATGATGTTGTTGCTTTTCCTTGTCCTTGTCCCGTCGGGCAGAGGAAGGGAAGCTCCGCTCGATCTGGCCGCCGTCCGTGGAGGTTGAGGCTCATGGTGACATTGCCGTGGTGGATCTAAAACGCAGAGACATGAGACGAGGTGAGGTGAGGGTGGGTCATGCGGATCCAAGCGAAGAAGCAGACGAACTAGAGAGGGGCCGGCATGGCCAGCGCGTAGGGAGAGAAGGGGAGGAGAGGGCGGGCAGAGGTCGCCGGTCAGGTCTAAGGAAGGAAGCTGCGGCCGTCGCGGGTCTGGGAGGAGAGGGAGGAAGGAGCGCACCATGGCAAGGCTGTGGCCCTCGCGGGTCTAGAGCATCGCCTTGCACTGCCCGACCTGGGGCCAAGGTGAGGGGAGGGCGCGGTGGTGTGCGACGCCAGCAGGTGGTCGTCGACGGTGAGGGTGAGGATGGGGCGGCGGCTGCGGGAGTGGATCCCATCTCACTGAACCGAGAGAGAGAGAGAGAGCGTTGACTGGGATAGGAGGGGTGGTGGAGTGGGGATGGCCGGGGATGGGGGAGGAGGGGTGGCGGAGGAGGGGATCGGGGAGAGGGAGGAAGAGGGAGGCGACAGCGCTTCGCCTAGCCACCTAGGGTTTCTCGGGAAGGAAGGGGATCGAGGGAGGAGGGAGGAGAGGTTAGTAAGAGACGTTGGATCCGTAGGAGGTGGACGGCTCGGATCGAATACAGTGGGGGTGATCCGTGTGCTGCGTGCTGATTGGTTCGAAACTTGAGCTATTAGAAATTACTTTTCTTAGTGTTAAAAACAAGGAGAGGTTGTGAAGCAGCTACCAAAAATATTTTGTAAAATGGCATCACTAAAATTTTCACTTAAGTTAGACCACATTTCATGGATAATCACCAATTTGATTGCATTTCCGATCTTTCTAGCTATTTTGTGAAACAGCCAATTCGACAAGAAGCGGGTCAAATTTGAACTACAAGTGTCTTATAGTTTGCTCTTTATTTTTTCAAAAATTATTCTTAGGTACAAAAGTGTATATTGCATCATAGACAAACCAAGATTTTTGCGTCTTGGAATGGGAAACAATGTTTCCTAAGGAAGTTTTCATTTTCTTTTCACGAAAAAATCATTTTCCATTTTTCGAGTGCCCAAAATGAGTTTTTTTGTGAAGGACCTATCATATATTTGTTGCAAAATTGGACCAAATAAATTTTCTAAAATACTAGGCCATATGTAATGCACAATTGACCAAATGGTTGGGGTGTCAAAATCCTTGATCCACCTCTCGTGACAAAGACAAATTTCCGCCGATTCAGTTGGAAGCGGGTCATATTTGAACTGCAGCTGCCTCATAGTTTGCTCTTTATTTTTTCCAAAAATCATTTCTAGGTACATAAGTATCTATTTAATCAGAGAAACATCAAAAGTTTTCCAAGATTCAACCAGTAGCTAGGAACGGTCAAGCCCGCCATTTTGACCGCATTTTGAAATGGGCATAAAAAATTAAAAAAAATCGAAAAAATGGAAAACCTTCTCATTGTGTCATTATATGTGACCAAGTTGCCAGGAAAAATAATAAACTTGTAATACGGATATTATTTTAAAAAAATGTTCTCAGAAACGAGCTATCATGCATGAAGATTCATGGCTTTCAAGCCGAATGATCAATTTTATTGCCACATTTATGGCATAGTTTGTTCAAATGATCTCATATTGTGCACAAGGGTGCATCTTGGAATTCCAAATAATGTTGCCTAAGGGAGTTTTCATTTTCTTTGCACGGAAATTTCATTTTCCATTTTTTGAGTGCCTGAAATGAGTTTTTTTGTGAAGGACCTACCATATATTTTTTGCAAAATTGGACCAAATTAATTTTCTAAAATACTAGGCCATATTTAATGCACAATTGACCAAATGGTTGGGTGTCAAAAGTCTTGATCCACCTCTCGTGAAAAAGATAAATTTCTGCCGATTTAGTATGAAGCGGGTCAAATTTGAACTGCAGTTGCCTCATAGTTTGCTCTTTATTTTTTCAAAAAAGATTTATAGGTACATAAATATCTATTTAATCAGAGAAACATCAAAAAAATTTCAAGATTAAACCACTAGCTAGGAACGGTCAAGTCCGCCGTTTTGACCCCATTTTGAAACGGGCATAACAAATTCATGGCATAGTTTGTTCAAATGATCTCATAAAGTGAACAATGGTGCATCTTGCAATGACGAACAATGTTTCCCAAGGGAGTTTTTATTTTCTTTGGACAAAAAACCAATTTTCCAATTTTTAGTGCCCAACATGAGGTTTTTTTAAGAACCTACCATATATTTGTTGCAAAACTGGACCAAATCAAATTTCTAAAATACTAGGCCATATTTAATGTACAATTAACCAAATGGTTGGGTGTAAAAAGTTTTTGATCCACCTCTAATGAAAAAGACAAATTTCCGCATATTCATTTTCCATTTCGATTTCCCAAAATGAGTTTTTTTGTAAAGAACCTAACAAATATTTTTTGTAAAAACTTCTCCATTTTTCAAGAATATTAGACCATATTTTATGAATAAATTTGTGTACACTAGAAACATTTTTTATAGATATTAAACGGTTTTTAGTTACATTATTAACATTTTTAATAAATATTTTGATATCTAATATTTTGAACATATGTCTACATTTTTTAAGACAGATTGTACATATTGTTTATATATGTTTAACTTTCTTCAAATACATGATTAACATATTTTTATATATTCCCAACAAAAAAAATCGTTTCTTACATAAGTTTTGATGTCTATATTTGTTTTACACATTGTACATTTTTGTATACATATAAAATATTGTTGATATTGGTTACAAAAATTTAAATACATGAAAAACTTGTCATTTTCCCATTTTCGTTAGGCCGAATATATGTTTTTTGCGAGTAATATGAGGGCATCCCACATTTCTTTCTGGATGGGCCGAGGCCTACATGGCACACACATTTTAAAAAAAGGTGGCCTCGTTCCACCGAGGCCCAAGCCCACCTTGAGCGACACCTTAAGTACCAATGCATCCACGTTCACAACCTCATGACCATTTATATTGGTCGTAATCAGGTAGAAATAAGGTCGTTGACCACTCTTGTCTGTTTTATGACGATTTGGTGTAAGGCAATTTCAGGGATTGAGCCCTTCCAAGCAAAATGGCCGTGGATTTATGACCAATTCAGCCGGTGTCATTGAGAGAAGGTCACAAGTTGACATATTTCTTGTAGTGAACATCCATCCATGCTTCCTAGGTGATTCATGTGCATGGATGATTCTTCCTTGCTATGGAATTTCAGTCTCTTGCCATGATTCCTAGCTGTATATATGTAAAGTTCATTGCGTGAGAGCATCCTTGCTTATGTACAAGTAGAACTACAATCATGCTTATTGATTTAGTGTATATGTGTTTCCATTATTTGGAGGTTTTGTTTATTTTTACGCAAAGCCATTATCCATGACGGCGTATGAGTTCGCTCGCTACCCCTCACCATCCCAGTCAGCTCCACTAGGTTCGAACCTGGCGGCCTCCAGTCCACCTTGCCAGAACGCTGTCTTGGTTCGGGAATAAAGGCATCCATGGAAGATTGCAAGATTCACCCCACCCCACATACACCATCCTCATCTCTCCTAGGTATTTAAGCTTGTCGTCCTAGTACCTTATTGATTTCCGAATGTATTCGTGTTCTCAAGTAGTATTGTTTAATATCTCTATGTGCAAATATTGCTTTATTCCTTCTTTGGGGCTCATTTTGTTTCATGCAGTGGATCACATAATCAACAATGAATATATGTGTATTTGGTGTGTACATGACACAAATATGCTTCCTTATGCTGGCCACAATTTTTGTTTCATATTTCTTTTCAAAAACAAAAATCATTGCTTCCAAGTATTTGTTTCAGATTCTGTGACTAGATTCAGCTTTGCTAGTGGAGCCGAATCTGGAATCTGAAACAAACAACTATTTCAAATCAGCTTTGCCAGTGAAGCTGAAGCTGGATTCATGCCATTTTTAGTGCAATTGGTTGAAGCACGTCAAAGTGTACTTCGGTGGCCAAGCCGATTTGCAGAATCAGCTTTGCCACTGAAGTGAATCCACACATGATTAAAATCTAAGCGAAGCTGAAACAAACAGGTACACAGATCACTATTTTCATGTTTCTTAACCATTATACTTCTACATTGTTATACATATGCTTCTTCGGGCTGTAGAGTACTAGTCATAAACCGGTGTCTCTGCATGGGCTACTTTTTTGAATGGTACATTCATTCAATACTTTGGTAACCTTTTCTCATTTCCATCAAGTAGAAAAATACATATTGGGTCCGAAGCGCGAACCACCTCACCCTCCCTCGCGCTCGCTCTCTAACGGACAGCGGAAGAAGAAGGAGAGGGGGGCACTGGACACTGATTTTTCCGGTGACGTACGCCGGCCACACACACGACCTTTTTTGTTCAGCTCAAACTGACTGCTGGCTCACACCACGTCAAGCTACAGGCCTACAGCCTAGACGGGAACACACGCACTCATGTAAGCGACGACGGCATATCTGATCTATATATAGGCTTCGCCGGCCAGTCGGTAGATCCACCTCCCTTTTAGCCTATCTCTTTGGCGCCCGGTGGCGGGGAGGGAAAACCTAGCGCCTTGGCTCCGGTTAGTAGTTTAGGCTGATGGTTATGCCCTACTTTTGAGCTGGTCTTCTGGGCTTGGATCTTCCTCAAGTTTCATCATGACTGATTTGACCGAGCTGCGCTATAGATTCCTATCGTCTCTTTGGGACAACCACGTTAGGGTTTTTCTCCCACGCCTTCGAGAAGGTGATATGGTGTCGGATGCTTCGGATCGATTCAAGGGTTCAAAGACGACTACTACGGCCCCAGGGCACTGGTCGCACGTGCAAGATGAGTTTGTGACTATCGCGACAGGTCAGGCCGGCTCCGGTAGAGGAGCGATGCGTCGGCGGCTCGTTTGGAGGTCAAAAAACCCTCATTTGACGTCGGTACTGGCAATTTGGCAGTAAAAAAAGTTGATGTATTATTTCATGAAAAAAACGAAAAGAAAAGAAAAGGAAGCCCATCGTGGAGAGAAATATTGATGTATTTTTTCTTGAAAAAAAATAGCTTACGCACATCCATAACGGAGTGCGGTGTGACATTTGATGCTTTACCAGACGCTTCCAGTGCTGCTGCGACCACGGCTCTTTGGGACAACCACGTTAGGGTTTCTCTCCCACGCCTTCAAGAAGGTGATATGGTGTCGGATGCTTCGGATCGATTCAAGGGTTCAAAAACGACTACTACGGCCCCAGGGCACTGGTCGCACGTGCAAGATGAGTTTGTGACTATCGCGACAGGTCAAGCCGGCTCCGGTAGAGGAGCGATGCGTCGGCGGCTCGTTTGGAGGTCAAAAAACCCTCATTTGACGGCGGTACTGGCAATTTGGCAGTAAATAAAAAGTTGATGTATTATTTCATGAAAAAACGAAAAGAAAAGAAAAGGAAGCCCATCGTGGAGAGAAATATTGATGTATTTTTTCTTGAAAAAAAAAATAGCTTACGCACATCCATAACGGAGTGCGGTGTGACATTTGATGCCTTACCAGGCGCTTCCAGTGCTGCTGCGACCACGGTATGCATGGGAGAGTCACTGCTCCGTATACTAGGTGGACATAATTTGTCAATTTGAGATTGCTTTTACACGCTTGTCGCCTGGTGAAAGCATTGGCCCGAACCCAGCTTATATGCAGCTCGGAAGCGGCCTCCGCGGCCGATGTGGTATAATTAAAGGGCCGACTGCAGGCGCCAATACCTTGTGAATAACGCAGTATGCACGCCGTCTCCTCCTGTGTACTTGTACCTCAACGCCTTTCTCTCAAAACAAAAAAACCTCAACGCCTTGTCCTTGTGAATAACAAGGCGTGCATTAAACTTGTCGACTTTGGGGGATCTAAGCAGGTTGCCGAGCTGGTAATCATTGCAGTTATTATAGGGAAGTATAGAGATATCCTATTTGAAGGAGTACGAGATTCAAATCAGGGAAAAGATCCTTTCTTCTATTGATTTGATAGAAATTCGTTTTTCTTTTCCTGTTTGTATGATTTTGATTTTTGATGAATAAGATCGATCTATGTGCTCTTGTTTTGTTATAAGCTTGATATAACTCATCCCAAGAAAAAGGGCCCGACAACTAATAACGAAATGAATAGCGAAATCCTAAACCATTGACTAATTGATTATTGACAGGAACAGACAAGCACAAAGATCACTTGGTGATGAGCAGGCCGATGAGGTCCCCGGCGACGCTGCAACGCTCCTTCATCTTGCGATCTATGTCGGTCACGAGAGATATTTCTTGGATCCCCTTAAATACATTCTCGCATACATGATCCATCACCTGCGCCCTTCGCCTTGGACAGAATCTTCGACATGTTGGTATAGTCCCCACAGTAGAAACTAGGGCGGGCGTCGACATCGATGCCGCTTGAGGCAATGGCGTATGCCTTGAGGCAGAAGTCCAACACGCCCCCCTCAGGTGTGCCCTAGTATTTACCCTAGGTCACAGATGACCGCGATGTTCTTCGCGACGAGTTTCCGCGGCGATTTCTAGAGTGATGCTGGCGAGGTCATGTTTGGTGGAAGCATGGGTGCTCTTTGTGTCGTCGCCTCACTTAGCATGGCCACACACAACAAAACGTTATTGGTCTTCTTCCATGTGCGGCAGATGAAGTCAATGCCCGCGTGGGCGGCAGGGAGGACATAGGATACGACAACGAGCACGATGAGAACCGTATCTATGGATGTTGCAATGCTCGCCATTTTAGTTCACACTTTGTATGTAGCTAGGCCTTGTTGTTGCCGGATCTTGTTTGATGCGAGATGGTTATTCATTTAAATCGGAGAATAATGGTTGTTCTATTTATATGAGTAATATCTTTTATGGTCATGCACCCTTAAAGAGTGGTCTATTTTGTTGGGGAACGTAGTAATTTCAAAAAAATTCCTACGCACACGCAAGATCATGGTGATGCATAGCAACGAGAGGGGAGAGTGTGATCTACGTACCCTTGTAGATCGACAACGGAAGCGTTTGGTTGATGTAGTCGTACGTCTCCACGGCCCGACCGATCAAGCACCGAAACTACGGCACCTCCGAGTTCTAGCACACGTTCAGCTCGATGACGATCCCCGGACTCCAATCCGGCAAAGTGTCGGGGAAGAGTTCCGTCAGCACGACGGCGTGGTGACGATCTTGATGTACTACCGTCGCAGGGCTTCGCCTAAGCACCGCTACAATATGACCGAGGTGGAATATGGTGGAGGGGGGCACCGCACACGGCTAAGGAACGATCACGAAGATCAACTTGTGTGTCTAGGGTGCCCCCTTGCCCCCGTATATAAAGGAGCAAGGGGAGGAGGCCGGCCGGCCCCTATAGGCGCGCCAGGAGGAGTCCTCCTCCTAGTAGGAGTAGGACTCCTACTAGGAGGGGGAAAGAAGTGGGGAGGGAGAGGGAAAGGGGGGGGGGGGCGCCGCCCCCCTCTCCTAGTCCAATTCGGACCAGGGGGGAGGAGGCGCGCAGCCCACCTCTGGCTGCCCCTCTTTCTCTCCACTAAGGCCCATATGGCCCATTACTTTTCCCGGGGGGTTCCGGTAACCCTCCGGCTCTCCGGTTTTCTGTGAAATCACCCGGAACACTTCCGGTGTTCGAATATAGCCGTCCAATATATCAATCTTTATGTCTTGACCATTTCGAGACTCCTCGTCATGTCCGTGATCACATCCGGGACTCCGAACTAACTTCAGTACATCAAAACTCATAAACTCATAATATAACTGTCATCGAAACCTTAAGCGTGCGGACCCTACGGGTTCGAGAACAATGTAGACATGACCGAGACACGTCTCCGGTCAATAACCAATAGCGGAACCTGGATGCTCATATTGGCTCCTACATATTCTACGAAGATCTTTATCGGTCAGACCGCATAACAACATACGTTGTTCCCTTTGTCATCGGTATGTTACTTGCCCGAGATTCGATCGTCGGTATCTCAATACCTAGTTCAATCTCGTTACCGGCAAGTCTCTTTACTCGTTTCGTAATACACATCTCGCAACTAACTCATTAGTTGCAATGCTTGCAAGGCTTATGTGATGTGCATTACCGAGAGGGCCCAGAGATACCTCTCCGACAATCGGAGTGACAAATCCTAATCTCGAAATACGCCAACCCAACATGTACCTTTGGAGACACCTGTAGAGCACCTTTATAATCACCCATTTACATTGTGACGTTTGGTAGCACACAAAGTGTTCCTCCGGCAAACAGGAGTTGCATAATCTCATAGTCATAGGAACATGTATAAGTCATGAAGAAAGCAATAGCAACATACTAAACGATCGGGTGCTAAGCTAATGGAATGGGTCATGTCAATCAGATCATTCACCTAATGATGTGATCTCGTTAATCAAATAACAACTCCTTGTTCATGGTTAGGAAACATAACCATCTTTGATTAACGAGCTAGTCAAGTAGAGGCATACTAGTGACACTCTGTTTGTCTATGTATTCACACATGTATTATGTTTCCGGTTAATACAATTCTAGCATGAATAATAAACATTTATCATGATATAAGGAAATAAATAATAACTTTATTATTGCCTCTAGGGCATATTTCCTTCATATTTTTGATGAATCTCGATAGTAGTGATACACATATTCATAATGTTGAAGCCAAAAGATGCAGAGTTGATAATGATAGTGCAACTTATTTGTGGCACTGCCGTTTAGGTCATATCGCTATAAAGCACATGAAGAAACTCCATACTGATAGACTTTTGAAACCACTTGATTATGAATCACTTGGTACTTGCGAACCGTGCCTCATGGGCAAGATGACTAAAACGCCTTTCTCCGGAACTATGGAGAGAGCAACAGATCTGTTGGAAATCATACATACAGAAGTATATGGTCCGATGAATGTTGAGGCTCGTGGCAGATATCATTATTTTCTCACCTTCACAGATGATTTAAGCAGATATGGGTATATCTACTTAATGAAACATAAGTCTGAAACATTTGAAAATTTCAAAGAATTTCAGAGCGAAGTTGAAAATCATCGTAATAAGAAAATAAAGTTTCTATGATCTGATCGTGGAGGAGAATATTTGAGTTACGAGTTTGGTCTACATTTGGAACAATGCGGAATAGTTTCGCAACTCACGCCACCCGGAAGACCACAGCGTAATGGTGTCTCCAAATGTCGTAATCGTACTTTACTAGATATGATGCGATCTATGATGTCTCTTACTGATTTACCGCTATCGTTTTGGGGTTATGCTTTATAGACGGCTGCATTCACGTTAAATAGGGCACCATCGAAATCCGTTGAGACGACGCCTTATGAACTGTGGTTTGGCAAGAAACCAAAGTTGTCGTTTCTTAAAGTTTGGGGCTGCGATGCTTATGTGAAAAAGCTTCAACCTGATAAGCTCGAACCCAAATCGGAGAAATGTGTCTTCATAGGATACCCAAAGGAGACTATTGGGTACACCTTCTATCACAGATCCGAAGGCAAGATATTCGTTGCTAATAATGGATCCTTTCTAGAGAAGGAGTTTCTCTCGAAAGAAGTGACTGGGAGGAAAGTAGAACTTGATGAGGTAATTGTACCTGCTCCCTAATTGGAAAGTAGTTCATTACAGAAACCGGTTCCTGTGACGTCTATACCAATTAGCGAGGAGGTTAATGATGATGATCATGAAACTTCAGATCAAGTTGTTACTGAACCTCGTAGGTCAACCATAGTGAGATCCGCACCAGAGTGGTATTGAACTCGTAGGTCAACCTCGTAGACCATGACGAACCTACGAACTATGAAGAAGTGATGGTGAGCCCAGATTCTGCAAAATGGCTTGAGGCCATGAAATCTGAGATGGGATCCATGTATGAGAACAAAGTGGGGACTTTGGTTCACTTGCCCAATGATCGGCAAGCCATTGAGAATAAATGGATCTTCAAGAAGAAGACTCGCGATGACGGTAATGTTACTGTCTATAAAGCTCGACTTGTTGCGAAAGGTTTTCGACAAGTTCAAGGGATTGACTACGATGAGACCTTCTCACCCGTAGCGATGCTTAAGTCTGTCTGAATCATGTTAGCAATTGCCGTATTTTATGATTATGAAATTTGGCAAATGGATGTCAAAACTGCATTCCTGCAAACCCCGTTAAACATTTTCAAAATCCCCAAAAACCTAACAGAAAAAAAGATACGGGGCTTTCAAGATCTAGAGGCAAAAAAAATTCAAAAAAAATTCAAACTTACTAGTGGCGCACCGTGGATGTGGTGTGCCACTAGTAACAGAAAAAAATTGGTTTTGAATTTTAAATGATACGTAATATGACCGGGAAGTTTGAAATATTTTTCAAAATTTCATCATAGTCATGAACATGAACAAAGTCCTAGACATCAACAAGGTATAATAGGATTGATATGCTAGATATATCAACAAGTGCCTGTGAAGTGAGCTGTTGCTGGGGTTGGATAGAACTCTGAAGTTAAGCATGCTTAGGCTGGAGTAGTGTGAGAATGGGTGACCTTTCGGGAAGTTTGACCACAGAGTGCGATTTGACTTGAGATTAAGCATATTGACCCGAAATTAAGCCATAGTGAGTATCTGGTATACCAGCGCCATTAGTATACCAAATACTAATGGCGCATCATAGGTGCGCCATTAGAAAAAAAATCTAATGGCGTGGTGCTAGTGGCGCACCTGTAGTGCGCCATTAGTAGCGAAAACAGGTGCGCCACTAGCAGCCCCTTTTCTAATAGTGCTTGTTGTTGCTGCAGTACGTTATGACTCTACCAAGACGTCGCGTCTCTATCTATCTATGTGTTGTCTAATAGATAGATAGGTAGATAGGTAGATAGATAGATAGACAGATAGATGGGAAACACTTCCTATGTGTTGTCTGATATGAGGTCATCGGTAAACCGTGCGTAAGCCAATGATTCATGCTTCATCTCAGAGCCAAAAAACCACAAAAAATCCTCTTCTAGCCTGCCGTTTTTCCCGCACGCACCTTCCATAATCCCTCACCTCATTACCTTTCTTGCGAATCACTCACCTCCGCAGTTCCTCTCCCCTGTGTCCGACCCTCCTCTCTGTCGGGGTCAACATGCACCGTGCCGCCCCTGCACTCCCTCCCAAAGGAGTCCAGGTTGGATCCCTCTCCAATACTACCTCTTGATCCAGCCATCCGAACCACTGCCCATGTTGTTCTCCACTACGTCGCCCGACAAGCCCACCTCCTCGTGGTTCTCCAATGTACCTCTTCTTCTTCCCTAAGTGGAGAGCATTGTCTTAAATAAATTACTGAAAAAATAGCACGCTATAGCATGCAGAGAATTGCATCATTAAATAAATCAGTGCACACTGTCTCACTAATAGCATAATTTAAGAGACGGCACTATTTTTGTATAGCGCGCTATTCTTTCCTTGCCCCTAACCCAGGTAGCCTCTTGCCCAACTTATGCCCCTCCACCCGTCTTTGCAGAGTTTAAGTAGTTGGGATTGCGAGGCGCACCAGGGATGAGATCTGTCAATATTGATTTCATGTATTTGCAACAGTTAATTAAGTTGATTTAAGATAACAAAACCTCTAATTTAGGGTACTACATCAGTCCTGGTTTATAAGTCCCCTTTGTATTTTTGCCAAATTTTGACTAGAAATTTAACTAACAAAATATTGATGCATATCACCAAACATTATATCATTGGATTCATATTTAAACATAGTTTCTAACAAAATTTGGCACAGAATATAAAGGGGATTAATAAAGCATGACGGAGGTTGTAGATGAGATACGTTTATAGATAAAAAATCGGCAACCGAATATTAGTGGCAAGCATGTTATTTTGCATCTTAAAATTTTTGTGCTTCCGATACGTCTTAGTTATGTGCTGATAGCAAAATATTCTTGCTTCGGAGCATTCACACTTCCTATGTATGGATAAAATTTCAATCTCTTGCCATGCTTCCCAGGTGTAAATATTATTTCTTCATAGCATTAGCATCCATGCATGCTTCCTAGGTGATTCTTGTGCACGGATGCTTCTTCCATGCTATGGAACTTCAGTCTCTTTCCATGTGTTCCTAGCTGTATATACGTTAAGTTCATTGCTTGAGAGCATCCATGCTTATGATTCAGATAGAACTACAATCATGCTTATTGATTTCGGGTATGTGTTTCCACTATTTGGAGGTTTCCTTTATTTTTAAACAAACCCATTATCCATGACGGCGCACGAGCTCGCTTGCTACCTGTCACCGTCCCGGTTATCTCCACCAGGATCGAACCCCGCGGCCTCCGGTCCACCTTGCTGAAGCGCTGTCTTGATTCGGGAATAAAGGCAGCCATGGAAGTTTGTAAGATTCGCCCCTCCCCACATACACCATCCTCATCTCTCTTACCTATTTAGGCTTGTCATCCAAACATATTCATGTTCTCTAGTATTGTTTAATATCTCTATGTGCATATATTGCTATATTCCCTTTTGGGGGGGGGGGGCTCATTTTGTTTCATGTTGTGGGTCACATAATCAATAATGAACATATGTGTATGTGGTATGTACATAACACAAATGTGCTTCCTCATGTTGGCCGCAATTTTTTTCTGCTTTTTAAAAATAAATATCCTTGCTTCCAAGTAGTACTACATATGTACACAGAGCACTATTTTCATGTTTCTTACCCATTGTGCTTCTACATTCTTATACGTATGCTTCTTTGAGCTATCACTAGTAGAAAACAGGGCTATGGTCCAGGCCGGCTCAGCCCATTAGTCCCGGTTCAGTCTAGAACCGGGACCAATGTGGGCATTGGTCCAGGTTGGTGAGCCTAGGGGGCCGGCCGGGCCACGTGGGCCATTGGTCCCGGTTCGTCTGGACCTTTTGGTCCCGGTTGGTGGGACGAACCGGGACCAATGGGCCTCGCTCCTGGCCCACCACTATTGGTCCCGGTTGATGGCTTGAACCGGGACCAAAGGCTTCCCTTTAGTCCCGGTTCATGTCATCAACCGGGACCAATGAGGTGCCTATATATACCCCCTCGCGCAAGAGCAGAGCTCAGTGCTCTGTTTTTTCTGGCCGAGGGGGAGAGGGCTTTGTGGTGCTCTAGCTCACCTCCTATGCACATGAGGTGTTCGATGGAATGCCCGAGCCACACTACTTAAGCTTTCTCCTCTCGAAGCTCGACCTCCAAGCTCCATTTTCCTCGAGATTTGTCTAGATTTAGCGGTCCGTCACGCCCCGTCCCCGTCTTCACCGCCGTCGATCACCCGCGCCGATCTCATCACCGACACCACCGTGGTGAGCCTCTTGTTCTTATCTTCTTTCTGAAAGGAAAAATATTCTTACTTTTATGTTTAGATAGATACTTGTATCATTTTCTTACATTTATTATTGCATCTTATATAGTGCGATGGTTTTGGTATCCGCCCCCGTCGGCCCTCGTCCTGTCTATGATTCGGATTTGGTATGTATATTATCTTTATAACTATTGGTTCATTTATTGTTTATGAAAATTATGCCGACCAACGTGACATAGATTTTATTTATCTAGGATGTATGTGAATCGGAAATGCCAACCGACCCTATTGTCGAGAGGTTAAATTTAGTTGAAGAAGAAAACAATTTGTTGAAGGAAAAAATAAAAAAAAATTGAGGAGGAGAAGATGATATTGGAGTTGCATATTGCGGATGTCGTCGATGATCACAAGATCAAGATGGATGCAATGCGCTTGAAGATTAGAAAGATTAGAAAATATACCATTCATACCGAGGCTTGGTATCATTATGCCGTTGGATCAATTGTTACCTTGGTTGCGATTATGATCGCATTTGTTTTCGCATTGAAATGTTTTACATAGTTTCAATGTATGGTTTAATTAATTAGATGCTCTGGAGAGCTATATGTTGTTAGATGAGAACTATGTATGCACTTTGGTTTTAATGTGATGATGAACTTCTATTAATTTGGACACTTAATTATATATAATACACGCAGATGAACCGGCAATGGATGTACGGTGACAGACACACCCGCGAGTACATTAAGGGCGTGCATGAGTTTCTCGATGCGGCTGAGGCAAACAAGCAGAATGGTTTTATGTGTTGTCCATGCACTGAATGTGGGAATACGAGGTCTTACTCTAACCGGAAAATCCTTCACTCCCACCTGCTTTACAAGGGTTTCATGCCACACTATAATGTTTGGACGAGGCACGGAGAAATAGGGGTTATGATGGAAGACGGCGAAGAAGAAGAGTACGATGACAACTATGTGCCCCCTGAATACGGTGATGCTGCAACGGGGGGAGCTGGTGAAGATCAAGAGGAACCAGACGATGTGCCCAATGATGCTGCCACGGGTGAAGCTGCTGAAGATCAAGAGGAACCAGACGATGTGCCCGATGATGATGATCTCCGCTGGGTCATTGTCGATGCAAGGACGCAATGCATTAGTCAAAAGGAGAAGCTGAAGTTCGATCGCATGTTAGAGGATCACAAAAAAGGGTTATACCCCAGTTGCGAAGATGGCAACACAAAGCTCGGTACCGTACTGGAATTGCTGCAGTGGAAGGCAGAGAATGCTGTGGCTGACAAAGGATTTGAGAAGCTACTGAAAATATTGAAGAAGAAGCTTCCGGAGGATAACGAATTGCCCGACAGTACATACGCAGCAAAGAAGGTCGTATGCCCTCTAGGATTGGAGGTGGAGAAGATACATGCATGCCCTAATGACTGCATCCTCTACCGCGGTGCATACAAGGATCTGAACGCATGCCCGGTATGCGGTGCGTTGCGGTATAAGATCAGACGAGATGACCCTCGTGATGTTGACGGCGAGCCCCTCAGGAAGAGGGTTCCTGCGAAGGTGATGTGGTATGCTCCTATAATACCACGGTTGAAACGTCTGTTCAAAAACGAAGAGCATGCCAAGTTGATGCGATGGCACAGTGAGAACCGAAAGAAAGATGGGAAGTTGAGAGCACCCGCTGACGGGTCGCAGTGGAGAAAAATCGAGAGAAAGTACTAGGATGAGTTTGCAAAGGACCCAAGGAATGTATGGTTTGCTTTAAGCGCGGATGGCATTAATCCTTTCGGGGAGCAGAGCAGCAATCACAGCACCTGGCCCGTGACTCTATGTATGTATAACCTTCCTCCTTGGATGTGCATGAAGCGGAAGTTCATTATGATGCCAGTTCTCATCCAAGGCCCTACGCAACCCAGCAATGAAATTGATGTGTACCTAAGGCCATTCGTTGAAGAACTTTTACAGCTGTGGAATGGAAACGGTGTACGTACGTGGGATGAGCACAGACAGGAGGAATTTAACCTTAAGGCGTTGCTGTTCGTGACCATCAACGATTGGCCCGCTCTCAGTAACCTTTCAGGACAGACAAACAAAGGATACCACGCATGCATGCACTGTTTAGATGACACTGAAAGTATATACCTGGACAAATGCAGGAAGAATGTGTACCTGGGCCATCGTCGATTTCTTCCGACCAACCATCAATGTTGAAAGAAAGGCAAGCATTTCAAAGGCGAGGCAGATCACCAGAACAAGCCCGCCATGCGCACTGGTGATCACGTGCTTGCTATGGTCAATGATTTACACTACGTAATCTTTGAAAAGGGTCCCGGTGGACTAGCTGTTCCGAATGACACTAAGGGACACACACCCATGTGGAAGAAGAAATCTATATTTTGGGACCTACCCTACTGGAAAGACCTAGAGGTCCGCTCCTCAATCGACGTGATGCACGTGACGAAGAACCTTTGCGTGAACCTGCTAGGCTTCTTGGGCGTGTATGGGAAGACAAAAGATACACCTGAGGCATGAGAGGACCTGCAACGTTTGCACGAAAAAGACAGCATGCCTCCGAAGCAGTATAAAGGTCCTGCCAGCTACGCTCTTACGAAAGAAGAGAAAGAAATCTTCTTTGAATGCCTGCTCAGTATGAAGGTCGCGACTGGCTTCTCGTCGAATATAAAGGGAATAATAAATATGCCAGAGAAAAAGTTTCAGAACCTAAAGTCTCATGACTGCCACGTGATTATGACGCAACTGCTTCCGGTTGCATTGAGCGGGCTTCTACCGGAAAACGTCCGATTAGCCATTGTGAAGCTATGTGCATTCCTCAATGCAATCTCTCAGAAGGTGATCGATCCAGAAATCGTACCAAGGCTAAGGAGTGATGTGGCGCATTGTCTTGTCAGTTTCGAGCTGGTGTTCCCACCATCCTTCTTCAATATCATGACGCACGTCCTAGTTCATCTAGTCGACGAGATTGTCATCCTGGGGCCCGTATTTCTACACAATATGTTCCCCTTTGAGAGGTTCATGGGAGTCCTAAAGAAATATGTCCGTAACCGCGCTAGGCCAGAAAGAAGCATCTCCATGGACCATCAAACAGAGGATGTTATCGGGTTTTGTGTTGACTTCATTCCTTAGCCCTAAATAGAAAGTATCGTCGGTGTGAGATACATGTACCGTCGGTGTCGGACACTACACCCACATCCCACAAGTGGCACGGGCTTCGACGCCCACGTCACTTGTGGGACGTGGATGTAGTGTCCGACACCGAAGGCCACATGTATCTCACACCCACGATACTTGCTAGCTATTTAGGGTTTCCTCTACCGAAAAGAAGAGGAGAAATAAATAAGAAGAAGAAAAAAGAAGAAAAAGAAGAGGAGAAGAAGAAAGGAATAGTGGAGTCTTCTCTTCTTCTCCACTATTCCTTTCTTCTTCTCCTCTTTTTTTCTTCTTTTCTTCTTCTTCTTATTAGCCGGAAGTAGAGAGAGGTTTCCTAGTGTCAAAGTATTGAAGAAATCCATGCCTTCATCATTAGCCGGAAGTAACCAGTGCATGTTGGTACGAAGTTCTGCAAAGTTGTTCTGGAATGGAGTCCCGGATAGAATAATCCGCCTTTTGGTACGAATTCAGCAAAGGCCTTCCAAATAGCGATATTCGGAAGGCTCTTGCTGAACTTTGTACCAAAAAGCGAATTATCCTATCTGGGACTCCGTTCCAGAACAACTTTGAAGAGCTTCGTACCATCATGCACATGTTACTTTCGCCTAATGATGAAGACATGGTTTTGTTGAATCCCTTGACACTAGGCTACCTCCCGACCCCTCGGCGATCCTATCGAACATGAGAGGAAGAAGAGGATAAAAAAAGAAGAGGAAGAAGAAAAAAAAGAGGAGAAGAAAGAATAGAGGAGATCTTCTACGTTTGGCACTAATATATCCATCTGTCATGTTTGAATAATAATTGCCATGTTGTAAATATTTGTAGAAACTATGGACACCGCCCTAGACGAAGCAACAAAACAAGCGTTGTTGAGGGACATAATCGCAGAAGGAAGTGATGCCATCTCGTTGTTTCTCAATGAAACCGATGGTCTGGAAGGAGAGGGTGAACAAGCTGGCTACGGTGACCTAATGCCGGTGCAAGAAGAAGAACATGAGGACGGCTCCGGTGACCCAATGCCAGTGCAAGAAGGAGACCGTGATGACGGCTTCGGTGACCGAACCGAGTCTGGCCAGGTATATATATTAGTTAAGCCTATGCTGACTAGCTGATTGATGCATTCATTGTTTTGGTATGTACACATATTAATTAAGTCTTTGTTCTTTTTTCTAGCCCTCCGGATCGAGCACAACTTCGGTAAAGAGACGAGGCCCGAAGAAAAAGTTGAGCTCGGATGAAAAGTTTGAGATCATAGCAATCGCGCCCGACAGCCAACCTATTGAACCCCTCCAGACAAAGAGCGCATTTGTTTCTCAGTGCGGGGTTCTGGTTAGGGACAAGATCCCGATAAGCATCCAGCAATGGTTTAAGCCGGCTACAGAAGACCCTGAGGTCTCTTATGTCAATGATATGCAGAAAAATGATCTTTGGACTGAGCTGAAGTCAAATTTCACCCTACCGCCTGAGGATAATCCAGAGAACCCAGTTAAAGAGAAATTAATCAAGTCTTTTGCTCTGAAGAGGATGGCAGAACTATTCAGGAGGTGGAAGAAAGAGCTGAATAATTTTGTCGAAAATAATGAGACACCAGAATTCAAGGGCAGATATGAGAAGATCAGAGATCACTGGCCCGCATTTGTGGCCCACAAGACATCGGAAAAGAGTCAGAAGATGTCGGCGACAAACAAGCAAAATGCTGCGAAGAAGAAGCTTCACCATCGCACGGGGTCAGGTGGCTACCTCGTAGCCCGGCCTAAGTGGTCCAAGATTGAGAATGATCTGGTTCATAAAGGGATCGAACCAGAGACAATTAACTGGCCAGACCGTTGCCGGACTTGGTTCTTCGGGGCTGGCGGAACCCTGGACCCTGTAACAGGGAAGTGCATTTGGACGAACGATCAAATGGACATACCAGTCAGTAAGCTTAAGCAGTATATCGAAGCAGCGCAGGAAGGGACGTTCTTTCCAGACAGAGAGAACGACGAGCTCACAATGGCCCTCGAGAATCCTGAGCACCCTGGACGGACACGAGGCACGCCAGGCTCCATTCCGTGGAAGGTTGGGTTTCCGGACGCAGGCGGTTACAAATCCCATGAGAGGAGGAAAAAAGTGCAGCAGACCCAAATGCAGGCGCTGAAAGCAAGGGTAGACGCGATAGGAACGAGAAGCAAATCGCAGCAAACGTACTGCCGAAGCCTCCCCCGAAGCTACCCCGCCATCTCAGCGCAGAAGCAGCGTGGCTTCCACCGAGCTGCTTCAGCCGGAGCATGCCTTGACGGCTCCTGCCAGCTATCCCGTGGATGCTATAACGGAGTCTCAAAATTGCCACCTTATGACACAATGGATGAATTTGAAGGTTAAGGCGGCTGTTGGCTCTGTTTATCCTACTGAACCCGGCACAACTTTTCACTGCCGGCCGATTCCAGAAGGATATGCTAGGGTGATGGTGGATGAGATAACGGAGGGATTTGAGGACCTCCAGCTTGACCACCCTACCGGTGAAGGGGAGACTCGGCTGGGGTCTGCTCTGAAGACTCCATGCCTATGGCGGAATGTAACGCCCTCGATGCGGCTATAGCTCCCACGTGTCGAGGCACGACTTAGAGACATAACCGCATTGAAAGCAATGTTGCAAGTCAGGCAATCATTACAACATCCCATGTAATATATAATAAAAGGGGGAGATACATAGTTGGCATACACTCGCCACGTCACATCAGAGTACATAAATAACATCCATCAGACAGACACTCATGGCCCGACTACGGCGCCAAAATAGAAAAGAACCCAACATGCGACAAGGCCCTGAATCGAACCCCAACTAGGCACCACTACTGATCATCGGGAAAGGAAACATAATAACGCTGAGAGTCCTCGTCGAACTCCCACTTGAGCTCGTACTCGTCACCTGGAGCGAAATCACCTGGACCTGCATCTGGAATTATAGTATCTGTGAGCCACAGGGACTCAGCAATCTCGCACCCTCGCGACCAAGACTATTTAAGCTTATAGGAAAGGATAAGGCAAATATATGTGGAGCTGCAGCAAGCGACTAGCATATATGGTGGCTAACTTATACGCAAAAGAGAGCGAGAAGAGGAGGCAAAGTGCGAGCGAGAAACTAGAGGAACAACCTGCGCAAGCATAACTCCAACACCGTGTCCACTTCTCGGACTCCGCCGAGAAGAGGCCATCATGGCAACACACTCAGTTGATTCATTTTAATTAATTAAGGTTTAAGTTATCTACAACCGGACATTAACAAATTCCCATCTGCCCATAACCGCGGGCACGGCTTTCGAAAGTTCAATCCCTGCAGGGGGGTCCCAACCTAGCCCATGACAAGCTCTCACGGTCAACGAAGGAATAGACCTCCACCCGAGACACACCGATCAGACTCGGTAACCCGGTACAACAAGACAATTCGACAGGTTAAAACAAGACCAGCAACACCGCCCGAATGTGCCGACAAATCCCGATAGGAGATGCACATATCTCTTTCTCAGGGCACACTCAGATTGTCTAAACTTCCGGTAGGCCAGCCCAGAGTTGCCCCTGGTAGCCACCGGCGGCTGACGGTTTGGACCAACACTCAGAGGAGCACTGGCCCGGGGGGGTTAAAATAAGATGACCCTTGAGTCTGTAGAACCCAAGGGAAAGAAAAGGCTAGGTGGCAAAAGGTAAAACCAAGGTTGGGCATTGCTGGAAAAGCTTTAATCAAGGCGAACTATCAAGGGGTTCCCATTATAACCCAACCGCGTAAGGAACGCAAATCCGGGAACATAACACCGATATGACGGAAACTAGGGCGGCAAGAGTGGAACAAAACACTAGGTGAGAGGCCGAGCCTTCCACCCTTTACCAAATATAGAGATGCATTAAGATAACATAGCAATATAATGATATCCCAACAAGTAAATAAAAGATGTTCCAACAAGGAACGGCCTCCAATCTTCACCTGCAACTAGCAACGCTATAAGAGGGGCTGAGCAAAGCGGTAACATAGCCAATCAACGGTTTGCTAGGACATGGTGGGTTAGAGGTTGACATGGCAATTAGGAGGCTGACAAGCAAAAGGTAGGCATCGTAGCATTGGCATAGCAAGAGCGAGCAAACTAGCATAGCAAAGATAGTAGTGATTTCGAGGGTATGATCATCTTGCCTGCACAGTTGTCAGCGTTGACTGGATCCTCACAAGCAAACTCAACGGGCTCCTCGGTAGCGAACTCGTCTCCCGGCTCTACCCAACAAGACAAACAAGCAACAAGGATACAATCAACCACGTGGAAGACCAAGCAATAAGATGAAATGATGATATGCTTTGCAGGATGCGATGCGGGATGCAAAATGCAAGATATAACAGGAAATGCATGAACCTGGCCTCAACTTGGAATTCCAAGTGTGCCACTGGAAATATGAGATGAAATCGCTTGAAAACGATATAAAGATCATTGGAATCGGAGTTACGGTTTGGAAATGGCAAGCGTTTTAAGATATGACACCGGTCTGCAATTTACAGCAAGTAGGCATCTAAATGCAACGAAATGAACATGCTACAGCCACCAAACAAGACAACAAAATACATGGCAGGGATGCACACAAAATTCTTAACAAAAGACTAGCACTGAGCCACGCCCAATTCATCCATTATGAGGTTCAAACAAGCATGGCAAAAACGCAAATGCAAAACAGATTCCAGATCACGAAGCCCTCTTCGGAGCAGCAAAACAACATGATGCATGACCTGATTATGACAAGTAAGAACATGGAATGAAGCTACTCAACAAGCTTAACAAAAGTCCCAAAGTGACCTGGGGCCAAAAGGGATCAAAAAATATATTAACGGGCACACGAACATAGCTAAAACACAATCAGTTTTCAAACTTGGTGAAAACTGAGACATGCTGAAATATAACTCACGAAGGCATGTAAACGAGCTCGATGCACTCACCATGGTGCAAGTCACAGCTAGGCAAGCATACATCTATTAAGAAAGCACAAAATACAAGCTAGACATTGCAAGAACAATGGCATAGCATGCACGGATCAACTACAATAACGCCGGCAAAATCGCAAACGAGTTGACGATCTGCCCAGATTCACAACGAAGCAAAAATAGAGCTCGATTGACTCAATTTAGGGTGCTCCATAATTGCAAACAAAGACATGGATGGATAGAGAGTAACATGATTAAAAAATCTCCTTTACTGATCATCCTCAAAAGAGGCACGGATCACTAGGAAACAAGCTGAACATATGGCATCATGAACTAAAATATCCCAGACTTAGTGAAAACAACTAAGTCCCTGAAAACAGATTTACCGGGTGCCTCACTTTGCAAGCTTGCACAAGTCACCACACACATACTAAAAATGCATGGGTTGCACCTCTGGAAAGAAGACAAAATGCTTAAAAAACATATGAAGGACTCACAGGCATAGCATGCACACAATAATCATGGCAAAAATGACAAAAGTCTAAGATGAACTAGCAAATCTGACAATTAACTCACGAACCCTCCTTCTAACAGCATTTTGGGCATCAAGATGAACTCAAATGAAAATGATGCAATGGAATGAAATTATTTACTCATCGAGACGAAGATTTTGATATATTATATGCCCAAATCGGAGATATGGATGCGGAGATATCACCAGTCAAAGTTAGCACAAAAATTAAGGGGGAGAGGGGAAAAGTCAACCCTAGATATTTTGGATCTCAGATCTGGAACGGTGCACTGTTCATCGGGCGCGCGAACCGAGGTCGCCGGAGAATATGGCCGGGGCGAGGCCGACCGGTGGAGGAGGGAGGCGAGGCCGGCTCGGGCGGGGGCGGCCGGAACGGGGCGGCGAGGCGGCGGTGGTGGCCATGGAGCACGGCGGCGGCGGCGGCGTCCGGTCGCCGGAGTGGGAGACGGCGGGCAGCGGAGCTTCGACCGGGCTCGGGGAAGACGAAGCGAAGCGGCGGCGGGGGTCTGGCCCGGTGGAGCTCGCGCGGGGCCGGAGATGGGCTCCCGCGGGCCACCGGCGGTGGCGAGTGGCGAGGCCACGTGGCGGCTGTGGGTTGGCTGCGAGGGGCGCGGCGGACGTTGTCCGGCCTGGCGCGGACACGTCCGTCGGCGGCGAGATCTGTTTTTTTTTTGAGGTAGGGTTTGGACGGGGAAGACGAGATCCGAAAATGGAGGGGGTATAAATAGGCATAAGTGGAGCTAGGAGAGTCCAAATGAGGTGTGGTTTTCGGCCACGCGATCGTGATCGAACGCTCTAGGACATGGAGCAGAGTTTGGTGGGTTTTGGGCCAAATTGGAGGGGTGTTGGGCTGCAACACACACGAGGCCTTTTCGGTCCCTCGGTTAACCGTTGGAGTATCAAACGAAGTCCAAATGATACGAAACTTAACAGGCGGTCTACCGGTAGTAAACCAAGGCCGCTTGGCAAGTCTCGGTCCAATCCGGAAATGTTTAATCCCCACACACGAATGAAAGCTAGAAATAACCACCGGAGGAGAATGAAGCGCCGGAATGCAAAACGGACAACGGGGAAAATGCTCGAATGCATGAGATGAACACGTATGCGAATGCAATGCACATGATGACATGATATGAGATGCATGAAAACGAAAACAACACACGGAGACAAAGACCCGAACCCGAGGAAATAAATATAACTTAACGCCGGAAACGGCAAGAGTTGGAGTACAAATTGGGAAAGTTACATCCGGGGTGTTACACGGAAGGAGCTCATCAACCTTCCGAACTGGACGCTACCGCCTCCTCCTCCTCCTCCGGCGAGTCAGGGTACTCCGCCTCCACCGCCTCCTCCTCCGGCGAGTGACGATCAGGGCCCTCGGCCGGCTCCTTCTCCGGCGCGTGGCGGCACTCCGCCTCCTTCTCCACCTGCGCCGACGTGCCCGAGCAGCCAGCCTCCTCCTTCTCCGCCTCATCAGCAAGGGCGGAAGAGACCTGCCGCTGCTCCAGCTGCTCCAGCGCGTCGTAGTCCTTCTCCTCCGCCTCTTAAGCAAGTAAATAAGACAACCGCTACGTCTGCTCGGTCGGCGTCTAGCAGTACAACCAGAGGCGGGAGGACATACAGATTCGGTCCTTCTCTGAAGACTCCAAAGAAGTTACCATACGAGAGGACCCAGGAGGAGAACGCCGAGATCGTGCGAGAAGAAGTGAAGAAATTATTTGAAGGGGTGAAAGCAAAGAAACATCCACCTCCGGAGGAGAAGGTAGATCGGGTGAAAGTGAAGCGCACTCTGGCTGCCCTGACAAAACCACCGAAGTCTGATCCGCCGAAAGGAAACTATGACCGCATTATTGGAAAGGAATTTGCCGAAGCGAAGCGGTCGGGAAGTACTGTCAGTGATCAAAGGCTGAAAGAACGACGAGCTGGGAAACAAATTGCCCAGCTCGGCGAACAAGCGAAGCAATCGTGCCCCCCGCTCAAGGTGCCTAGCCACAACGTCGCTAATGATCCGAGGATGGTGCCCGGTTATAGCAATCTTGCAGATTACCTGCCCGACGAAGTACATTATGAACCCATGGACGTGCAGATACAAAGATACGAGTACGGGAAGCATCTCGTCAAAGATGAAAGATCTCTATCAACGATGATGCGAAGATTGCATGATTGGTACTTGAAAATCTGCAGAGACTCTGGGGGGAGGAGTACTTTGTATGTGAAAGTTAAAAAGGAGCATGACCTCGTTGGAATTGATCTGTTGCCTGTTCCATTTGAGGAGTTCTATCAGTTTTTCAATCAATTGGCCCACGATAAAACAACGGTCGCCTGCTACTGTCTGTAAGTAGTACTACTTCTGTCATTAAGTTTCTCTATATAGCTTAGCTCTTTCATTGCATGTATTTATAATCATCCTCACTATATTATGCAGATTGAAGATCGCCGAATTGAAGAAAAGACAAGTCGGTGATATTGAAGGAAATATGCCCTAGAGGCAATAATAAAGTTATTATTTATTTCCTTATAATCATGATAAATGTTTATTATTCATGCTAGAATTGTATTAACCGGAAACATAATACATGTGTGAATACATAGACAAACAAAGTGTCACTAGTATGCCTCTACTTGACTAGCTCGTTAATCAAAGATGGTTATGTTTCCTGACCATGAACAATGAGTTGTTATTTGATTAACGAGGTCACATCATTAGTTGAATGATCTGATTGACATGACCCATTCCATTAGCTTAGCACCCGATCGTTTAGTATGTTGCTATTGCTTTCTTCATGACTTATACATGTTCCTATGACTATGAGATTATGCAACTCCCGTTTACCGGAGGAACACTTTGGGTGCTACCAAACGTCACAACGTAACTGGGTGATTATAAAGGAGCATTACAGGTGTCTCCAAAGGTAGATGTTGGGTTGGCGTATTTCGAGATTAGGATTTGTCACTCCGATTGTCGGAGAGGTATCTCTGGGCCCTCTCGGTAATGCACATCACATAAGCCTTGCAAGCATTACAACTAATGAGTTAGTTGCGAGATGATGTATTACGGAACGAGTAAAGAGACTTGCCGGTAACGAGATTGAACTAGGTATTGGATACCGACGATCGAATCTCGGACAAGTAACATACCGATGACAAAGGGAACAACGTATGTTGTTATGCGGTCTGACCGATAAAGATCTTCGTAGAATATGTAGGAGCCAATATGGGCATCCAGGTCCCGCTATTGGTTATTGACCGGAGACGTGTCTCGGTCATGTCTACATTGTTCTCGAACCCGTAGGGTCCGCACGCTTAAGGTTACGATGACAGTTATATTATGAGTTTATGCATTTTGATGTACCGAATGTTGTTCGGAGTCCCGGATGTGATCATGGACATGACGAGGAGTCTCGAAATGGTCGAGGCATAAAGATTGATATATTGGAAGCCTATGTTTGGATATCGGAAGTGTTCCGGGTGAAATCGGGATTTTACCGGAATACCGGGAGGGTTACCGGAACCCCCCGGGAGCTATATGGGCCATAGTGGGCCTTAGTGGAAAAGAGAAGGGGCTGCCCTAGATGGGCTGCGCGCCTCCCCCTTCCCCTAGTCCTATTAGGACTAGGAGAGTTGGCCGGCCCCCTCCTCCTCTTTTCCCCCTCCGCGAATCCTATTCCGACTAGGATTGGGGGGGGGGGAATCCTACTCCCAGAGGGAGTAGGACTCTCCTGCGCCCTCCTCCTTGGCCGGCCAGCCTCCCCCCTCTACTCCTTTATATACGGAGGCAGGGGGCACCTCTAGACACACAAGTTGATCCACGTGATCTATTCCTTAGCCGTGTGCGGTGCCCCCTGCCACCATATTCGTCGATAATACTGTAGCGGAGTTTAGGCGAAGCCCTGCTGCTGTAGTACATCAAGATCGTCACCACGCCGTCGTGCTGACGGAACTCTTCCCCGACACTTTGCTGGATCGGAGTCCGGGGATCGTCATCGAGCTGAACGTGTGCTCGAACTCGGAGGTGCCGTAGTTTCGGTGCTTGATCGGTTGGATCGTGAAGACGTACGACTACTTCCTCTACGTCGTGTCATCGCTTCCGCTGTCGGTCTGTGTTGGGTACGTAGACAACCCTCTCCCCCTCGTTGCTATGCATCACATGATCTTGCGTGTGCGTAGGAATTTTTTTGAAATTACTACGAAACCCAACAGTGGCATCCGAGCCTAGGTTATTTATGTTGATGTTATATGCACGAGTAGAACACAAGTGAGTTGTGGACGATACAAGTCATACTGCCTACCAGCATGTCATACTTTGGTTCGGCGGTATTGTTGGACGAGACGACCCGGACCAACCTTACGCGTACGCTTACGCGAGACTGGTTCCCTCGACGTACTTTGCACATAGATGGCTTGCGGGCGACTGTCTCTCCAACTTTAGTTGAACCAAGTATGGCTACGCCCGGTCCTTGCGAAGGTTAAAACGGAGTCTATTTGACAAACTATCGTTGTGGTTTTGATGCGTAGGTGAGATTGGTTCTTACTTAAGCCCGTAGCAGCCACGTAAAACATGCAACAACAAAGTAGAGGACGTCTAACTTGTTTTTGCAAGGCATGTTGTGATGTGATATGGTCAAGGCATGATGCTGAATTCTATTGTATGAGATGATCATGTTTTGTAACCGAGTTATCGGCAATTGGCAGGAGCCATATGGTTGTCGCTTTATTGTATGCAATGCAATCGCGATGTAATGCTTTACTTTATTACTAAACGGTAGTGATAGTCGTGGAAGCATAAGATTGGCGAGACGACAACGATGCTACGATGGAGATCAAGGTGTCGCGCCGGTGACGATGGTGATCATGACGGTGCTTCGGAGATGGAGATCACAAGCACAAGATGATGATGGCCATATCATATCACTTATATTGATTGCATGTGATGTTTATCTTTTTATGCATCTTATCTTGCTTTGATTGACGGTAGCATTATAAGATGATCTCTCACTAAATTATCAAGAAGTGTTCTCCCTGAGTATGCACCGTTGCCAAAGTTCGTCGTGCCCAGACACCACGTGATGATCGGGTGTGATAAGCTCTACGTCCATCTACAACGGGTGCAAGCCAGTTTTGCACACGCAGAATACTCAGGTTAAACTTGACGAGCCTAGCATATGCAGATATGGCCTCGGAACACGGAGACCGAAAGGTCGAGCGTGAATCATATAGTAGATATGATCAACATAAACGATGTTCATCATTGAAAACTACTCCATCTCACGTGATGATCGGTTATGGTTTAGTTGATTTGGATCACGTAATCACTTAGAAGATTAGAGGGATGTCTATCTAAGTGGGAGTTCTTAAGTAATATGATTAATTGAACTTAAATTTATCATGAACTTAGTACCTGATAGTATCTTGCTTGTTTATGTTGATTGTAGATAGATGGCTCGTGCTGTTGTTCCGTTGAATTTTAATGCGTTCCTTGAGAAAGCAAAGTTGAAAGATGATGGTAGCAATTACACGGACTGGGTCCGTAACTTGAGGATTATCCTCATTGCTGCACAGAAGAATTACGTCCTGGAAGCACCGCTGGGTACCAGGCCTGCTGCTGGAGCAACACCAGATGTTATGAACGTCTGGCAGAGCAAAGCTGATGACTACTCGATAGTTCAGTGTGCCATGCTTTACGGCTTAGAATCGGGACTTCAACGACGTTTTGAACGTCATGGAGCATATGAGATGTTCCAGGAGTTGAAGTTAATATTTCAAGCAAATGCCCGAATTGAGAGATATGAAGTCTCCAATAAGTTCTATAGCTGCAAGATGGAGGAGAACAGTTCTGTTAGTGAGCATATACTCAAAATGTCTGGGTATAATAATCACTTGATTCAATTGGGAGTTAATCTTCCGGATGATTGCGTCATTGACAGAATTCTCCAATCACTGCCACCGAGCTACAAGAGCTTCGTGATGACCTATAATATGCAAGGGATGAACAAGACTATTCCCGAGCTCTTCGCAATGCTGAAAGCTGCGGAGGTAGAAATCAAGAAGGAGCATCAAGTGTTGATGGTTAACAAGACCACTAGTTTCAAGAAAAAGGGCAAAGGGAAGAAGAAGGGGAACTTCAAAAAGAACGGCAAGCAAGTTGCTAATCAAGAGAAGAAACCCAAGTCTGGACCTAAGCCTGAAACTGAGTGCTTCTACTGCAAGCAGACTGGTCACTGGAAGCGGAGCTGCACCAAGTATTTGGCGGATAAGAAGGATGGCAAGGTGAACAAAGGTATATGTGATATACATGTTATTGATGTGTACCTTACTAGAGCTCGCAGTAGCACCTGGGTATTTTATACTGGTTCTGTTGCTAATATTTGCAACTCGAAACAGGGACTACGGAATAAGCGGGCACTGGCAAAGGACGAGGTGACGATGCGCATGGGAAACGGTTCCAAAGTCGATGTGATCGCGGTCGGCACGCTACCTCTACATCTACCTTCGGGATTAATATTAGACCTAAATAATTGTTATTTGGTGCCAGCGTTGAGCATGAACATTATATCTGGATCTTGTTTAATGCGAGACGGTTATTCATTTAAATCAGAGAATAATGGTTGTTTTATTTATATGAGTAATATCTTTTATGGTCATGCACCCTTGAAGAGTGGTCTATTCTTATTAAATCTCGATAGTAGTAATACACATATTCATAATGTTGAAGCCAAAAGATGCAGAGTTGATAATGAAAGTGCAACTTATTTGTGGCACTGTCATTTAGGTCATATCGGTATAAAGCGCATGAAGAAACTCCATACTGATGGACTTTTGGAACCACTTGATTATGAATCACTTGGTACTTGCGAACCGTGCCTCATGGGCAAGATGACTAAAACACCGTTCTCCGGTACTATGGAGAGAGCAACAGATTTGTTGGAAATCATACATACCGATGTATGTGGTCCGATGAATATTGAGGCTCGTGGCGGATATCGTTATTTTCTCACCTTCACAGATGATTTAAGCAGATATGGGTATATCTACTTAATGAAACATAAATCTGAAACATTTGAAAAGTTCAAAGAATTTCAGAGTGAAGTTGAAAATCATCGTAACAAGAAAATAAAGTTTCTACGATCTGATCGTGGAGGAGAATATTTGAGTTACGAGTTTGGTGTACATTTGAAAAACTGTGGAATAGTTTCGCAACTCACGCCACCCGGAACACCACAGCGTAATGGTGTGTCCGAACATCGTAATCGTACTTTACTAGATATGGTGCGATCTATGATGTCTCTTACAGATTTACCGCTATCATTTTGGGGTTATGCTTTAGAGACGGCCCATTCACGTTAAATAGGGCACCATCAAAATCCGTTGAGACGACGCCTTATGAACTGTGGTTTGGCAAGAAACCAAAGTTGTCGTTTCTTAAAGTTTGGGGCTGCGATGCTTATGTGAAAAAGCTTCAACCTGATAAGCTCGAACCCAAATCGGAGAAATGTGTCTTCATAGGATACCCAATGGAGACTGTTGGGTACACCTTCTATCACAGATCCGAAGGCAAGACATTCGTTGCTAAGAATGGATCCTTTCTAGAGAAGGAGTTTCTCTCGAAAGAAGTGAGTGGGAGGAAAGTAGAACTTGATGAGGTAACTGTACCTGCTCCCTTACTGGAAAGTAGTACATCACAGAAAACTGTTTCAGTGACACCTACACCAGTTAGTGAGGAAGCCAATGATAATGATCATGAAACTTCAGATCAAGATACTACTGAACCTCGTAGATCAACCAGAGTAAGATCCACACCAGAGTGGTACGGTAATCCTGTTCTGCAAGTCATGCTACTAGATCATGATGAACCTACGAACTATGAAGAAGCGATGGTGAGCCCAGATTCCGCAAAGTGGCTTGAAGCCATGAAATCTGAGATGGGATCCATGTATGAGAACAAAGTATGGACTTTGGTTGACTTGCCCGATGATCGGAAGCAATTGAAAATAAATGGATCTTTAAGAAGAAGACTGACGCTGATGGTAATGTTACTGTCTACAAAGCTCGACTTGTCGCAAAAGGTTTTCGGCAAGTTCAAGGGATTGACTACGATGAGACCTTCTCACCCGTAGCGATGCTTAAGTCCGTCCGAATCATGTTAGCGATTGCCGCATTTTATGATTATGAAATTTGGCAGATGGATGTCAAAACTGCATTCCTGAATGGATTTCTGGAAGAAGAGTTGTATATGATGCAACCGGAAGGTTTTTTCGATCCAAAGGGAGCTAACAAAGTGTGCAAGCTCCAGCGATCCATTTATGGACTGGTGCAAGCCTCTCGGAGTTGGAATAAACGTTTTGATAGTGTGATCAAAGCATTTGGTTTTATACAGACTTTCGGAGAGGCCTGTATTTACAAGAAAGTGAGTGGGAGCTCTGTAGCATTTCTGATATTATATGTGGATGACATATTGCTGATTGGAAATGATATAGAATTTCTGGATAGCATAAAGGGATACTTGAATAAAAGTTTTTCAATGAAAGACCTCGGTGAAGCTGCTTACATATTAGGCATTAAGATCTATAGAGATAGATCAAGACGCTTAATTGGACTTTCACAAAGCACATACCTTGACAAAATTTTGAAGAAGTTCAAAATGGATCAAGCAAAGAAAGGGTTCTTGCCTGTGTTACAAGGTGTGAAGTTGAGTAAGACTCAATGCCCGACCACTGCAGAAGGTAGAGAGAATATGAAAGATGTTCCCTATGCATCAGCCATAGGATCTATCATGTATGCAATGCTGTGTACCAGACCTGATGTGTGCCTTGCTATAAGTTTAGCAGGGAGGTACCAAAGTAATCCAGGAGTGGATCACTGGACAGCGGTCAAGAACATCCTGAAATACCTGAAAAGGACTAAGGATATGTTTCTCGTATATGGAGGTGACAAAGAGCTCACCGTAAAAGGTTACGTTGATGCAAGCTTTGACACTGATCCGGACGATTCTAAATCGCAAACCGGATACGTGTTTACATTAAACGGTGGAGCTGTCAGTTGGTGCAGTTCTAAACAAAGCGTCGTAGCGGGATCTACATGTGAAGCGAAGTACATAGCTGCTTCGGAAGCAGCGAACGAAGGAGTCTGGATGAAGGAGTTCATATCCGATCTAGGTGTTATACCTAATGCATCGGGTCCAATGAAAATCTTTTGTGACAATACTGGTGCAATTGCCTTGGCAAAGGAATCCAGATTTCACAAAAGGACCAAACACATCAAGAGACGCTTCAACTCCATCCGGGATCTAGTCCAGGTGGGAGACATAGAGATTTGCAAGATATGTACGGATCTGAATGTTGCAGACCCGTTGACTAAGCCTCTTCCACGAGCAAAACATGATCAGCACCAAGGCTCCATGGGTGTTAGAATCATTACAGTGTAATCTAGATTATTGACTCTAGTGCAAGTGGGAGACTGAAGGAAATATGCCCTAGAGGCAATAATAAAGTTATTATTTATTTCCTTATAATCATGATAAATGTTTATTATTCATGCTAGAATTGTATTAACCGGAAACATAATACATGTGTGAATACATAGACAAACAAAGTGTCACTAGTATGCCTCTACTTGACTAGCTCGTTAATCAAAGATGGTTATGTTTCCTGACCATGAACAATGAGTTGTTATTTGATTAACGAGGTCACATCATTAGTTGAATGATCTGATTGACATGACCCATTCCATTAGCTTAGCACCCGATCGTTTAGTATGTTGCTATTGCTTTCTTCATGACTTATACATGTTCCTATGACTATGAGATTATGCAACTCCCGTTTACCGGAGGAACACTTTGGGTGCTACCAAACGTCACAACGTAACTGGGTGATTATAAAGGAGCATTACAGGTGTCTCCAAAGGTAGATGTTGGGTTGGCGTATTTCGAGATTAGGATTTGTCACTCCGATTGTCGGAGAGGTATCTCTGGGCCCTCTCGGTAATGCACATCACATAAGCCTTGCAAGCATTACAACTAATGAGTTAGTTGCGAGATGATGTATTACGGAACGAGTAAAGAGACTTGCCGGTAACGAGATTGAACTAGGTATTGGATACCGACGATCGAATCTCGGACAAGTAACATACCGATGACAAAGGGAACAACGTATGTTGTTATGCGGTCTGACCGATAAAGATCTTCGTAGAATATGTAGGAGCCAATATGGGCATCCAGGTCCCGCTATTGGTTATTGACCGGAGACGTGTCTCGGTCATGTCTACATTGTTCTCGAACCCGTAGGGTCCGCACGCTTAAGGTTACGATGACAGTTATATTATGAGTTTATGCATTTTGATGTACCGAATGTTGTTCGGAGTCCCGGATGTGATCATGGACATGACGAGGAGTCTCGAAATGGTCGAGACATAAAGATTGATATATTGGAAGCCTATGTTTGGATATCGGAAGTGTTCCAGGTGAAATCGGGATTTTACCGGAATACCGGGAGGGTTACCGGAACCCCCCGGGAGCTATATGGGCCATAGTGGGCCTTAGTGGAAAAGAGAAGGGGCTGCCCTAGATGGGCTGCGCGCCTCCCCCTTCCCCTAGTCCTATTAGGACTAGGAGAGGTGGCCGGCCCCCTCCTCCTCTTTTCCCCCTCCGCGAATCCTATTCCGACTAGGATTGGGGGGGGGGAATCCTACTCCCAGAGGGAGTAGGACTCTCCTGCGCCCTGCTCCTTGGCCGGCCAGCCTCCCCCCCTCTACTCCTTTATATACGGAGGCAGGGGGCACCTCTAGACACACAAGTTGATCCACGTGATCTATTCCTTAGTCGTGTGCGGTGCCCCCTGCCACCATATTCCTCGATAATACTGTAGCGGAGTTTAGGCGAAGCCCTGCTGCTGTAGTACATCAAGATCGTCACCACGCCGTCATGCTGACGGAACTCTTCCCCGACACTTTGCTGGATCGGAGTACGGGGATCGTCATCGAGCTTAACGTGTGCTCGAACTCGGAGGTGCCGTAGTTTCGGTGCTTGATCGGTTGGATCGTGAAGACGTACGACTACTTCCTCTACGTCGTGTCATCGCTTCCGCAGTCGGTCTGCGTTGGGTACGTAGACAACACTCTCCCCCTCGTTGCTATGCATCACATGATCTTGCGTGTGCGTAGGAAAATTTTTGAAATTACTACGAAACCCAACAGATATTGGGTTCATTAACACATATCTCATAGATGCAACTGAGGTTAAACTTCATGCCGCAGCTACCGAGGCCAACTTGCTACGATCGTTCGTAATAAATCAAAACAAAGATATAATACTCTTTCCTTACAACTTCAGGTGAGTGTTACTGTCTTGTGCATATTCGGTTTCCCTTATATATTAGTCAAGGTTATAGTAATGTAATTGATGAGTTATGCATGTGTGTGCAGTTTCCACTATATTCTCCTAGAGATTAAGCTTGAGCAGGGAGCAGTAACCGTTTTAGACTCTAAACGAAAAGATCCCCAGGACTATGCAGACATGACTCAAATACTCCAGAAGTAAGTTAAATCGATCATTATCCACCATATCAGCAACTTTGTTCATTTCGTGATATCAAGTAATTGTTTTCTTTGTCCGGCAGGGTTTGGAGAAAATTCACCAAAACAGTTCCGGGACTGCCGAAGGAGCTGGAATTTAGACACCCGAAAGTAAGTACTATAGTAGCATGTTCCGCGCATCTCCTAGTGATTCAAGCGCTAGTTTCATCAATACCATTTAGCATTCTTGCTTATCAGTTTGATTGACCTCTATTTCTTGTAAAGTGGTTGTGGCAGGAACAAGGGAATGATTTCTGTGGATACTACATCTGCGAGTCCATCCGCCACACGACCTGTGAGCGGGGCGGGTACTCTAACGAACAATATGAAGTACGTAAATAACAACATTCACAATTTTATTTTATTACCATCATTTGTGTTGAGTTTCATTCATTCATATATATATGTATTGACCCCCTTCTTCAAATTAGATGTTTCGGAAGCGGGATGAACTCCTAGCACCAGCTCGCATGCGAGCAATTCAAGAGGAATTGGCGGCATTCTTTCTTGACCACGTGATCCCTGAAGACGGAGAATTCTATGTGGACCCTGAGTCCGTATGATTATATTTGTAAGAGATAATTATTGTATATATGTAGCCGGTAGTGTCAGATAGATATACGAGAACTTGTTGTTCGACCAATCTCTCAGAGAAGGAGAGGTGGTCGATATCACTTCTCTCTGTATGCATATATGTTCATGACGATCTTCTGTTTCCTTCGTTTGCTTACTAGCTAGCCAGCGTGTCTAGTCCTCTCTATACGTATGTATAGTACGTAGCGTCGACCAAGCACGGACATAAGAGAGGACACTTCTCTCTATTAATTATAGCTAGCTAACACAATATATGAAACACCTAAATTAACCCCCCAAAACCCCCAACCCCCCCCCCCCCCTTTCAAAAAAACAAAAACCCCAGCCACAGAAATGCTGACGCGTGGATGCCTATTGGTCCCGGTTGGTGCCACCAACCGGGACCAAAGGGTCTCCTGACTGGGCTCTGCGCACTGCCCACGTGGAGGGCCTTTAGTCCCGGTTCTGGATTGAACCGGGACTAAAGGGGGGAGGTATTAGTACCGACACTTTAGTCCCGGTTCCGGAACCGGGACTAAAGGCCCTTACGAACCGGGACTATAGGCCCTTTTTCTACCAGTGTATAGAGTACTAGTCATCAACCAGTGCCTCTTCATGGCCTAGTTTTTTAAATATACATTGGTTCAATACTTTGGTAACTTTTTTGTTTCCATCAAGTAGAAAAATACATTTGTTGTGTGCGAACCATTGTGGGAATGATGAATATGAAAATGGAGAAATAATATCTTGGAAGTTTAATAATCGTTAGAAGATGGTTATTTTTCATTTTACAACAAATGGGAAAACGAAAACGCTAATATGTGTTGGCATCCCGAAACATAGCCCAAATATCCTACAAGTAACTTAAGTATGAATGGTAAGTATATATAATAATTAATTTAGTTAATCATTTATTATTTTTCTCCATCCTTTTTCCTTGTCAATTAACACATCCCCAGTTATTTCATATGTTTCTACCCACATTCCTTTTGTATTAACTTTCCATCGCAATACTTAATGTCTATTAGCTCTTCTTGAAGTTATTTGAATTTCCATTCGTATAGGCTGATTGAAATTGCTTCTCAATGGCAAAGTGTGTGATAGAAGGTATGGTTAAATTGAAGGAATTAAAGCCAGCAATATTCTCCTTCTGAACTTTATCACAGAGAGCATTCTCATATTGGCTAAAAAATACGTCAATGCAGCCGCTTTATTAATTATTCACAAAGAGACCTTACAAAGTAATACATCGGTAAGGCTGAAGCCTTTGTCTAGACAACATCTGTCGCTACTCCTATCCAGTTGATGAAGGGATGCTGATAGTCTGGGCATAATACCAAACAGACTTAACATCTAAGACCTGAGGCCCCAACCAAAAAAATACGTCAGTGTAGCTTTTGCATTAACATAACCATCAAAGAAGGCATTCATACTCTCACTACATTGTTTAGTAGACATACCTGCCAACAAGGCATCTTTCACAAATGTTGGAACCCAACGATGCCGATGCTCATAAAGCCCTTTAAGCCATTCATTATCACCAAGACTATATTTCTCAATCATATGCATCCAAGCAACTTCAAACTCTGTAATTGTTAATGAATCATGAATAGTGTGTGTGTATTTGCCGATTTTGTTGATGTTAATAATGTCCTTACTGGCATAGTTATCAAGGATTGTTCTTTCCGTCTCAGAGAAATGTGTTCAAAGTGAACTCTCCTCAGGGATCACACTTATTTATGAACTTATATAAGCCCTTTAGTTGATTTTTTCAATGGCTGGAATCCAAAAGCATTATGAGATTTGCCGCGTATCATTATCTGTAAAAAAAGGTCATCATCTCCTGAAGCCATAAAAAAGTGTATGTGTTGTATTAGGGAAGAACGACACGGAAAATTGACCATAACCAAACTAATTGCCTTACTATTGAATATCACATATTATATTATGCTTATGTGATGTGTTTCTGTGCTGCTTGGAGAAAAACACAAATTGCTGATACCGGGTGCCTTACTACTAATTAGATTGTATTTCGTTATTGAATGTGTTCCTATGCTATCGTGGATATAGAAATTTCAAAATACAATGACTTGGGTACATGAGCCACATCGTTATCTTTTGAATGTCCCCTTCGGTTATGGTTTGCAGCATATAAACTTCAGACCCATTTTTTCCCATGGCAACGCACATGCAATCGCAGGGCCATTGGCGGCCCCGCTGGCCTTGACTAACGTGTGAAGGGATGATGCCCTTGATCTGATGCTCAGGCAGCTGGGCCTCGGCAAGGACACCTGCCCCATGCCAACGCACTCACGTGCTCCCGTTGGCCAAATTGATGGGTAGATGAGTAGCAAGAGGCCATGGGTTGCATTGGGTCGGACCTTCTCGAGACCAAGACTGTTGTGCCCTACCGTCGTGGGAGGCCATTACGGTGAGCGTGAACAATCGGGCTTCACTGCAGGGCTAGGATGGATCCCTAGTAAGGGCAAAAGGGTGCCAACCAACACATGGTAGTATCCCATTGCAACGCACGGGCCATTTTCCTAGTTATAAATAAAAACACAAAATTGAGTGTGGTTTTACCAGCATAAGGTGAGAGCGGTTACATAATTGTACTAGTGTCAAAAGAAAAATAGTTTGCTTCGAACGGATTTTAGATGAATTGAGTATCTACTACACAATAATTGTCTCCGTTTCATTTTTGTGTGGAAATCACCCTAGAACTATATTAAAGAACAACAGTGATACAAGGCACCCCAGCGAATAAGAAATTCACAATTGGGCCTGACCTTGGACCTGGAGAAGGATTAGCCAGAGATGGGAAGTCTTCAAAGTTACGGTCCACATGGACCAACACGTTAGTGAGGAAGTAGATCAAACCAGCACCATCTTCATCGCCTCCCTCGCCGCTGAGCCAAAGAGACACAATCCTGGAATCACTCTTGTACAGGAAACCGCATACCTCGTCAACAGCGCCCGAGCAAACGCCAATGAAGTGGGGAAGGAGCCGCGACACAAAATCCTCCGCCTTGGTCACTGCCACCGCCACGCCAGCCAAGAACAAGAACCCTAGCCTCACCGCACCGGAGGTATGGCAGGAATCTACCTCCCCGAGCCCAACAGCATGGCCACAAGGACAACGTCAGGAAGAGGAATGAGATCGGGGAACATTAGCGACCATGCCACCGCCACCTCTTCCAAATCGATGGCGCACCACACAAACCTATCCTCCACGGCTCACCTACATCGTCGAAGACGACCACACCAGGATGGGGGTGAAGTTGCGGGATTTATTCCACTCGACACCGTCCCCGCGATCACGGCGGTGCGGCTGACACACGAACCCCAACACCTGTCTACAACCGAAAAGGGCGGACCAGGGTCCCCAACCCTCACGCCATAGCGGCAGATGGGGGAAGGTGAACCGCCAGCCTCGCCGGCGGAGGGAAACGAAGACCTCTGGTTCGCCTCTCTCTAACTGTGGCAGGGAGACTGTCTCCGTTTCATGCATCCTGCAACAGTAAAATAAGAAAGTAGCGTTGCCCCTTACATGCATGAAAAAAATAGAGATAAAAAAGCCAATCACTCCGTGTCAAAGTGAACATGCCAAGGGGGCGTCAGCTTGATAGATTCAAGTTGTACCGCCACATAATATAGAATGAAAAAGAAGGCCCACAACGATGCTTGGCATGAAGATCGCCACAATCAACCAATATTTGCGGTTTAATATGAGAGATGGCTCACCACCCTCGCCGGGTGGTTATCCACGGGCCCGGAAACGTGCTTATAAACCGCTCCTGCGTCCTGTCCCTAGGCGATGCGGTACTAATAGTTGTTGGATGTGGCAGGGGTTACCATTTTAGTTTGCACTGTGAATGTAGCTAGGCGTTGTTTTGTTGGTGCACTACGTGGTAGCTCTACATATCTTATACAGTACTCCCTCCATTTCTATAACACTATATAGTGTGGGAATAACTATGAATGTAGGCCATCCGATCTGCACATTCAATGGCCAGGATGTGGCAAATCCCTACAATGCAAGCCTTTGATTTTGGCATCTAATGGTTGAAAAGCGTTGCACCTTTCTCGCTCACCTTCTCTACGGCATCGCCTCCTCACCTACTAGCCACCGCTATTTCTTCTTCCATGGCATCGTTGTCATCCAGCCTCTCCTGAATAAATGAACCATCATGACACATATGCCTCACCACATCCACCGATTCTCCGTTACCTTGCTTTGTTGCCGAAAGTTCATTCCCCATTTGCTAGCGCGAGCAAAAAATTCATGCTGGCTCAGCCGCCCGCTAGCCCATCATGCACAGCTCCCATCTTCTCTAGAGGGTCTACCTAGAAGCCGTCGTCGCGGGTATCAGCCACAGCCATGGTGGCTGGGAGGTGGCCGCCGGAGATAGCTGCCTGGGAGGCCCGCACAACTATAGTCCTTTGAGCGGTGGCTAGGTCACATCGACATGGTGAGGAACAATAGCGATAGGAGGATGTGGTAGAGAAGATGTGAAGAACATGTGCGGCAGATCTAAGACACAGAACGAGCGAAGAGAAGCAGCAAGGGAAGAGAAGAAGAGACGGGAGAGTTCGAGAGATGCGTACAGATTGGACTTGCTCAGCATAGAGTCATGAAGCGCAGGTCGTTCATGGGCCTGCTCGGATGGGCAAGTGGGCTATAGTGGAATTGTTTCTTCTAAAAATCATGACCTGGTCCAATATTGGCCTCAATGAAGGGAGCAACTAGTTAACGAGCGCTCCTTCGGGAGCCTCGCAACGATCAGCGCCACTTGGCGCGCTCTCAGTCATTCGCCACTTGACGCGCTCTCAGTCATTCGCCACGTGTCGCGCTCTGGACGCTTCCTTCGGATTTTGTTTTTTTAATTTTCCCAACGCGTTTTCGGCTTTTTAAATGGTTTTTCCGGGGTTTTCGACGTTTTGGTTTTTCTCCGGTCTTCTTTAGCTTTTCGATTAAAAAAATTTGAAAAAAACATTTGCGTGAAAAAACGCGTTTTCTTTTTTTCCTTTCGCGAAAGTCACGGTTTTTTTCCGCGAGAGGCACGGTTGTACTTTAGCGAGAGTCACGGCCGTGCCTCTCGGAAACGAAAAAAACACGTTTTCTGGTTTTTTTTCTTTCTTTCGCGAGAGTCACGGTTTTGCTTCCGCGAGAGGCACGGTTGTGCTTTCGCGAGACTCACGGCCGTGCCTCTCGGAAAAGGAAAAACAAAACGCGTTTTCTGTTTTTTTTTCTTTCGCGAGAGTCACGGTCTTGCTTCCGCGAGAGGCACGGTTGTGCTTTCACGAGAGTCACGGCCGTGCCTCTCGGAAAGGGAAAAACAAAACGCGTTTTCTGTTTTTTTTTCTTTCGCGAGAGTCACGGTTTTGCTTCCGCGAGAGGCACGGTTGTGCTTTCGCGAGAGTCACGGCCGTGCCTCTCGGAAAGGGAAAAACAAAACGTGTTTTTTGTTTTTTTTTCACGAGAGTCACGGTTTTGCTTCCGCGAGAGGCACGGTTGTGCTTTCGCGAGAGTCATAGTTTTGCTTCTGCGAGAGGCACGGTTCTGCTTTCGCGAGAGTCACGGCCGTGCCTCTCGGAAAGGGAAAAACAAAACGCGTTTTTTGTTTTTTTTTTCTTTCGCGAGAGTCACGGTTTTGCTTACACGAGAGGCACGGGTGTGATTTCGCGAGAGGCACGGGCGTGCCTCTTTCGGAAAGGGAAAAAACCGTGCTCCTGGTTCGGTTTTTTCGCCCGGTTTTTTTCGTCCGGTTTTTTCGTGAAAAAAAAGTTCATCAAAACCTATCAACATGGGATCTAGTTTTGAAGATCTTGACGCGAGGAATCCAATGATGAAAACGGTTCGAGATTTGGACACACGGTTTAAAAGATAAAACGTTTTGAATAAACAGATCTACGAAAAAAGCGAAAACTCCCTGGTTGCGACAAGTGGCGCGCTGCATGTGCGCCACTTGTCGCGACCTGAGAAAGTGGAGTGTTCTTTGCAACGAGTACTCCTTAATTAATGATTTCGCTGAATGAATGGTCTACCACTAAAAGGAAATCTCACAGTAGGCTAACGTACAGCCTCAGAAGTTCTAAAAAAAACGTACGGCCTCGGAATCCCTAAAAAATTACAGCCTCAGAAAACGTGACATATTTAGCTCTAATATAAATCACCACATAATTGGAACACATGACATAATAGTTTTTTTCTTTTTTGTGAAAATGACATAATAGTTTTCACATTATACCCCCGAAAAAAAGAAATGCAACATAAGAAAGTCCATATAAGCATACATGATATTTTCAATCAATTTTTACAGATTTACCATGCATATTTTGCACTTTATGAAATGCCAACATGAATTGTTGACATGCATTGCTATGAACGTGCAAAGCACGTGCCACTTACTAGTTTATTTAGTCCGTGAATTAGCTTTGGTCAAAGTCAAGCTTTGTAAACTTTGACAAAGTTTATAAACAAAAATATAAACATATACAATAACAAATCCATACCGTTAGATTCATTAATGAATGTACTTTCACATCATATAGATTTGTTATTATAAATGTTTATATTTTTTCTGTAAACTTGGTCAAACTTTACGAGGTTTGACTTCAGTCAAACCTAATATGCAGAGTAAACAAAAACGGAAGGAGTAGTATATAGACGTCATATACACTTGGGAAAATCCTTATGATATGATCCCCATTAATGATGATTTGTTTATTACTTTCGCTAAATGCAATGGCATATCAAATGAGTACAATAATATACTAGCAAAATAAATGGGGATTTATTTATTAATTGTACAATGCCAAAGATTAACAAATAAATGTAGTCGCCACTTCTACTGAGTTCATAATTTGCAAATTAACATATTTTATTTCTAAGAAGAAAGGCAATTCTTGATACAAAAATCTACCAAATCAACTAACAAATATATCTTGTAACAAACAATAGTAAATGTACTGACATGAAGTATTTATCTCTGCGGATTTTCTAATTCCTATCTAGATGAGAATTTGTTATGTCGGTAATGCCTGGATAACCGACTTGACATGGACCTCTTTCGCGGCATGGGACATTGGTTTTTCACACTAGTCCGAGCACCTTTTGGTGAACCTCTTCATGATAGGTGGAATCTCTCCTATTTCAATCCATCTTCCAGAGTTGGTAATTGGCAAACCTAATTAAGTAATTGCTCTCAAAATAAAGAGGCACCACACCCAAGGTTTTCCTGATCATCAGATGCACGTTATCCGGGCATTTCTTGCTAAATAGGTGGGATCACTTAGAGGGGGATAGCAACTACTCCCTGAAAAAGAACAATTTACTAACATTGGCTAGCTGACATTGGCTAGCGTATTTCGGAGTTGTACATGGTTAACCCTAAGCCCTGAAAAGAACAATTTACTGACATTGGCTAGCCATGGACCGACCCGCAACTCAGATATCTCTATACTACTTTAAAAGGGTAGTGTTTTTTTCCTGCCGGGGAGAGTACTTTGTCCAACCTTACTTACCTTTCCCCTCACTCTCTCCGTTTGATTTTCCCTTTTATCTCTTTTTTTTAACTGTCTTAACTGTCCCACCTTTTATCGACTTACTTTTTATGTAAGACAATTAATTCTTACGAAACAAAATACTAAATTTTATTTAGGTAGGTAAATCATTGAAGGATATGATAAATATTTATTTACATAATCACATTAATATGAGCAGGTAATCATGGGCCAACTTACTAGAATATTTATGTCTCGTTGCAACGCACAGAAAACTATCTAGTACATGTAAAAAAAAGGGACTACTTGGGTCTAACCACCGTGATGCGATTTGAGTGACTGCAACTAGTGGGTGGATGGCCATGCAAGGCAACCGTATGGCCCACACATTCTTTCATTTCTAATAGTAATAGTCAATGTGTACGTGTAATGAACGTTAATTTAATTTGGAAGTATATTAAGTGCATGCAGATATTAAGTAAGATATTATTTGTGTGTTATTATGTGATTAACATCAGGAGTATATTTGGCATGAAATTAACTGCACGCTAAACGTGTTGAGCACTCGACATTGAAACAGTCTAGGTCATTGGATTGACATGATTTGATGACCGAGATTAATTGGATCTGCCCCTTTGGGTCTTTTTATATTGGTATAGATATAGATATAGATGCAAACAAAATTGCACGAGCCGGCAGAAACAATTCTCAAAGAAATTAATTTGTGCCGAACAGATCTAACTTAAAATATAGCACCTGATGTGTGCCGCCGCCAAAAAAGTTTACGATCTCGATTGACGAGATTGAAATTGTTGTCAAAGAAACCTTGTTAGTTCGGTGACCTAGATGAGCGAACATATGTCATCATTGATACATGCATCATGCATGCTTGGTCGCTTGTAGGCACTAGCTAGTTGTCTACTTGGTAAGTTTGTGTTTTGTGTGTTGTTAAGCTCGATAATTCACAATTTCATCAATGCCAAAACATGTCGCTACATGAACAACTCACTAATTATTGAAGGGAGCGCACACATATGAGCCAAGATTTATATAGGATCGATCACTTGTGGGTAAGCAGGCCAATGAGTTCCGCCGCGACGCCACATCGCTCAGTCATCTGGCGATCTATCTTTGACACGGGGGAGTTCTTGCCGATCATCTTGAACGCATTCTCGCAGATATCCCCGACGATCTGGGCGCCCGAAACGAGAGCCATCGCACCGACGTAGTCCCCACGGTCGAAACCGGTTCGGGCGTTGTGTTTGAGATTGTTGTCGGCGTCCTGATAGGCCCAGAGGCATTGCGCCAGCGCGCCACCCTCGGGCTTGCCTAGGCTGCCCCTATTTAGGTTGTTGATGACCCCGACGTTGTACTCAGCGGTGTCACTCGCGATCTGCAGCGCGACGCTGCCGACGTCCTGCTCCGTGCAGGCGTAGGCGCTCTTTGGGTTGACCTTCAGAACGACCATGCACAGCATGGGGTTCGTGGTCTTCAGGCACATCCGGGCGGCCACGTTGGTGTCAGCATAGGTGGCAGGGAGGCCGGAGGACACGCCGGCGAGCACAATAAGAACAATAGCTATGGATGTTGCTGCGCTTGCCATTGTGGTTTTCGGTTTGCAACTAGCTAGGCGTTGTCTCTGTTCTGTTGGTGCAGTACACTCAACTCTTTCTTATATATCTATAAGATATGCACAAGAGAAAATCTTTATGATATGATGCGCCTTCGTGATGGTATATCTATTTCTTTCGCTGCATCAAATGTAACAACAAATCAAATGAATATAGCTCATCAAACAGTGATTTAGTCATGAAATGTGCAATGCAGCAACAAATAAATGCACTTGATACTTCCGCTGAGTTTAGATCCAAGTTACTAACATTTTTCTTTATGTTGGAAAAAATTTGAAACAGAATCCTACAGATCGAGTAATAAATGTGCTCTTACAATAAATAAATAGTGAATGTACTGCCATTAATTTCGGTGAGATGGAGTATTATTAAATGACCAGCAATGGAATAGCAAATCAGCAAAAAAAATGTATGTTGAGAGATATCTGCAACCAATATTATGCGACAGTGACCACTCTGGGTAGGGTTGTGGGACAGCATTTATCCGATTTTGAAAGCTAAGGGTCAAGCATATATTGTTTCAAAGGTGATGGGGACAAACCCAAACTTGAATAATTGTTCAGAGACCAAACATATTCCCCCACATAAAGTAAATCAAAGGGAAGAATGATTCGGCGGATATGAAGAAGATGAGGTGACTTCCACAATTGTGGATGTTGTGGCGCTCACCATTGTTGTTTGCACTTTGCACCTAGCAAGGTGTTGTTGTGTTGGTGCATCATGGCGACTCTTCTTATTTGTGGACGCCACTGTTGAAAAATCTGCCTTAATTATGCCATATTTATTCCTTTTACTACATGAGTATAATAGCAAACCAAATAAATAAATGAAGGATCTGATGAATACTAGTTGCCGCATACTCGCATAGATGTACAAAATATTTAGTGAATCAACAAATAAATGTACTCTCATTGTATATATTTAATGAGTTCCATAATTATTCTGAGAATGAAGATTCATTTCGTACCATAATAATATAGCAAATCCAAAGAGTAAATGTAGTTGGTTTCAGGATCCATATGGTGGGTTTTATTTTGAATGAAAGGTCGGTCAAATTTAGTCTGAGTGCATTTGGATCTTTGTGCTCCTTTGATTCAAAAAAATCGTACTCCCTCCGATCTATATTAATTGACGCATACTTAGTACAACTTTGTACTAAAGTTGTACTAAGTATGAGTCAATTAATTAGGATCATAGGGAGTACTCCTCCAGTCCTTTTTACTCTGCATATTAAAATTCTCTGAAGTCAAACTTCACAAAGTTTGACCGTATTTATATGAAAAAATATCAACATCTGCCATGCTTAAGTTATACAATATGAAACTTTAAGTCATGACACATCTATTGATATTGATTTCAGATTGTGAATGTTGGTACTTTTTTCTATAAAGTTGGTCAAACTTTACGAGGCTTGACTTCAGTCAAATCTTATATGCGAACTAAAAAGGACCGGAGGGAGTAGTATTTTGTAAGGTTATGTTTAGTTCCATAGGATTTTTTCCTATGCAGACCATTTGATTCATAGGATTTGAATCCTCAATCATAGTTACACGTTTGTTAGGCCATTGGCAAGGCTCCAACTGAACCCCTTGAGTCCAGCCTTTTTATGCCCGGCCGAACACGACACAAATACGTAAAGATACTAAAGTGCCTAGTTTTTCATATACTTTTTCTCTGTTTTTTACTTGTTGTCAGTGCTTGAAGGCCACAAAAATATGTAGAGAGAAGGTTCTGCATCTATTGATCTTTCCTTACCCATTCCGAAATAATGACAGAGGGCGATAAAGGAAGGGGACCAGGCCGTCTTCACTTCTACCGTGCCAACAATCCCATGTCTATGCCATCCCTTTCCTCCATCTCCCTTGATCGCCAAGCAAGTTCGGCGATCATGATCTGCCAAAACGCTGGATGAAGAGTTCGGTAGCCCGCGCCGTGATCATGCTCGGGAGAATATCTTATAGTCAGCAGTAAAACTGGCCAGAGACAAGAACTGGCTAGCTGGAAAAGCTCAAGGGTCGACGAGGCCTGACAGCAAGTTCTCGATTATGATGAAAATCTGAAGGACATGGCTATTTCGACGGCAACCAATAATGTGCTCACCTCACGAGTGTGACTGCTTCCTCTCAACTAGGAAGGTGTTGAGCCTATAAGTGCAAAGGTTTGTAGCAAACAATAATTTCCCTCAAGTGACCACAACCAATGATTAGTACATGCATACACAAAGACAAAACTCCCTTATGCCCTCAACGGAACTAGTGAGGTTGTCAATCTCACTAGCTTACTAGTTAAAAAAGGATTAAATGCAATGAAACCAGAAAAATGCTTGAATTTGATGGAATGTTGAACATAATGTTGAAACGAGAAACTAAAAGTGTTGATTGAGATTGAAATTTTTTTGGAAAGAAAATGGACTGGGGTCCACAGGTTCACTAGTGGTCTCTCTTCAAAATAAAGCACGTTGTGGTAAACAAATTATAACTGAACAACGACTAAATTACAATATTTATGACTATGACTATCCATGGCAAAATTATCATATGAGCATCACGTTCCAATATCTATAGACTGTTATCCAACTGCATCTATAGCTAATACATCACCCAAGAGCACTATCTAGCATTCATCTTAAAGTATTAAGTAAATACAGAGTATTACATTAAGTATGATGACATGAAGTAGATGATGTATTTTCTTCACCCTGTGTTCAAAGGATAACTATGCAACCATCTTTTTATTCCTAGGGGCAACAACACACTGCACACTTCGTCTCACTGCGGTAGCATACATGCAAGGTTGAACCCAAATAGCATACACAACTCCCCTCATTTGTTGCTTCCTTCTCCGGTGGGGTCATAACAACAACAGAGTCCGGTGGGGGGCAATTGTTTGGCAAGTCACATGGGCCTGCAAAGATCGAATTGTAATTTTTCTTACTCGGCGGTCTTTTGAGAAAAATTTCAAGACGCAAATCTCTCTACCCTTTTGCCGTGTCCACATGTATATTCATTGTGACCTTGTTTGATAAAACATGTGGGACGGTTCATAGGCTCGGAAAGTAGCATTGACTGTGAAGTTTTCTCTTCAAGATTTGAGTGTGGTGGCGGTTTCCCTTCTTCGCCGGTTGCATCATGTTGGCGGCTGGGTCCGATGGTGGGAAGCAGTTTGGCAAGCCACGAGATCTCAAAAGGTCGAATTTAATTTTTTATTCTTTCAGGGTCCTTTGTACAGAATCTTAAGACATCGATCTCGCATGCTTCCAGTTGCGGTATCCACGTGTGTGCAGCATAACCTTGTCGTTCGTTTAACAAAAACATGTGGCTATCATTTACAAAAATTGTTGTCAATAAATTGCCTTTCATTGGAGTATTGTAATTATAAAAAAAACTAATCCCTTCACGTGGGAGTTATATGTCAAGCTCAACACATTCAGGGAAATCACCATAGAAGACTACTTGCGTGTATACAAGTATTAATTGTACGTATTGGTATGAGATCGCTTACCACCTACTCGCCAAAAAAAGAGATCGCTTACCACCTTCGCGAAGTGGCCAGCCTTTGCGCGAGCAAACCAGATTAGGGCATTTCTAACCGATCCCTTATAACCGGTTAGAGGAGTAAAAATTCTGTTTTACTCCTCTAACCAGTACCTAGCAGATCCCTTATCCGTCGTAAGGGAGTATAATTTTTACTTCGGCCCTAACTTTCTCTCTAAATTTACTCCACCGTGCAACGGCTGAGTAAAAGGCGTGCCTCTCCTTTGCATCGCCCCCGCCTTTGCGGCGACCGCCCGCCGCTACCTCATTGCCTTCCCTGCCCCCTGCTGCCCTTTTGCCCGACGTCGAGCCCATTCGCCCCCCATCGCCGCCGCCAGAATCATGGTGAAAATGCTGTTGCCGTCACCATTGTTGATTCATCGGATTGCTTCGTTGCTTCTTCTTTTTCTGTCGGCCGCCGCATCTCACCTTGAGTGCACACTGCTGCAGGTCATTCCCTCTCATCGCCGCCAGCCTGTTTGGTCAGAAAGACACCGGTCGGCCGATGCACCACCGCTGCACTGCAATTGTTCGTCGAATTGCTTAGGTGAGTTTTTTTTATTGTTTGTTTGTGAACCGAGCCGTTTGGATTGAACCTAGCTGTTTGAATTGTAAATGAAGAGGTTGAGGGAGATGGCCTTGGAGGACTCGTCGTCATCCGAAGAGGAAGAAAACGACGATGACTTTGAAACCGTTTTAGGCATGATTTTCAATGATGATGTTCGGCAGCCGAGGAGAGGATCACAGTTTGGTCGTGTACACATCAACCGTGATAGAGCGGAGGGTCATGCCAAGATCATGAGAGACTACTTTGACCCAAAGCCAACCTATCCGGAGAAGTACTTTAGCGGGCGCTTTCGGATGCACACAAGTCTTTTCTAACCATTCCAAAAGCCGTTGAGAGATATGATGACTGATTCAAGCTCCGGAGAAATGAATGTGGAGAGATAAGTGCAAGCTCTCTGATGAAGTGCATTGCAGCTGTTCGAGTCTTGGCATATGGGTGTTCGGCTGACGCAATTGATGACTATGTCCACATTGCTGAAGACACAATCTTGGAGGTTGTTCGAAGGTTCACTAAAGCAGTGATCGATGTCCTCGACCCGGAGTACTTCAGAGCACCAACCGAGAAAGACACCCAGAGGCTGATGACTGAGGATGAAGCAAGAGAATGGCCAGGGATGCTTGGATCACTTGATTGTATGCTAATATGTAGTTGCAGTTTATATTAGAATTGCAAAGTTTTAAACAACGGAAATTTACTCTGTTATATATAGGGGATCGGCTAGGTCCGGCCAAAACTTACTGGAGTAAATATACTTCACTAAGAGTTTACTCCACCGGATACTCCACTATTTTTAGGGGATCGATTAGAAATACCCTAAATACACCAGGTTTATCTGCCGAGTGGTGCCCGGGGAGTGGACGCCGAGAGGGAGGTGCGGTCAGAAATGGGATAGTCATCGTTGCTGTGATGCGTGCTGCTAGCTACTACCGCTCTTAACTGGGTTGTCTGTCATGTGGGCGCTGCCTTATCATGAAGGCTAAACTTAGCCAATTGCGCATAACCCAAGACAGGAGTAGATCTTCTCGCAAAAAGAAAAAGAAGAACTTGAGGGAAGAGGTGTTTCGCTGCATTATCAGTTTATCACCATAACATGTCCAGAGTCCAGACACAACCGTTTATTTATTGACAGCAACATGCATAGAAAAACGAGCCAAGAATTATTCCGATCGCTTGGAGGCAAGCAGATCCATGAGGTCGGCGGTGACAGCACAGCGCTCTGTCATCTGGCGATCCAAGTCGGCCAGGGGGGACTTCTTCTTGATCGCCTTGAACGCGTCCTCACACATATCACCGGCGTCCTTGGCGAGCAAGATGACCTTGGACGCGCCGGCATAGTCCAAAAAGTCGAGGGCAAGGCGCGCTTGGAGCTCAAGGTCGTTGTCGGCTTCGAGATAGGCTTGCTTGCAAACGGCCAGCGCTTCCTCCTCCGGCGTGCCCTCTTTGCCCTCGAACAGCAAGTCGACGATTACCCTAGTGTTGTTGTAGACAGTGTCGATGGCGATCAGCAGCGCGTTGCTGGCGAGGCCGTACAGGTTCATGGCGCCGTCGGTCCTTCGGTCGGCGCGCAGCATGGCCACGCAGATCGCGGGGGTCTTGGTCTTCTTGCACGTCCTGGAGATGAGGCCGGCGTCGGCGTCAGCGACGGGAAGGACGTCAGAGGACACGGCTGCGAGCACGACGAGAGCCATTGCTACAGTTGTTGCCGTGCTCGCCATTGCTGTTTGTGCTTTGCACTTAGCTAGGCGTTGCTGTTGTGTTGGTACAGTATACATGGCGACGCTTTCTTCTCTATATAAGAAGCCACGCAGGACAGGTTGCCTTAATTGTGCTACATATATTTATTCTTTTTCTACCCTATGTAATCTATATCTATATCTATATTTATATCTACACTTATATTTATATCTATACCTCTAATAATAAAGAAGATATTGCTTCTGACGGTATGTCATGAAAATTGTCTCTAAAGTTGCAAAATATTAACCAGCAATACCACCCGTAAGTAGAAAAATGATTTTTTTTAGAGTCACCGACTGTTGCGTATCATTCATATAAAGATACCCCCTCAAAAATCAAATGCGCACATGCTGCCCACTCGCTAGAACCGACCAAACTCTTCTTGCGGGGAGACCTGGGTTTGATTCCTAAGTTGCACAGTCTTGCAATTTTGGCCCAGCTATTCTTTTAACCTTTCTTTTTTTGTCAGATTCAAATATATTTTTAAAGATTAATATTTTCAATCCGTAACTCCAAATTTAGCACATTATAAATCAAAATCACTCGGAAAAATGTGTACATTCTAAATATGATATTATTTTGTATGTTACTCATTTCTAAAAATATGTTTATGTTGTACCCTCAATTAATACTTTTCTACAAACACATATATCTGCAAGAAAAAAATAATGCACTTATGCACATGCTATCGTTGAGTACTAAAATGTATTTGCTACTTTTAGCCTAATGCACTATTTGTTGCGCATCATCGAGGAACATCAGCAATGGCATGAATTGATACCAACAACTAGGTAGATATTTCTATTGTCTAATAAATTGGACACAATTTTAGTACACTTTAAAAATCAGCCCACCTTTACAATACCACTTATCATGTTGTTTCTTGTATGGCTTCCATGAAAGTTTTCAACGGATTTGTCAAAGTCGTCGAGTGTGTATGAGTGGTGATTTTTTTCTCCTGTTGCAACACACGGGCATATTTGCTGGTAGAGTATCAAATAAATAAATAAGGGATCTAACTAGGTATAGCATAGTGATAAATGTACAGAGTGTTTAGCAAATCAACTAAATAAATGAAGGATCCCATGAGTGCTACTAGTTGTAGAATAGTGATAAATGTACGAAGTATTTGTCAAATCAACAAATAAATGTAGGACCCCACAACGTCAGATTTGGATCTTTCTATTATTCAACAATTCATTCGAATGGGGGGAGTACTATTATTCATTTGATTTACTATTAATATCATGTAGCAACAAGGATAAATACATAATGATTAAGATGGATAATAGCATAAGGATTTTCTACTACGCAACGTCTTATATATAGAAGAAAGAGTCGCCATATATTGCACCAGCGCAACAACGCCTAGCTAGGTTCGAAGTGCAAACTGCAATAGCGGGTGCTGCAACAACATCCGTATTTATGGTTCTTGCCATGCTCGCCCTTGTGTCCAATGGGCTAACCAGAGTCCACGGCGATGCTGCCTTCATCTATCGCACATGCAAGAAGACCCGAATGCCACGTTGTGCACCGACATGCTCAGGCTCGATGAAGGGAGAGCCAACAAAGCCTCCACGGTGCACGACCTCGCCAGCCTCGCGCTGGAGATAGCCACTGATGCCACCAACTTCTACTACACGATGATCAGAGATGGAACCAGGCATAGCGAGGGAAAGATGTGGGGCATGATGTTCAACTGCCTCGGAGCCTATACTGATGTTGTAGATGACCTCAGCACTGCCAAACCAACCTTCGATGTTGGAAAAAATGAAACGCGTCAAAGCTCATGTTAGGTGCTTAGGCCGCGGGTGATGTGTGTGATAATGCGTTAAAGCAGGCCAAAATAGATTCCCCATGGCCGAACCGAATCGCAATATGAGGGGGAAATGCGGCATCGCCGGTGAACTCATTGGCCTGCTTGTTCACAAGTTATAGATCGTAGACCATTATTGGCTCATCTATGTATGTACCTATCAATAAGTAGTTGGTCAATCCTTTATCAACATGTTTGGCCATTGACACGATCATGAAATATCTATTTGGATACCTACATTTGCATCTGTATCTTAGAAGCCCTCTCAGACATCCGCAGTTGAGCCAAATATTGTTGGCTGTCAGATTTTTTTGAGCAAATATTGGCCGTTCACTAGTGTAGAACCGGGCAATAGCACCGGTTCGTAAGGCCCTTTAGTGCCGGTTTAGGAACCGGCACTAAAGTTTCGGCACTAAAGGCCCCCCCCCCTTTAGTACCGGTTCAGCACGAACCGGTGCTAAAGGGGATCCACGTGGCACGAGCCAGCTCCGGAGGCCGGGAGCCCTTTAGTACCGGTTGGTAACACCAACCGGTACTAAATGGTTGTGTGTTTTTGTTTTATTTTGTATTTTTCAATTAAATTTGTGTTATCAATTTAATTTAGGATTGTTTTACGTTATAATAAGTTGAAGTCGTCATCATCATCATCATCATCATCATCGCATATTAATAAATAAATAAACTCTAGCTAGCTAAAAATCATCATAGTCGTCTAATTACCACTATTTAATCATCATAGTCATTACCGCTAGCTATCTAATCATCATCAACGCTGGCTAGCTTAAAGAGGAAACATTCACTTTGTAACAGAAGCAAAGATATCATCAAGTTCAACATAATCATCACCAACATCGAAGTTCAGGATACGGACATGAGACAAGTACTAATTAAGAGTATGAACTAGTAGCTATTGATCCTGCTGCTCCCTCTCAGGTAGAATAGCATAGAACATGTATAGCTCTCCTGATTCATCATACTGGAGCATGCAGATGAATCTGTCTCCTAATATTGGGTTGCGCTTCTCCTTGCTGCCCCCTAGTACTTCTCTGCGATCGTTAACAATTTTGCTCCAATCTTTCACTATTAAGCATTCTTCGCTTTCAGAAATCCTGAATGCACTCATGTGCAATGTAGGAAATCTTGGTCGTAAGCTAACCATTGACATGCGACCTTTTGTCTCGATCCACTGAGGCACAACTGTCATCGGAAGTCCCTGTTGAAGAACATCGTATAGTAATTAATATACTAAGCAATGAAAGTTTAGCTTCAAAAATAATGTATGCAAAAGATGCACTAATTAAGGACAAATATTTAAAATCTTACCATCTTTCGATTATAGATGTGACCGTAGTTCAATACGATCACCATTGGTCGCACGTTTTGAGTACTAACATTTCTAAGTTCAGGAAAAAAAATTGTCTTGACAGTATTAAGATCCTCAAGCCATGAAACATAATGACTTATCTCCTCGCAGTTTAGTTGAGCCCCGGGGCAGTAGTAGGTCCTGCCTACCAAGCGCCGGACATGTTTGCTTGAACCGAAATAAGCTGACAATACAAATTAGTTGTCAACTATCTTTGAATAAACTGTATGAAAGACATAAACATATGCATGCATGGTTGAGAAAAACTCACCAAATGGTAGAACTGAAGGCGTTTGCACATCGACCCAGATGTCTATATTACCTTCAATATCATCTTCCGGACGAATATCAAAGGTGATAACCATATCAGGCTCAAATGCATAAGCCTTGCATAGTGCTTGCCAAGTTTTGCATTCAAAATGGATGTATGTGTCTCCATTATATAATTTGACGTTGAAAGTATACCCATGCTCCGTCTTCAAGTAAACTCTCTTTACCTCCATATCATATATAGCACTAAAACCTATCTTATCCAAGACAAAAATTCTTGCTATTCCGCAAAAGAAGTCCGGAGTTTAAATAAGTTATTAAAAATAAAAAAGAGGTGCAATGCTGGTTAATTTGCTTCAAGCCATTCGGAATAGTGTAGACTGCACTGCACATAGCTCAGTGCAATATATGCTATTCCGCAAGGCTTGAAGCTAATCAACATGCAGTGAGCATTGCAACTCTTCGTCATTGTCTGTGCACTCACGGCTTATAAACCGCTCATACTGCCTCTCTCTTGGCGAGGTGGGACTAAAAACAACTTGCCATAACCTCATTAGTACCGGTTCGTGATACGAACCGGCAATAAATGGTGATGGTGGGGCCATAGCCTGACCGCAGGCTGACACAGCCTCTTTAGTACCGGTTCGTGGCATGAACCGGTACTAAAGGTTCGCCACGAACCAGTACTATTGATCGCCGCCACGAACCGGCACTAATGTACACATTAGTGCCGGCTCTAATTCAAACCGGCACTAATGTGCTTCACGTTTGATCCTTTTTCTACTAGTGGTTGGATGAACTTGCAATCCCGCGTGGGGGCGACTAAGAGTATTGGCTGCTAATGCTATAACATTATCTCATTGGGCCCTGCCAATGTGAGCTTGGAGAGAGTGAGAATCCCTCGCTCGATCCTCCTAGACTTCTCTCTTGCGCGACATCAGCCCTGCGCCACGGCCGTAATCAACGACCACAAGCGACGGCTCTCCTCCCCGACTCACCATTCTTGATGTTGACGATAGGGCTGGAAGCGACTAAATCAACTTGTGTCAAAAACGAGCTCATCACATTCTCAAAAAAAAACAAGCTCATCGCACACAAGTAGGATCATCGGTGAACCAACCCGTGGACCATCCTCTTCCAACACCTCACCCATTCTTCTCTCTCTCTCTCTCTCTCTCTCTCTCTCCCCTCAGCAATGCCCTAGGTGCACATGCGCCGCCCTGCCACCACCATCTTTCGTCAATGCTCTATGTACTTGTGTCACGTGATAATTGTTTTTCTTTTTAGATGACTAGGAAATATGCCCGTGCATTGCATCGGGGGAAATCATATGCTTCTAGATCAGTAAGCACCAACTTTTTTTTTCTCTATTCGGATTTATATTCGGTAATGACCGGAAAAATAGATTTTTGATTTTTCTTTGGAGAAAACAAATTCGGCTGAATTTTTTTAATGGATTTTGAATTCGGTTGTTCTGCTTCAAAATATAATGGATTTTGAATTCGATTATTCTAGCGTAAGCTCAGGGTCCGAACCACCCCTTCCCCAACCCAACCCAACGAACCGGCCATTTTTTGTTGTTGTAAACTCGAAAAAAACCCATCCCCAGAAGGCACAAGAAAACATGCCTCGAGATTCACGCTCCAAATCAAGCGGATAAGAAAATCGACTATGCACAAAACTAAAGGACGCCGATAAGTCCCGAACGTTTGGGATTTGCCCATGGCAAATCGAAGGTGTTCTGTGGCAAATTATATTTATCGACCATGACAAGTTTAGCTGGTAGGTAGGGCAATTTCTCCCTCGTGTTTTTATTATTATTTACCAGGAAATTGCCGTGCATGACAACTAAATTTCCTATCCTTGCCTCAAGTAAAGTTGCCATAAAAAAGTTCGACCGAACATTCGGGATTTATCATTTCCGAAACGAAAAGGGGTCAGCTTTTGTTTTAGGGAAAATGTAGTTATAGCAAAGCTTCATGTTTTCTTCCTAAAAAATAATATGGGAGGCCTAGACGAGCATTGTTTTGTTTCCAGTTTCCTGTTAAGATTTGTTCTTCCGGATTTGATTTTTGAATGAACAAAAAAAATGTTTTGGGGTCCAGTCCGTATCCAACACCGAGCTCTCTCTATAAAATGTTCCTTCCCTTTGAGAGGTATTTCCATACCCTGCCGCCGCCGGAGTCCTCCACCATTCCCGATCGCCAATTCGCCGTCACGCTGTTCGCAGGAGGAGGACGAGGCGCCTCCACCCGCCCCCGGGGCCATGGACCAGGAGGAGCCGGAGACCTGGAGGAGCGCCGGTGGCGGATCTTTCGGCTCCTCCGTGGTGCCGGTGGCCGCCCCGGGCGAGCACGACGCCGTGGGGCCGCAGCTCAAGTCCGGGGGAGAGGAGTGGATGTTTGCCGCGAACCGGAGCCTGCTGTGGCAGTACGCTGCAGCCGCCGCCGCCGCCGCGCTCCGGCCTCCCGTTGCCGTCTGTCGAGCCCAATCTCCGGCGGCCAGAGCCATCAAGAAGCGCAAGAAGCGGCATGACGGCGCGTTCTGGGCCGGCGTCGAGTCGACGTCGCCGTCTCCAGGGGCCTCCATGGGCGTCAATTCGCTGGACGAGATCATTGCCGTCGACCGCAGGCTGCGAGTGGACGAGGATCTTCGCCGCGGGGAGAGGTTTCTGGCCGCGGACCAGCGCCCGCCGCCGTGCTCCGCTGCCGCGGCACTCCGGCCTTCCGTTGCCATCCGCCGGGCGCGATCCCCTGCGTCCAGAGCCAGCAAGAAGCGCAAGAACCATCAGGAGCGCGAGTTCTTGGCCGGCATCGAGTCGACGTCGCCATCGCCGTGGGCAGAGGCCGCCGCGGCAAGAGCCAGCAAGAAGCGCAAGAACCACCAGGAGCGCGAGTTCTTGGCCGTCAATTCGCTGGACGAGGTGGCCGTCGCGGACCGCAGGGTGCGATGGGAGAACGATCTTGGCCGCAGGGGGAGGCTGCTGGGCGCGACCAGAGCGAGCAAGAAGCGTGAGGGCGGCGTGTTCTGGGCCGGCATGGAGTCGACGTCGTGGTCCGCGGCGGTGCCCGCCCCGGGCGTGGACTCGCTGGACGAGATCGCCGTCGTGGACGGCAAGCTCCGCGACGTCCTGCGCGGCCTCGGCGCGTCCGCCCCGGTGCGCATCTACGGGAAGCGGCTGTCCAAGTCGGACCGGGTGACCAACCAGCACCGGCTGCTCATGTCGTGCCGCAGCTGGCGGCACGGCGAGCCGTTCCCGTTCGACGAGGTGCTGACGGCGGAGGAGAGGCCGTGCGTGCAGGTGCAGGCCTACGACCGCGCGGGCCGGCCCTACGTGCTCGACTGCAAGAAGCTGGAGTGCAACAAGGCGTACCGCCTCATCGCCGGCTGGAGGAGGTTCCTGACCGAGAACGGCCTCGCCGTGGCGGACGACGCCAGGGCCGAGGACCTGGAGCCGGCCATGGTGGAGCTGTGGGCGTTCCGCTCGCCGGCGCTCACGGTGGGCGTGGCCGGCCAGCCGCGCGGCGCGCTCGGGCTCGTCATCGTGCACTACCGCCAGGGGGACGCCCCGCACGCCGACGCCGCCATCGCGGAGGTCCTGGCCGCGGCCAGGAACAGAGCGGCGATGGCATTGCCGGCCGCGGTGCCCGCGCTGGAGCACGCCGTTGGTGCCGCCCGTGAGGACTCCATAGAGGAAGCTGATGATGGACGATGGCCGGACGCGAGGGCGCTGGAGGCCGCGGAGGCGTTGCTGATGCTGAGTGAGAGTTGAGCAGATTGGTCGATCCACCATCGATGCCCAAGCTACAAACTTGCTCTGTTTCACTGCTAGAGTAGTCAGTAGGAAGAAAAAATAGCATTTTGGTTCCAGTTTAGGCGTTTTCTAGCATTGCAATCTCCATGGTTTGCACTTTGCAGAGGTGCCAAATGATATGATAGAACATGATCTACCAACACTAGTATTACCCATTGCCAACACTGCATTTCATCCTTGTGTTGCAACATGTTACGCGGAGCTTCATTTCGACGGCGTGGCGGGCTCATCAAAGTTGGAATTAACGTCCCATTCTTCTTCCTCCTCGTCCCAGGCATTTCACCGAGCGCTTGGTGAGCAGCCGAGGTAGCTCGTCTCGGCAGCTCGCCGGTAACGTCGCCTCGTTCTTCCGCGATGCAGTAGAACGCCCTGGTCTCCTGCTCTGCCGGGAACGACGCTGGCTCCCGCGAATTCCGACGCTCATGCCGTGGATCACCACCGTGGGCGCGAGCAGCCTCGACGGCGACTTCCCGGCATACGTGTTCAGCCGTCCTCGGAAACGGCAAGGACACATCACAACGGCGTGCTGTGCGGAGCGACAAGCGAGTGGCAGCCGACGGCGACCTGCTGACCTGGTGTTTGATGAAATGCCCAGTACGGGAAGGAAGAAGAAGAAATGCCTAGTCTTCTCCAGGCGGTGCTAGACGACGACATCTGGTGGTCCGGCGCAACAATCTTCAACGGCAGCCCAACCCGTCTAGGTCATTGGAGAAGATGGAGTAGGTGCATGGTCGGGGTGAAACTTTTTTTCACGTTTTCTTTATGATTCTTCAAGTTTGATCTAGGACGGCAAGGCAGAGGTATTGTAACAGTGGAAGAATAATGTTCACCCCGCTCTTTTCCCTTTCCGACGGTTTGCTTATCACAGGCGAGGGTTGTGTGGATTGTGGAGCAATGTCTCTGATGGGTCTTCTGGGATAAGTTCGGTTTTGGTATTCGTTGGATTCTATATTCAGCCGGCTTTCGTTGTCTTTGCAGTTTCTACAGGCCCTTGCCGGCGTTTTCTTCTCCCAGGCGGCGATTTATTGCGCAGATCACGATTGTCGGCTTCTGCTAGTTTGCGTCGATGACTTCCTGGACACTGCTTCTATAATCTCCTGGGTTTAAAAAGGTTTGCTCTGACGTGGTCGAGGCTAAGAGGCGGTATCAAGCTATTCTCATGGCACATCCCTGGTGGATGTAGAAGGAAGAAGATTTCAACACCGCAAAAATTTGAACGTATTTTTTCCCGCATGACTGTATTTAGTAAGAACCATGTGAGGCTTAATACATGGCCTTAGAGTATCACCAACGGTTCCCCAAAAAAAATCCCCCTAAATATAGTTTTACGAGGTGTCCATATAATCTAGCGGAGGTTGATAGGGGAGCTACTTTTGCAGTTCCCGAAAAAAATCTTCCCCTAAATTGGAATTTGGCAGTGGCGCAATGGCGACGACGGGCTCCAGTGGCAGCGGACAACGGATCTCAGTGGTTGGCGGCAGCAGGCAGGAGGGTGGTGCGACAGTGACAATCATTGGCAGCAACGGTCAAGACAACGATCTTCATCGTGCAGATGCGGCGTAGGTGCCGCCAAATCCCGCCGCATCATGGATGACCGGCGTGGGCGGTTGTCTATGGTGTGAATATGTCCCACCCTTCGGCTAGCATCATTCCAGCATAGCGTGGATCACATCCTTGCGTGACTACTAGAAGATCCGTCTCCAAAATGATGATTGAAAACAACTTCATGTCCAAGATGAAAACACTTATTTCGGTCTTCATCGGTTGGTCTCAGCAATGACGAACTTGAAGGTTTGTCTTCCCATTGTGTTGGCCTTGGCCTTCGCAATCAGGATGAAAATCCTTGTCTTGTCCATCTTCTGCCATACGTGACGACGACGGTGTGGGGCGCTTGAAGACGTTGTTGTGGAAGAAGTTGACTTAGTAGTAGATGTTTATTCATATGTTTAATGGCTCAGCCATGGTTGTATTTCCTTGTACTCTGCTTAATAATTAATAAGAATGGTTGTGTGCATCACGAATGATGTAGAGGCCGAAGGTTTAACCTCTATTTCAAAAGAAAAAAGAAGAAGAAGAAAACCATGGAGTTGCCTCACTCACCTCCATTCTTAACTTTCAGACATTCTACACTTAGAATTATAAGCCTGAATGAGTTATCTTTTACTCACAAATAGAAAATGTCATATATATTCAGAGTATCAAATATGGCCTTTCCCCCACACACACATAAAACAAATACTACCTTCGTTTTTATTTACTCCGCATATTAGGTTTGTTTAAAGTCAAACTCTATATATTTTCGACAAGTTTGTAGAAAAATATGTTAATATATACACCACCAAATATATATCATTGAATTCATCATTGCATATATTTTCACATCATATAAATTTATTACCGTAAATATTCATATTGTTTTCTACAAACTTGGTCAAACTTTATAAAGTTTCACTTTAGTCAAAACTAATATGGGGGTATGGAGTATGTTCTTTCCCGTCATAGAGATGCAATATTGGTGGATCAGTATTATTGAAGCCAAGTGACCAGTATCAAATATGCTCTTTCCCGTCACAGGTATATTCTAAATGTTATAGATCCACCAATAAAAAATGCTCCTTTATATACAAGTAGTTTTTTTTAATCATGGTCACTTGACTTCAATAATATTGAGAGTAAGTCGACTGAAATTGAAATTAGGGCCAATCGAAACATTTTCGGCCTTCGGATGCAGATCCAACGGCATATATGCTTTCTTTCAACTCTGAACAGTTTTCATGTTCATCTTGTACCTCCAGCCCGCGATTCTTCTTCTTCCTCAACCATCAAATGTGGCACCGGCCAAACCACCGGCCACCACCGCCCGCGGCCCACTCCCATGCCGCCTCACTGCCCTCCCCTCCCCTCAACCTCCTCCCACTACCATGATGTCACCGCGCCGGCCGTCCCTTTAGCCCCGACAATGACCGATTTTTTCTCTGACAAACCTGAATTTAAAGTTTACAAACCTAATTATTCAAATTTAAACATGCCAAATGGTCCAAATGTAGCAAGTAGCATGTGATAGAACAACAAGGACTTGCTAAGACGTTGCCAGTGATGCTCAATGAGATCTTGTTGGAGTTGAGCATGAACTTGTCGGTTCTCGATCTTGCAATGCTCTTCAAGGAATGCCGGGATCCTATTTGTATCATACTCTGGCTCAAACCAAATGTAACACCCTCGATGCGACTATATCTCCCACGTGTCGAGGCACGACTTAGAGGCATAATCGCATTGAAGGCATATGTCGCAAGTTAGGCAATCTTCACAACATCCCATGTAATATAAATCATAAAGGGGAGATAACATAGTTGGCTTACACTCGCCACGTCAATCAAGTACATAAATAACATTACATCATCCAAACAATCATGGCCCGACTACGGCGCCAAAATAAAAGATAACCCAACATGCGACACGGTCCCGATCACCCCCAACTGGGCACCACTACTGATCATCAGGAAAGGAAACATAGTAACGTTCAGAGTCTTCGTCGAACTCCCACTTGAGCTCATACGCGTCACCTGGAGCAGAATCATCAGGCCCTGCATCTGGTGTAATAGTAATCTGTGAGCCACAGGGACTCAGCAATCTCGCACCCTCGCGATCAAGACTATTTAAGCTTATAGGTAAGGCAAGGTAAAAATATGTGGAGCTGCAACAAGCGACTAGCAAGTATGGTGGCTAACTTATTCGCAAAAGAGAGCGAGAAGAGGAGACAAAGCGCGAGCGATAAACTAGAGAGCAACCTGCGCAAACATAACTCCAACACCGTGTCCACTTCCCGGACTCCGCCAAGAAGAGGCCATCACGGTAACACACTCAGTTGATCCATTTTAATTAAGTTAAGGTTCAAGTTATCTACAACCAGACATTAACAAATTCCCATCTGCCCATAACCGCGGGCACGGCTTTTGAAAGTTCAATCCCTGCAGGGGAGTCCCAACTTAGCCCATGACAAGCTCTCACGGTCAACGAAGGAATAGACCTCCTCCCAAGACGTTCCGATCAGACTCGGTATCTCGGTTATTCGAGACACTTCGACAAGTTAAAACTAATCTAGCAACACCGCCCGAATGTGCCGACAAATCCCGATAGGAGCTGCACATATCTCTTTCTCAGGGCACACTCAGATGAATACTACGTACAACTAAAACCAACCCTCAAGTTGCCCCGAGGTGGCGCTGCAAGTGGCTCTATTTGGACCAACACTCAGAGGAGCACTGGCCCGGGGGGGGGGGTTAAATAAGATGACCCTCGGGCTCCGGAAACCCAAGGGAAAAGAGGCTAGGTGGCAAATGGTAAAATCAAGGTTGGGCATTGCTGGAAAAGCTTTAATCAAGGCGAACTATCAAAGGGTTCCCATTATAACCCAACCGCGTAAGGAACGCAAAATCCGGGAACATAACACCGATATGACGGAAACTAGGGCGACAAGAGTGGAACAAAACACTAGGCGAGAGGCCGAGCCTTCCACCCTTTACCAAGTATATAGATGCATTAAAATAACAAGATAATATAATGATATCCCAACAAGTAAATAAATGTTCCAACAAGGAACAGCCTTCAATCTTCACCTGCAACTAGCAACGCTGTAAGAGGGGCTGAGCAAAGCGGTAACATAGCCAATCAACTATTTGCTAGGACAAGGTGGGTTAGAGGTTTGACATGGCAATTTGGGAGGCTTGAAAGCAAGTGGTAGGCATCGTAGCATTGGCATAGCAAAAGAGCGAGCAAACTAGCATAGCAAAGATAGTAGTGATTTCGAGGGTATGATCATCTTGCCTGCACAATTGTCAGAGTTGACTGGATCCTCAGAAGCAAACTCAACGGACTCCTCGTTAGCGAACTCGTCTCCCGGCTCTACCCAAACAAGACAAACAAGAAACAAGGATACAATCAACCACGTGCAAGGATCAAACAAGATGATGCAAAGATGATATGCTATGCGGGATGCGATGCGGGATGCAAAATGCAAGATATGACAGGAAATGCAAGAACCTGGCTTCAACTTGGAAATCCAAGTATGCCACTGGAAAGATGAGATGAAATCGCTTGAAAACGATATAAAGATCATCGGAATCAGAGTTACGGTTTGGAAATGGCAAGTGATTCAAAATTGACACCGGTCTGCGATTTACAACAAGTAACCATCTAAATGCAATGAGATGAACATGCTACAGCACCCAAACATGACAACAAAAATACATGGCAGGGATGCATTCAAGATGCTTAACAAAAGTCTAGCACTGAGCTACGGCCAATTCATCCATTAACAGGTTCAAACAAGCATGGCAAAAATGCATATGGAAAACAGATTCAGACTTAGTGAAATTAACACTTGTCTGGAATTTCAGATCAGGTAGCACTCTTCGGAGCAACCAAACTACATGCTACAGGACCTGAACATGGCAAAGTAAAGCATGGCATGGAGCTACTCAAAGATCTTAACAAAAGTCCCTTAGTGACATTGAGCCAAAAGGGATCAGAAAATACAATTGCAAGCATGTGAACATAGCAAAAACATAACCAGATCACAGACTTAGTGAAAAATGGCACATGCTGAAATATAACTCAAGTAGGCATGTTTACGAGCTTGATGCACTCACTACGGTGCAAGTCATGACAAACTAAGCATACACCCATCAAGAACACACACAATGCAAGCTAGAAATGGCAAGAACAATAGCATAGCATGCATGGATCAACTACAACATCATCGGCAAAATTGCAAACAAGTTGACAATCTGCCCAGATTCACAAAGTAGCAAAAGTAGAGCTCGATTGACTCAAGCTAGGGTGCTCTATAATTGCAAACAAAGACATGGATGGATAGAGCACTACAAGATTAACAAAACATCCTTACTTATCATCCTCAAAAGAGGCACGGATCGCTAGGAAACAACATGAACATATGGCAATATGAGATAAACAGCTCAAGGACTTAGTGGAATTGCTAAGTCCCTGAAAACAGAATTAGCAAGTGCACCACTTTGCAAGCTTGCATTAGTCACCACACACATCACAAAAATACATGGGTTGCACCTCTGGAAATATGACAAAACCCTTAACAAAACATATGTAGAGCATCAGGGCATATCATGCACACAATAATCATGGCAAAAATGACAAAAGGCTAAATAGAGTAGCAGATCTGACAATTATCTCAAGTAGCCCTCTTCTAACAGCATTTCGGGCATCAAGATGAACTCAAATGAAAATGATGCTATGGAATGAAATGATGTACTCTCTGAGATGAACATTTTGATATGCTATATGCCAAAAATGAAGCTACGGATGCAAAGTTACGGGGCTATGAACAGGGGCATAAGGATTAGGAAATCTCCGGGACTTAGAGAAAAAAATCACCCCGAGATCTAGGGTTTACTGTTCACGGCACGCGAACCGAGGCGGAATCCGGCGAGGGCGGCGGCTGCTCTGGCGAGGGGAGTCGAGGAGGAGGTGAGGGAGAGGCGAGGCCGGCTCCCTCTCGTCCCGATCCGGCGAGGGCGGCGGCGATCGACGCGGCGGGGCGGTGATGGACGGCGCGGCGAGGTCGGCGAGGAGCTCCGGTGGCTCGGGCGGCGGCCGGAGAATCGGGACGGCGGCGGCGGACGGCTGGGCGGCGGAGGAGGCGGCGCAGCGCGGCAGGCGGCGGGGCGCGGGTGGGCCGCGGGGAGATGCGGCCGGGCCAGTGGGGTTGCGCCACGTGGCGGCGGCGGAACAGGTGTCCGGCGGCGAGAGGTGGAAGACGACTAGGGTTTCGAGGAGGGGATCCGAGATTTTCGAAGAGGACCTATTTATAGGCATAGAGGGAGCTAGGAGAGTCCAAATGAGGTGCGGTTTCCGGCCACGCGATCGTGATCGAACGATCTAGATGATGGAGCAGAGTTAGGTGGGTTTTGGGCCAAATTGGAGGGGTGTTGGGCTGCAACACACACGAGGCCTTTTCGGTCCCTCGGTTAACCGTTGGAGTATCAAACGAAGTCCAAATGATACGAAACTTGGCAGGCGGTCTACCGGTAGTAAACCAAGGCCGCTTGGCAAGTCTCGGTCCAATCCGGAAATGTTTAATCCTCACACACGAAAGAAAGGGTAGAAATGACCACCGGAGGAGAACGAAGCGCCGAAATGCAAAACGGACAACGGGGAAAATGCTCGAATGCATGAGATGAACACGTATGCAAATGCAATGCACATGATGACATGATATGAGATGCATGACAACGATACAACACACGGAGACGAAAACCCGAACCTGAGAGAATAAAATAACTTAACACTGAAACGGCAAGAGTTGGAGTACAAATTGGGAAAGTTACATCCGGGGTGTTACACCAAAGTCCCGTTGGTGATATACCGAAAGTTCTCGGGCATATCCCTTTCGTCTTCTATGATCATTGCAGTGGCCTTAGTTGCAACTTCCTCAAGAATGATCGCTGGATCATTGCAATGACCTTTGTACTGACCCTTCCATCCTGCAGGACAATTCTTCCATGTCCAGCGCATACAGTCAAGTGATCCGAGCATCTCTAGCCAACCTCTTGCTTCACTCTCTGTCATCAGCCTCTGGGTATCTTCCTCGTTAGGTGCTCTCAAGTACTCCGGGTCAAAGACAATGATCGCTGCTTTAGTGAACCTTCGAACAGCCTCCAAGAGCATGTCTTCACCAATGCGGAAATATTCGTCAACACAATCGGCCGAACACCCATATGCCAAAACTCGAACGGCCGTATGGTGATAAACATATATGCCGGAGCCGTACAAATTAATATATGTGATGCAAAATTAATGGAATAACTTCAAAAATAAAACAACAACAATTTTGCAAACACATCCTCTGTCCAAAATATAATGATGTTTAGAGTGAAAATCTAGGGACGAAGGTACGTACTAACCAAAGAGCTGTCATCACAAGTTGAGTAAACATACCACACACAGTTTGTCTGCACACCACACACAATCTACTTGTATTATTGAGAAACACAGGGGGATTTTAGCAAAAGTGTCACTACGGTGAGCGGGAGGGTAGAGGCGATAATTGCTTTATTATTATATATATTATAGGAAAGATCTGATCTGATTTGATTTGATTTGATTTGATTCGGTTTGATTTGATTGATTTGATTTGATATGACATTTGATCTAGCGAGAACAATAAATATACAATCATACAATAATTTAGGCGGGTCATATCATAAGGATTTTCTCATGTGTGTACCTTTACATATAGAAGAAAGAATCACCGAGATAGCAACGACACCTAGGTAGGTGCAAACTGAAAGTTGCAATGGCGAACCAAGCAACATCTGTAGCCATGGTTTTCATTATTCTCGGCATCATGTTCGGAATCTCTGTCGCCGATGCCGACGCCAGCTTTGTTGCCCGGACTTGCAACAAGACCAAGAATGCCTTGTTGTGCATGTCCGTGTTGCACATAGATCCAAAGAGTACTTATGCCTCCACTGAGTTGGAACTCGCCAACATCGCGGTGAAGATTGCCGGTGACACCGCCAACCACAACGCCAAGGTCATCGATGACCTAGCCAAGAAAAAGAAGGGCACGCCAGAGGGGGGCGTGTTAAACGTCTGCCTCTAGTCCTATCAATTCGCGGGCAACGAACTCGAGGTCGACGTCCGCACTCTCCTTCATGATGGGGACTACATTACCGCGTCGAGTCTCATGTTGGATATCAAGGGCGTTGGTGATCATTGCGAGAATGCATTTAAGGGGATGGAGAAGAAATCCCCAGTGACAAACATAGATCGCGAGATGACAGAGCGATGTGGCGTTGCAGGCGAACTCATTGCCCTGCTTATCCACAAGTGATCAATCTTTGATCATATGTACAAGCTCCCGTCAATAATTAATCAGTTCGTCATCTAGCAACATGTTCGGTCATTGATGTTATTGTGAATTATTATTGAGCTTAGTACCACATAGAATGTCAATCTTACCAACTCGGTAACTCTAGTACTACTTTGGTTCCAAAAGCGACCAAGCATGATATCTTGTGTTCCGAGTTGGCTAGATGACGTATCGGCAAACCTCCCACGTATATCCTAGTACACGAGGACATGGGTTCCTTCCTTTTTGATCCTGTGATCCCACACAGACACACAGTAAGACAGTTACCTCGTAACAACCGATACTAAAATTGTTCTAAGACGGAGGCTAGCGGCGATGTCTGCTAGTTTGTTTGATCGCTTGGTTTCCTGCCCGGAGGCGCAGCCCATAGGCCATAGCCCTGCTCGCATGAGGAATTTCCATACCTTATGGCACAGCAAGCCATCCGCGCACAGGCGCACTGCATCACAAGAAGGTGCCTTCTCAGATGATCTAGCTTATTAATATAGCTCGTGCTTTTGATTCTGTTGAATGGCTGTTCCTCGTTGAAATTATGCAGCGTTTTGGTTTTGGGAACAATTGGATTCGATGCACGACTCTGTTCCTCGTTGAAATTATGCAGCGTTTTGGTTTTGCTGAATGGACGTTTGGGTGACCCAATCTGGCAGGTTTCTTCGAGAGGTTGCTTAATGCCAAGTTTCTGCGCGTAGGTCATCCAGTTTTTCTTCGCTATAACACCATCCTGTAAATACTCTTTTCTATTCTCAATATAATGACACAAAAATCTAAAAAAGCGCACAAGTAGAAAAACAGTCGGTGGCCGATACCAAGGTCAGGACATCACCTATCTGTCCACCAGGTGCGCTCAAACTGAAACCATATTTAAATTAGACTACTTTGTTGTGTTGAATATATAGATGAGTATATTGTGTGCAAATGCATCAGTTCATCAATCAAATTATCTTGAGAAGATACATAGTAGGTTTAGTCTTTTTGTTTTAGTATCTTGACAAGCCTATAATTTGTCTAGTGTTTGAATTTATTCATTTTTCTTTCATAAAAAATGTGTATTCTAGAAATTTCAGGGCCCCAATTCGCATTTCGCATCGGGGCCCTGAATTTCTGGAGACGGCCTCTTCCATCTATGTTACCCGTCCTGGAGCACGCCGTTGGTACCCCCCGTGCGGACGCCATGGAGGCTGATGATGGAGGTGCCCGTCCGTCCTGGAGGATGGCCGGGCGCGAGGACACTGGAGGCCACGGAGGCGTTGCTGATGCTGAGTGAGAGTTAAGCAGATTGATCGATCCATCATCGGTTCCCAAGCTACGAACATGCTCTGTTTCACTGCTAGAGTAGAGTAGAGTAGAGTAGTCAGTAGGCATGATTGATCCTTTCCTTGGTGGCACGAAATGGTGCGACACAAGGTCTTTTCTTTGTTTCTGGGATGGCTGTCCATCCCTTGTTCATTTAGGAGTTTTTAGTATTGCAATCTCCATGCTGCCAAATGCACATTTCGATCCCGAAGACGATCGGAATGCTATGATCAAACATGATCTACCAACACTGCATTTCATCCTTGTGTTGGAGCTTAGAATTAATTAACATCACATTCTTCTTCCTCCTCGTCCCAGGCATTTCACCGAGCACTTGGTGAGCGCCCGAGGTAGCTCGTCTCGGCAGCTCGCCGCTGCCGGCGTGACGATAGCCGCCGGAACCGTCGCCGCGTTCTGCCACGATGCAGCAGAACGCCCTGGTCTCCTGCTCTGCCGGGAACGACGCTGGCTCCCGCGAATTCCGACGCTCGCGCCGTGGATCACCACCGTGGGCGCGAGCACCCTCGACGGCGACTTCCCGGCATACGTGTTAGGCCGTCCTCGGAAACGGCAAGAACACATCACGACGGCGTACTTTTGGGAGCGGAAAGCGAGTGGCAGCCGACGGCGACCTGCCGGAGACGAGCTACCTCTCGTGCCGACCTGGTGTTTGATGAAATGCCCAGTACGGGAAGGAAGGAAGAAGAAGAAGGCAGAGGTGAATGCCAACTTGGACCGCCACGTGCACGTCTGGGTTCAAAAACGACGACACGTCAGCTAGGAAACCGTTCCTAGTGTCATGTGGGACCAAGTGTGTTCGGGTTAAGGAATGTCTACGAAATCTTTTCAAGGGAACATCAACTCCGCCGTGACTAAAAATGTATGACCTCCGTTTCGAATTATAAAATGTAGTATTGGGTATTTCAATGTATATAAACTACACACTTTGTTCGCATATGTAATATGTTTTGGTCAAATCATCTTATGTTTAGTAGGAACAGAGGTAGTACATACGGGCTAAGAGTGAATAAATACACTAAAACTCATTTATATCTTGTAATAATGAATGGAGGGAGTACTTTTCTCTTATCAGCTTTCCTCCCCCGAGACGTACCTTAGCCGCCGCCATGCAAATCCCGTGCCGCGCCGGCGAGGACAGGAGATCTTGATTGGGGGCGGCTAGCTTGTTTGTGGAGGAGTTGGAGGGATGTTGTGGGATGTCGAATGAGATGTGTGTTCGAGTGGCAGTCTTCTTCAAGCGATGCTAGACAGTGGCATTGGTGGTCCAGCGCAACGATCTTCAACGGAGGCCCACCCTATCTAGGTCAATGGAGAAGAGGGATTCGGTGAATGGTCGGGGTGAAACTTTTTTCACGTTTGCTTTAGGGATTCTTCGAGTTTGGTCTGAGACGGCAAGGCAGAGGTATTGTACCAGTGTAAGAATAATGTTCACCCTGCTCTTTCCCCTTTTCATCAGTGTGCTTACACTACTAGGAAAAAGCCTAGTAGTAACGCGGGTTAAAAGCTAATAGTAGCGTGGGTGCCTGCGCTACTACTAAGGCGCTACAGCTAACTAATAGTAATAGCGCGGTGCATCCCACGCTACTAGTACGTGTGTTACTACTAACTATCTGTTTTCAAAAACGAAAAAAATCTCGACCCCGTGCGTGCTATCAATGGTGCCAATGGTTCGATCCAGCGATGACAAGGGTCGCCGGAGGTGCGGACGGGCAGCGGAGACCAGATCCAGCGACGGCTGTTGTAGAGGGACCGGATCCAGTGCAGAGGAGAGCAAAACGACGGTGTGAGGGTCCTCTTCACGGCCAAGGCAGAGAGCTCCTCGTTGGCCATGTCGACGACCTACACAGGCATGGGCATGGGAGGTGAGTAAAATCGGAGGGACATGGAGAGGAAAAAAGAGAAACAAGGAAGAAAGGAATGAGATGGAGGGCGCACCGGGGCTCGTCGCCGGTGGTGAGGTGGTCTGACATGGTGGCATGGAGATGCGCGGAAGACCGGCGAGCTCCGGGACGCCGGCGGCGCGAGGCGGCCTCCCTCTTTTGGCGCCATGGAGGAGGAGGTGTTGGGGATCGTTGCAGAAATTAAAAAAATTCTACGCATCACCAAGATCAATCTATGGAGTAACTAGCAACGAGAGGGGAGTGCATCTTCATACCCTTGAAGATCGCGAGTCGGTAGCGTTGCAAGAACGCGGTTGGAGGAGTCGTACACATAGCGATTCAGATCACGGCCAAATCCGATCTAAGTACCGAACAATGGTGCCTCCGCGTTCAACACACGTGCAGCCCGGTGACGTCTCCCGCGCCTTGATCCAGTAAGGAGGAGGGAGAGGTTGAGGAAGAAGTCTCCAACAGTAGCACGACGGCGTGGTGGTGATGGAGTGGTAGTTCTCTGGCAGGGCTTCGCCAAGCTCACGCGGAGGAGGAGAGGTGTTGGGGAGGGGAGGGGCTGCACCTTGGATGTGGTGTTGCAGCCCTCCCCTCGCCCCTCTATTTATAGGGGGAAGGGGGAAGGGGCCGGCCCCTCTAGATGAGATCTAGAGGGGGGCTGCGGCCAAGGGGGAGGGGCTGCCCCCCAAGCAAGGGGGGCGCCCCCCTTTAGGGTTCCCCCAAACCCTAGGTGCATGGGCCCTAGGGGGGAATGGCGCCCAGGCCACTAGGGGCTGGTTCCCTTCCACCTACAGACCATAAGGCCCTCCGGGGCAGGTGGACCCTCCCGGTGGACCCCCGGAACCCCTCTGGTGGTCCCGGTACAATACTAGTATACCCTTGAATATTTCCGGTGACCGTATGATGACTTCCCATATATAAATCTTCATCTCCGGACTATTCCGGAACTCCTCGTTTCGTCCAGGATCTCATCCGGGACTCCGAACAACATTTGGTAATCACATACAAATCTTCCTAATAACCCTAGCGTCATCAAACCTTAAGTGTGTAGACCCTACGGGTTCGGGAACCATGCAGACATGACCGAGACAACTCTCCGGCCAATAACCAACAGCGGAATCTGGATACCCATGTTGGCTCCCACATGTTCCACGATGATCTCATCGGATGAACCACGATGTCGAGGATTCAAGCAATCCCGTATACAATTCCCTTTGTCAATCGGTACGTTACTTGCCCGAGATTTGATCGTCGGTATCCCAATACCTCGTTCAATCTCGTTACCGGCAAGTCACTTTACTCGTTGTGTAACACATCATCCCGTGACCAACTTTTAGTCACATTGAGCTCATTATGATGATGTCTTACCGAGTGGGCCTAGAGATACCTCTCCGTCATACGGAGTGACAAATCCCAGTCTCGATTCGTGCCAACCCAAGAGACACTTTCAGAGATACCCGTAGTGCAGGTTTATAGTCACCCAGTTACGTTGTGACGTTTGGCACACCCAAAGTATTCCTACAGTATCTGGGAGTTGCACAATCTCATGGTCTAAGGAAAAGATACTTGACATTAGAAAAGCTTTAGCAGACGAACTACACGATCTTGCGCTATGCTTAGGATTGGGTCTTGTCCATCACATCATTCTCCTAATGACGTGATCCCGTTATCAATGACATCCAATGTCCATGGTCAGGAAACCATAACCATCTATTGATCAACGAGCTAGTCAACTAGAGGCTCACTAGGGACATGTTGTGGTCTATGTATTCACACATGTATTACGATTTTCGGATAACACAATTATAGCATGAACAATAGACAATTATCATGAACAAGAAAATATAATAATAACCATTTTATTATTGCCTCTAGGGCATATTTCCAACAGTCTCCCACTTGCACTAAGTCAATAATCTAGTTACATTGTGATGAATCGAACACCCATAGAGTTCTGGTGTTGATCATGTTTTGCTCGAGGAAGAGGTTTAGTCAACGGATCTGCGACATTCAGGTCCGTATGCACTTTACAAATATCTATGTATCCATTTTGAACATTTTCACGAATGGAGTTGAAGCGACGCTTGATATGCCTGGTCTTCCTATGAAACCTGGGCTCCTTGGCAAGGGAAATAGCTCCAGTGTTGTCACAGAAGAGAGTCATCGGGCCCGACGCTTTGGGAATAACTCCTAGGTCGGTAATGAACTCCTTCATCCAGATTGCTTCTTGTGCTGCCTCCGAGGCTGTCATGTACTCCGCTTCACATGTAGATCCTGCCACGACGCTTTGCTTGCAACTACACCAGCTGACTGCCCCACCATTCAAAATATACACATATCCGGTTTGTGACTTAGAGTCATCCAGATCTGTGTCGAAGCTAGCATCGACGTAACCCTTTACGACGAGCTCTTCTTCACCTCCATAGACGAGAAACATATCCTTAGTCCTTTTCAGGTACTTCAGGATATTCTTGACCGTTGTCCAGTGTTCCATGCCGGGATTACTTTGGTACTTCCCTACCAAACTCATGGCAAGGTTTACATCAGATCTGGTACACAGCATGGCATATATAATAGACCCTATGGCCGATGCATAGGGGACGACACTCATCTTTCCTCTATCTTCTGCCGTGGTCGGGCATTGAGCCGTGCTCAATCTCATACCTTGCAATACAGGCAAGAATCCCTTCTTGGACTTATCCATATTGAACTTCTTCAATATCTTGTCAAGGTACGTACTTTGTGAAAGACCAATGAGGCATCTCGATCTATCTCTATAGATCTTGATGCCTAATATATAAGCAGCTTCTCCAAGGTCCTTCATTGAAAAACACTTGTTCAAGTAGGCCTTTATGCTTTCCAAGAATTCTGTATCATTTTCCATCAATAGTATGTCATCCACATATAATATGAGAAAAGCTACAGAGCTCCCACTCACTTTCTTGTAAACACAGCCTTCTCCATAAGTCTGCGTAAACCCAAACGCTTTGATCATCTCATCAAATCGAATGTTCCAACTCCGAGAGGCTTGCACCAGCCCATAGATTGAGCATTGGAGCTTGCACACCTTGTCAGCATTCTTAGGATCGACAAAACCTTCCGGCTGCATCATATACAATTCTTCCTTAAGGAAACCATTAAGGAATGTTGTTTTGACGTCCATTTGCCATATCTCATAATCATAGAATGCGGCGATTGCTAACATGATTCGGACGGACTTCAGCTTCGCTACGGGTGAGAAAGTCTCATTGTAGTCAACCCCTTGAACTTGTCGATAACCCTTAGCGACAAGCCGAGCCTTATAGATGGTCACATTACCATCCGCGTCTGTCTTCTTCTTAAAGATCCATTTATTTTCTATGGCTCGCCGATCATCGGGCAAGTCAGTCAAAGTCCATACTTCGTTTTCATACATGCATCCTATCTCGGATTTCATGGCTTCCAACCATTTGTCGGAATCTGGGCCCGCCATCGCTTCTTCATAGTTCGAAGGTTCACCATTGTCTAACAACATGATTTCTAGGACAGGGTTGCCGTACCACTCTAGTGCGGAACGTGTCCTTGTGGACCTATGAAGTTCAGTAGCAACTTGATCTGAAGTTTCATGATCATCATCATTAACTTCCTCTCTAGTCGATGCAGGCACCTCAGGAACATTTTCTTGAGCCGCGCCACTCTCCGGTTCAAGAGGCAATACTTCATCAAGTTCTACTTTCCTCCCACTTACTTCTTTCGAGAGAAACTTTTCTCTAGAAAGGATCCATTCTTGGCAACAAAGATCTTGCCTTCGGATCTGAGGTAGAAGGTATACCCAATAGTTTCTTTAGGGTATCCTATGAAGACGCATTTTTCCGATTTGGGTTCGAGCTTTTCAGGTTGAAGTTTCTTGACATAAGCATCGCATCCTCAAACTTTCAGAAACGACAGCTTAGGTTTCTTACCAAACCACAATTCATACGGTGTCGTCTCAACGGATTTCGACGGAGCCCTATTTAAAGTGAATGCGGCAGTCTCTATAGCATAACCCCAAAATGACAGCGGTAGATCAGTAAGAGACATCATAGATCGTACCATATCCAATAGAGTGCGATTAGGACGTTCGGACACACCATTACGCTGAGGTGTTCCAGGCGGCGTGAGTTGTGAAACAATTCCGCATTTCCTTAAGTGCGTGCCAAATTCGTGACTCAAATATTCTCCCCCACGATTTGATCATAAGAATTTGATTTTCCTGTTACGTTGATTCTTGACCTCACTCTAAAATTCCTTGAACTTTTCAAAGGTCTCAGACTTGTGTTTCATTAAGTAGACATACCCATATCTACTCAAGTCATCAGTGAGGATGAGAACATAACGATAGCCACCGTGAGCCTCAACACTTATTGGACCGCACACATCAGAATGTATGATTTCCAATAAGTTGGTTGCTCGCTCCATTGTTCCGGAGAACGGAGTCTTGGTCATTTTGCCCATGAGGTATGATTCGCACGTGTCAAATGATTCATAATCAAGAGACTCCAAAAGTCCATATGCATGGAGTTTCTTCATGCGTTTGACACCAATGTGACCAAGGCGGCAGTGCCACAAGTATGTGGGACTATCATTATCAACCATACACCTTTTGGCATTCACACTATGAATATGTGTAACATCATGTTCGAGATTAAATAAGAACAAACCATTGACCAGCGGGGCATGACCATAAAACATGTCTCTCATATAAATAGAACAACCATTATTCTCAGATTTAAATGAGTAGCCATCTCGCATTAAACGAGATCCAGATACAATATTCATGCTCAAAGCTGGTACTAAATAACAATTATTGAGGTTTAAAACTAATCCCGTAGGTAAATGCGTTGGGGAACGTAGAAATTTCAAAAAAATTCCTACGCACACGCAAGATCATGGTGATGCATAGCAACAAGAGGGGAGAGTGTTGTCCACGTACCCTCGTAGACCGAAAGTGGAAGCGTTAGCACAACGCAGTTGATGTAGTCGTACGTCTTCACGATCCGACCGATCAAGTACCGAACGTACGGCACCTTCGAGTTCAGCACACGTTCAGCCCGATGACGTCCCTCGAACTCTGATCCAGCCGAGTTTTGAGGGAGAGTTTCGTCAGCACGACGGCATGGTGACGATGTTGATGTTCTACCGACGCAGGGCTTTGCCTAAGCGCTGCTACAGTATTATCGAGGTGGACTATGGTGGAGGGGGGCACCGCACACGGCTAAGAGATCAATGATCAATTGTTGTGTCTCTAGGGTGCCCCCCTGCCCCCGTATATAAAGGAGCAAGGGGGGTGTGGCCGGCCAAGGGAGAGGGCGCGCCAGGAGGAGTCCTACTCCCAATGGGAGTAGGACTCCCCCCCTTTCCTAGTTGGATTAGGACTTGAGGGGGAAGGAGTGGAGGAGAAGGAAGAAAGGGGGGCGCCGCCCCCCTCTCCTTGTCCTATTCGGACTAGGGGGGAGGGGCGTGCGGCCAGCCCTTGCCTCCTCTCCTCTCTTCCACCTAGGCCCACTAAGGCCCATTTGATTCCCGGGGGGTTCCGGTAACCTCCCGGTACTCCGGTAAAATCCCGATTTTACCCGGAACACTTCCGATATCCAAACATAGGCTTCCAATATATCAATCTTCATGTCTTGACCATTTCGAGACTCCTCGTCATGTCCATGATCACATCCGGGACTCCGAACAACCTTCGGTACATCAAAACATATAAACTCATAATATAACTGTCATCGTAACGTTAAGCGTGCGGACCCTACGGGTTCGAGAACTATGTAGACATGACCGAGACACGTCTCCGGTCAATAACCAATAGCGGAACCTGGATGCTCATATTGGCTCCTACATATTCTACGAAGATCTTTATCGGTCAGACCGCATAACAACATACGTTGTTCCCTTTGTCATGGGTATGTTACTTGCCTGAGATTCAATCGTCGGTATCTCAATACCTAGTTCAATCTCGTTACCGGCAAGTCTCTTTACTCGTTCCGTAATACATCATCCCGCAACTAACTCATTAGTTGCAATGCTTGCAAGGCTTAAGTGATGTGCATTACTGAGAGCGCCCAGAGATACCTCTCCGACAATCGGAGTGACAAATCCTAATCTTGAAACACGCCAACCCAACAAGTACCTTCGGAGACACCTGTAGAGCACCTTTATAATCACCCAGTTATGTTGTGACGTTTGGTAGCACACAAAGTGTTCCTTCGGTAAACGGGAGTTGCATAATCTTATAGTCATAGGAACATGTATAAGTCATGAAGAAAGCAATAGCAACATACTAAACGATCGTGTGCTAAGCTAACGGAATGGGTCATGTCAATCACATCATTCTCCTAATGATGTGATCCCATTAATCAAATGAAAACCCATGTCAATGGCTAGGAAATTTAACCATCTTTGATCACTGAGCTAGTCAAGTAGAGGCATACTAGTGACACTCTGTTTGTCTATGTATTCACACATGTATTATGTTTCCGGTTAATACAATTCTAGCATGAATAATAAACATTTATCATGATATAAGGAAATAAATAATAACTTTATTATTGCCTCTAGGGCATATTTCCTTCAAAATGTAGAGGTAGCGTGCCGACGGCGATCACATCGACCTTGGAATCATTCCTGATGCGCATCGTCACCTCGTCCTTCGCCAGTCTCCGTTTATTCCGCAGTTCCTGTTTTGAGTTATAAATATGAGCAACTACACCGGTATCAAATACCCAGGAGCTACTACGTGCGCTGGTTAGGTACACATCAATAACATGTATATCACATATACCTTTGGCATTGCCGGCCTTCTTATCCGCTAAGTACTTGGGGCAGTTCTGCTTCCAGTGACCGTTTCCCTTGCAATAAAAGCACTCAGTCTCAGGCTTGGGTCCATTCTTTGGCTTCTTCCCGGCAGCTTGCTTACTGGGCGCGGCAACTCCCTTGCCGTCCTTCTTGAAGTTCTTTTTACCCTTGCCTTTCTTGAACTTAGTGGTTTTATTCACCATCAACACTTGATGTTCCTTTTTGATTTCCACCTCCGCTGATTTCAGCATTGAATATACCTCAGGAATGGTCTTTTCCATCCCCTACATATTCAAGTTCATCACAAAGCTCTTGTAGCTAGGTGGGAGCGACTGAAGGATTCTGTCAACGACCGCATCATCCGGGAGATTAACTCCCAGCTGAGACAAGCGGTTGTGCAACCCAGACATTTTGAGTATGTGCTCGCTGACGGAACTATTCTCCTCCATCTTACAACTGTAGAACTTGTCGGAGACTTCATATCTCTCGACCCGGGCATGAGCTTGGAAAACCATTTTCAGCTCTTGGAACATCTCATATGCTTCGTGTTGCTCAAAACACATTTGGAGCCCCGGTTCTAAGCTGTAAAGCATGCCGCACTGAACCAGGGAGTAATCATCACTACGCGTCTGCCAAGTGTTCATAACGTCTTGTTCTGCTGGGAAAACACGTGCTTCACCTAGCGGTGCATCAAGGACATATGCTTTCCTGGCAGCTATGAGGATAATCCTCAGGTTACGGACCCAGTCTGTGTAGTTGCTGCCATCGTCTTTCAGCTTGGTTTTCTCTAGGAACGCGTTGAAGTTGAGGGCAATATTAGCATGGGACATTTGATCTACAAGACATATTGCAAAGAATTTTAGACTATCTTCATGATAATTAAGTTCATCTAATCAAATTATTTAATGAACTCCCACTCAGATAGACATCCCTCTAGTCATCTAAGTGATACATGATCTGAGTCAACTAGGCCGTGTCCGATCATCACGTGAGACAGACTAGTCATCATCGGTGAACATTTTCATGTTGATCGTATCTTCTATACGACTCATGTTCGACCTTTCGGTCTTCCGTGTTCCGAGGCCATGTCTATATATGCTAGGCTCGTCAAGTCAACCTAAGTGTATTGCGTGTGTAAATCTGGCTTACACGCGTTGTATGCGAACGTTAAAACCTATCAGACCCGATCATCACGTGGTGATTCGGAACAACGGACCTTAGCAACGGTGCACAGTTAGGGGGAACACTTTCTTGAAATTATTGTGAGGGATCATCTTATTTATGCTACCA